>NC_092129.1:174823003-175163003 GCF_043159975.1 Macaca nemestrina | reverse complement strand
TTTGCCACTTCCATTCAGCATTGTCATGGAAGTGCTTGCCAGGGCAATCAGACAAGAAAAAAAACAAAAAAACAAAAAAACCAAAGGCAGTGAAATCTGATAGGGAGAAGTAAAATTATCTCTATTTGAAGATTACATTATCCCACATGTAAAAAAGCCCAAAGATTCCACAAACACCACCTTCAGAACTAATAAAGAATTCAGTATGGATGTTTCTAAGGAAATGAAAAGAGAGCTACCATATGACTATGCTAAGTGAAATAAGCCAGACAAGGAAAGACAAATATTGCTTTATATCATTTATTAATAAATGTGGAATATAAAAACAAAGTTTCAAATATATCAGAGATAGAGAACAAAACAGTGTTACCAGTGGCTAAGGAGGGGTGGTGGGGAAGAAATGGGGGAGATGTAGGTCAGAGGATACTACAAAGTAGCAGATATGTAGGATGAACAAAGCTAGAGGCTTAATGTACAACTTGAGGACTGTAGGTAATGAAATTGTATGGCATAGGAGAGTCATGCTGAATGAGTAGACTTTTAGCTGCTATTGCCACAAAAACAAAATCAAAATGGTTGACTGTAAGATGATGGATATCTTCATTTGTTTCACCTTAGTAACCTTTTTAGTATCTCTATGTATCCCATAATATCATGTTGTATACCTTAATTATACACAATAAATTCATTAAATAAATAAACCATTCCAGGAAATAAGAAAAAGAAAGAAATGCATACATGATGTTACAATTTACTTCTACAGTTAAGTCATAAAAATTTGAAACTTAAAAAAAAAAAAACCAAAAAACAAGGAACAGAAAATTTAATTAAAGGCCTGAAACAGCAGTTGCCAAGATGTTCCAAGGAAATGGTTAATTGTCAAGTGAATGCTATAAACAAATGTCCAAGAAGTTTTAAGTCATGTAAATCATTTTCTACATGCTGTGTCAATAACAAACATGTTTATGAAAGATTTTCCCAAACTCACTTTAATCTCAATTCAATCTGTGTGCTGAGTGAGCATAGGCTGTGTTATGTCATTTGTGCCCCAAAATGGGTGGTTCCCTAGGGTACCATGTCAGCAATGAGTATGTTGGGGATATCTAATAAACAGAATTTGCACTGTTTTATTCTGTTAGCTAATAAAAAAATTCAATTTCCAAAGCTCCTGGAAGTGCAGCTTTTAGATTTTGAGATCAAGCGGAAGGTCTTTAAGGTAAAACAAAAAACTTGGCTCTTCCGCTTACTTTTATATAGAGGACTTTGATCAGATCTCATAAAAAAGAGGTTGTATCGAGTCCAAGACTGCTTTGTCCACATCAGCAGACAGGATTTCTTCTTGTCACCAAGTGAAAGCTTATGATAAAGAAAGAGGGTCTTTTTTTTTTTTCTTATTTTTCCGTAGGTGTCTTTGTGAAGCTTCCTATCTTTTCTTTTCAACTGTGATGAAACAGCATTTAAAAGAAAGTGGCATGTGAGATGAGATCAGGAGAATGGATTCTTTATTTCATCTGAATAGACAGGTGCTGTTCCAGGTAGCTTTCAGCTTTTATTTTGTTTTGACACAATTGTCAAAATGTTTAACTCTTCCTTTCCAGAATTTGTCATTGTTGAAAAAAGACTGGAGACTGGCAAATAATTCTACTGATGTTAATGAACGCAGATCTGATGAAACAAACTCAGTATTATTTTGAGATAAGAACATTGTGCAGAAGTAACCAACTAGACATTTTACCTCCTTTATACAGTGGGGAGCAGACACGAACTACATCATTTCGGTCTATTGAGCCAGAAATACGAAATATGACAAATAGCTGTGTTTTTTAAGCTTGAAACCAAATAAATTACAAACTTCCTGAAGAATTACACACTTGAGCTCTTTTAGGTAACCTCTGGATTGTCAGAACCTATTTTATGGCTTTGGAAGCTGTTAAAACAGAAGTCAACAAGTGTTTATTGGGTCAAGGCATATAGTTAAAAAAAAGCAAAAACTAACTGGCTTGCTTGTGTAAAAGTGGGAAATATAAGGGAAAAGTGTGTTAGGCCGGGCGCAGTGGCTCATGCCTGTAATCCCAGCACTTTGGGAGGCAGAGGTAGGTGGATTACCTGAGGTCAGGAGTTCAAGACCAGCCTGGCCAACCTGGTGAAACCCCGTCTCTACTAAAAATACACAAAAATGAGCCGGGCATGGTGGCAGGCATCTGTAATCCTAGCTCCTCAGGAGGCTGAGGCAGGAGAATCGCTGGAACCCAGGAGGCGGAAGTTGCAGTGAGCCAATATTGTGCCACTGTACTCCAGCCTGGGTGACAGGAGCAAAACTCCATCTCAAAAAAAAAAAAAAAAAGAAAAAAGAAAAAAGAAAAAAAAAGTGTGTTAGGAAAATCATATGTGAATGACAGACTATAGGTTCAAATGCAGTAAGGAAGAAAAGTAGGTATCTTGAAAATAGTGTAATGGGGCAAATGTAATAATGCCCTGCTGTGTTTTGAATACATGAATGCTAGAGACAGGGATAGTTGGTGAATGGTTCACAGAGTCGCTATCACAAAGGACATGAGTACAAATGTTTTTCCTCCTGAGCTTAGGTGAGTTCAGAGAAAAATGAAGGTGACTCCCTGGGTGAAGAATCAGGGAAGGAAGAAGATCAGGAACATTCTATCAGAAAAGGAACATCAGGGACATTCTATCAGAAAAGGAAGGTCTCAAATGCAACTCACATTTTCAGATATCATTGAGTGGGGAAGAACATTCCAAATTTAGGACTTTAATGGCAGACAGCATTTTGAGCTAAAGTATATTCACTAGTAGGTAATAGAAGGGAATTGAATGGGCAGTGCTCATCTTGGAGAAAGAGTAGGTGACGTGGTTTGGTGGCTGAGTCTGGAAAAGCAAACTTTCATGACATGAGCTACCTGAGAAAGTAGCCTCAGGTGGTGGTGACAGAAGTGTTCACTTGTACCCTTGGCCTTTTCATTTTTGACACCAGCTGTTTTCACTTTCACGCACCCTTTAGTCTTTGATGTCACACAGTTGCCAAATGTTTTCTTACTGCTCTTTCCTTTCCATTTTTCTAACATTCCAAATGCTTTATCTAATGCAAGATTTCTCAGCCTTGGCCCTATGGACATTTTGGGCCAGGAACGTCTTTATTATGTAAGCCTGTTTTGCAAATTATAGGATGTTTAGCAGCATCTCTGACCTCCACCTTACAATTCACCAGTAACTTTCCCCACCCAGAGGTAACTACCGAAAATTTCTCCAGACATTGCCAAATATCGCCTGGGGGGCAAAATTGCTCTGGGTGAGAATCACTGGTCTACTTTCTACTTAGGTGATCTGAAAAAGTTTATGCTAAAATTAGATGTAATTCCCCAGAAATAATTTGCATGTGGTTGCAAATTGGAAGAAAACCTAATCTGCCCATTAATTAGTCATTGGTGAATTGCCCTGAAATAGCAACTGGTGTCACATTTCAAAACTTGTAATGTTTTCTTTGCTTCAGTTTTTGAAGGATGCTTTTGTATCTTTTTGGAAATCAAAGTCATTTAAAAAAAATCTATTTATCTACCTACCTAGTTTATTGCCTTGTAAACATCATTCTTTTGAGTTAAAGTATTCTGAACCTGTAAGGCCATCCCAGTCAAGCCAGATCAACAGTAGTGCACAAAAAAATGATTCAAAAAATAGTGCAAGTTCAAAACATATTATCTATATGGGAGAAAGTCTCCTCGTAAATGCTAACAATTATTGACTTGAATTCAGAAGTGGAATAAATTTTGTCCTTGAGTACAAGGGAGACAGCAAATAACCAACTTTAATATTTTATAGAGAAAGTTATAGCCATTTCCTGAACTATCTCTGATATTATTTCTGGAATTTTTTTAAAGTCTTAAATGCCTAATGGCTCTGGAGGCAACAGTGATAGCATGGCAAGTTCACTATACTAGGAGGCAGATGGACAGGTCTAAGTCTCCACCCTTCTAGAGAGGGAAGTCCCCAAATCCTTATCCAGAAAATGGGAAGAGTAATAATCTCACAGAGGATTGTTGTACAGTTGAGGTAGTGTAGATTGAGGACTGAAATGCTGATCAGTGGAAAGGCACTATGAACATGATTTAATTTCTGTTTGTTAAAAATTATTAAACCTATTAAACAATCCTCAAAGGTTGCCTTAAGGATTTCCTGTGACACAGTTTTCCCAGGCAAGCTCCTTAACCAAACCTTGGGTCCGACATTCCCAGGGGAATACCTGTGGCCAACACAATCTGAAACAAGAAATTTACAAATCAAATCATATTTTGTAGACCTTAGGGGATATTGATATGGCAAAGAATTGTATGACTAACTGTTTGCTTTTTTGGCAATAAATATGATTTTTCTACTTTATCTGTTTTATAAATTTTTTGTTAATATTGAGAATTCATGAAGGCTATGTGTAATACAAATAATTCTAGATACTATATTTTCTTTACTTAAAATAAAAATCTAAACTTCCTTTAACGCAATATCACTCTCACTCCCACCTCACCACCCAGTCAAGTATTTTGATGAAACTCATGCACATACACACACATGCACATACACACAAATACACAGACATGCACACACCGTCATATAGACACACACACACACAGACACACACATACAGATACACACACAGACACACACATGCTGACAACTCACAGTTGATAATTCACCTCATTACAGCTCAGAAAGAAATTGTATAAAGAAAAATTGAGTGATGTAAATACATAACATTGTTATAATATAAAGATTTAGTGATATAACAGCAAGGAGGAAAAATATAAGTAAGATATAATTTTGGTTATGGGGCTTTAAAGCAACCTTTTTCATCCTCTAAAAAGGTTCCTGATGTTGTTAATTGGCACAAGAGAATGGAAGAAGAGATTCTTCTAGAGAATGCATACCTTGTGTTTCCTATAAGATTAGGGAAAGTGGAGAACAAAATATTTTCCTCAGGAATTAACTATATACAAATGATAAGTGAATGAAATGGCATCATTTGTATTAGGAAAATAATTGTTTACATTTTATTTTATTTTAGACTCAGAGTGTCATGTGCATGTTCGTTTCATGGATGTATTGTGTACTGGTGAGATATGGGCTTACAGTGTACCCATTTCCTAAATTGGGAACATTGTTCCCAGTAGGTAAAGTTTCAACCCTTGCCGTCCTCCCTTTTGGAGTCCCCAGTGTCTATTATTTTCATTTTTATGTCCATGTGTATCTATTGCTTCAAGTTTCCACTTACAAGTGAGGACATGCAGTATTTCACCTTCTGTTTTTTAATTAGTTCACTTAGGATCATGGCTTCCAGCTCTATCCATGTTGCTGCAAAGGATGTGACTACATTCTTTTTCATGGCTGTGTAGTATTCCCCAGTGTATATATTCACCACATTTCTTTTATCCCATCAACCATTGATGGCTATTTAGGTTGGTTCTGTGACTTTTTTGTTGTGAATAGTGCTGTAGTGAACATACACGTATAGGTATCTTTTTTTTTATTTTTTATTTTTATTTATTTATTTTTTTGAGATGGAGTCTCGCTCTGTCACCAGGCCGGAGTGCAGTGGCACGATCTCATCTCAATGCAGCCTCTGACTCCCTGGTTCAAGCAATTCTCCTGTCTCAGCCTCCTGAGCAGCTGGAATTACAGGCACACACCACAACTCCCAGCTAATTTTTGTATCTTTAATAGAGACAGAGTTTCACCATGTTGGCCAGGATGGTCTCAATATCCTGACCACGTGATCCAATCTCCTTGGCCTCCCAATGGTATCTTTTTAATGTAATGATTTATTTTCCTTTGGGTAGACACCCAGTAGTGGGAGTGCTGGTGGAATGGTAGTTCTATTTTTATTGCTTTAAGAAATCTCCACACTATTTTCAATAGAGGTTGAACTTATTTACATTCCTGACAACAGTGTATAAGGATTTTCTTTTCTCTGCATTCAGGCCAACAATAACAGCCATTCTGACTGGTGTAAGGTAGTTCATTTTTTTTTTCTGGTCTTATGTGAAAAATAGGACAATTTACAACACAGTTTATATTGGCTTAACAATTATAGAGCCAACTTTGTGATGGCCATTAATACACACAGCCAAGAACTTAAATACCAATTTAAACCAATATATCTAAATGGGGATATTAAAGTTTTGTAAGAAGCATTGCGAAGTTTTGACATAAGAACTGACAAGTGGTAATACAGCTAAAACACTCATGTTAATACTGATGCTTTTCCATTGCACACCTCAAACTTTTGGTGTATGAGTCTGTCAACTTTAAACATAATAACTTAACCTTTTAGGAAGTATACTTTCAAATGCTGCACAGAACACATCAGGATTTTACCTCTTTTTAGAAGTCTGATCTAGTTGGACAAGAGCACAGAGAGTTTATCTTTTTCTGAAGTATGTTGCTGAAAGTAGGAGGAGGGGAAGGAAAAGGAGAAAGAGCTAGGAGTTGTTTTCTCTAGAACGTGGTCCCTTTATTGCCGTATGTTTTAGTTGAACTTTCCAGGGTAAATCTAATATTACAGATGAACTTACTAATAGATGTCAAATGCCTTCTTGGTATAAGATATTATTTCCTATCTCCATAGAATTGAGGATGAAATACTACGGATTGAAATGTTCTGGAATGCAGTTTTAAATCTTTCATCTGAATATCATTACGTCTATGCCCAGGAATTTCCAAATTCTAAACCAAATGATACAGCTAGAGTTTGAAGACAATTTGAGAGCTGGTGAAGATGGCAGTACTTCTCTCCGTTTCTTGCTCTTTGTATAATGGAAATGAATGTTACTTTTAATGAGTCAGTTGCATGAAATTAACATATCTGCTAGACTGGTTCTTTCTTCCTTTCTTTCTCCCTCCCTCCGTTCCTCTTTTCTTCTCTCCCCCTTTCCCTCCCTCCCTCTCGTTTTCTTTGTTTCCTTCCTTTCTTCCTTCTTTCCTCCCTCCCTCCATTTCTCCCTCCTTCTCTTCCTCTCTTTCTCCTCTTTGCCTTTAATTCCCTTCCTTCCTGCCATCTGTCTGTTCTTCCTTGCTTTTGTTCATTCCACTGACACGCAAGGAATACATACAGTGGAGGTCCTACCATGACCAGACACTGTACTAGGCAAATGAGCTAGAGAAAGGGACAAGATAAACAAGACCCTGCCCAAATGAAGAATCCAGTCAGGCGGACAACATGGAAAGATAAGAGGGAAATGTTGGTGTAATAAAAGATCTCATAGGAGAAATATGTAGTCCAGGCTCCCATGAGCTCTCTCTGTCTTTTCCAACCTTCAGCCCCCTTCTTGCTCTTTGGGGATTTCTAGGGAGCTGTATGGCTTTTATGCAAAATGAAGTACCAGAAGATAAAAATGTCAAATAGGAATTGAGATTTTATAGATTATTCTGCAGAGTTGACCATTCATTTTCATATGAAAACTTGGGTATATATGTTCTTACTTTTCTCACAGTAATACTTTTACAAGTAGCTTCTCAGCACTTTGCTTTCTTTGTCTGCAAAAATGACACAGAGATTTTTTAAAAGGTGGGGCTCCCCACCTTTTCAAGCAAATGGTGCATTTCCCAGCTGGCTCTTGTTACAGTGCATGCAAATGCAAACATATTCTTGATTGAGATCTGTGAAATCTCCAGAAAATTCTTAATATTGATTTACATCCTCCCTTGCAGAAATAATTAATATTGATTAATGAGAGGCACTTAGCTTGATAATAATTGCACCCAGTTCACAACAAAAGCAAGTCAATTGTGGTGCTTAGGAATTTTTAATAGTGATTTTTTTCTTTTATTATTTTATTTTTCATGTCTAGATGAGAGTTGACCTTGCATAAAATCCATTTGGCAAATTCAAATTAGACAAAGCAAAAATATTTATATGGGTGGGTAGGCTTGAAAGCAACTGAAACGTCTAAAAATAATATGGGAATAATTGGCATAATAGGGCAAATCATCAATTATGACACACGCTTCAAAACTGATTTGAGCGTGGTACCTCAATATGTGACTTAAGTAATACAGTAAATGATGCTAAATAAAGAAATACCATGACTTATGTAAATCTAATATGTAGATATCTGAATTAATCAAGGAAATGTAAGGATCCTCTTAATTTAAAGAAAAAATAATTTATCCTGTACCACCCACAGTGAACCTAAATTGTTATGTATTCCACTTAAGAAACACTTCTTCATATCTGTCAAACATATTATAAAATGGCAAACAGGAATTAAACAATTTTTGGATTATTCTGCAGAGTTGATCATTTCTGGGTGAGAAAAAACTGGCAAAACTTTATTTGTGAAGCAACCTAAATGCCCAGTGATAGAATATGATTAAAGTTTGTGAAATTGGCTGGGTGCAGTGGCTCATGCCTGTAATCCCAGCACTTTGGGAGGCTGACGTGGGCGGATCATGAGGTCAGGAGATGGAGACCATCCTGGCTAACATGGCAAAACCCCGTCTCTACTAAAAAAAATCCAAAAAAATTAGCTGAGCGTGTTGGCGGACGCCTGTAGTTCCAGCTACTCCGGAGGCTGAGACAGGAGAATGGCGTGAACCCAGGAGGCAGAGCTTGCAGTGAGCCGAGGTTGTGCCACTGCACTCCAGCCTGGGCGACAGAGCAAGACTCCTTCTCACACACACACACAAAAAAAAGTTTTAAAAATGTTCAAAGTCCATCGACCTAGAAAATGATGCTGTCCCACAATAAACTGGTAAATACATTAAGGGCAGACTACTATTTTTTTTTCCTATTTGGGTAGCACATATTCTTAACACAAATAGACTTGTATCTTGAAGCAGCAATAAAATTTAGACAAGTCAGGCGCTGATAAGGTAATAGGCAATACCTAAATATCATTATTGTTATTAAAGCAAAAAAAAAGATGTCAATATTTCTCCAAGGTAAATGTTTTCTATTAAACATTTAATGGAAAGAAATGTTAATCATTTCTTATTCCCTTGTACCCACCTTTAATTAATTGATATACTACTTTTTTTAAAGGCATGTCTTTCATACTTTTGAAGCATTTTCTTTGTCAAAATTAGAGTTAAAATTCTAAAAAAAAAAAATTTCTTATCAAAGAAGTGGATTTTGCTTAATGTTGCTTTATTATATGAGGTACAAATCCATTTTGGCTAAGGCATATGAGCAACCTATAATAGTAGAACACATTAGGGCACTTTTCAGATAGATTATAAAACTATATGAAAATTTTGAAATAATAGAACACCTAGAAGAAAATTTTGGAAACTTTCATCTAATTTCACAAAGAGATCATAAAAGTGAGTGGAGATCTCTAAATAAAAATTTCAAGACATTTTACTATATATATTTTAAAGTAACAGATTTCTAAATACAATCTATACATAAATAAAATTGTGAAGAAAGCCAAAAAAGTAAAGAAAGTATTTTCAAGTCATAAAAAGCAAAGCATTTAAAAAAAAATTTTATTTTAAGTTCAGGGGTACATATGCAGATTTGTTATACAGGTAAATGTGTATCATGGGGGTTATTTCATTACCCAGGTATTAAGCCTAGAATTCATTAGTTATATTTTCTGATCCTCTCCCTCCTCCCATTCTCCACCCTCAAATAGTCCCAGTGTGTGTTGTTTCCCTCTGTGTGTCCATTTGTTCTCATCATTTAGCTCCTGCTTATATGTAAAAACATGTGATATTTGGTTTTCTGTTCCAGTGTTAGTTTGCTAAGGATAATGGCCTCCAGCTCCATCCATGTCCCTGCAAAGGGCATGATCCCATTCATTTTTATGGATGCATAGTATTAAATGGTGTATATGTACCACATTTTCTTTATCCAGTCTATCATTGATGAGCATTTAGGTTTCCATGTCTTTGTTATTGTGAATAACGTTGCAATGAACATATGCGTGGATGTGTCTGTATGACGGAATGATTTATATTCCTCTGGGTATATACCCAGTAATGGGATTGCTGGGTTGAATGGTATTTTTGTCTTTAGGTCTTTGAGGAACTGCCACACTGTCTTCCACAATGGTTGAACTAACTTACACTCTCACTAACAGTATATAAGCATTCCTTTTTCTCCACAATCTCACCAGTATCTCTTATTTTTTGACTTTTTAGTAATAGTCATTCTGACTGGTGTGAAATGGTATCTCATTGTGGTTTTTGATTTGGATTTTTCTAATGATCAGTGAGGTTGAGCTTTTTTGCATATGATTGTTGGCTGCATGTATGTCTTCTTTTGAAAAATGTCTGTGTGCTTTGTCCACTTTTTTATGGGGTTGTTTGTTCCTTATAAATTTGTTCAAGTTCCTTACAGATGCTGGATATTGGACCTTTGTTGAATGCATAGTTCGCAAAAATTTTCTCCCACACTGTAGTTTACTGTGTTGATAGTTTCTTTTGCTGTGCAGAAGCTGTTTAGCATAATTAGATCCCATTTGTCAATTTTTGCTTTTGTTGTAATTGCTTTTGACATCTTTGTCATGAAATCTTTCCCATGCCTATGTCCTGAATAGTACTGCCCAGATCGTCTTCCAGGGTTTTTATAGTTTTAGGTTTCACATGTAGGTGTTTAACCTAATTTTAGTTAATTTTTGTATGTGGTATAAGAAAGGGGTCCAATTTTAATCTTCTGCATATGGCTAGCCAGTTATCGTAGCACCATTTATTATCAAAGATTAGATAGTTGTAGATGTGCAGTCTTATTTCTGGGTTCTTTATTCTATTCCATTGGTCTATGTATCTGGTTTTGTATCAGTAACAAGCTGTTTTGTTTACTGTAGCCCTGTAGTGTAGTTTAAAGTCAGGCAGCATGATGCCTCCAGCTTTGTTCTTTTAGAGCAAAATGAAAAAAAATTTAAAGGCCAAATCTAATCACAATGAGAAAAGAACACACATCTTTTATGAAATAAAACATGTAAATGTACAATAAACAAGAAAAATTCAACACTAGTAATAAAACATTTGCAAAACAATATAATATTTTTAATTGCAGGTCAAACCATAGAGTCTTATATGATAGCAACAAGTGGCATGTGAGTGAAAGGAAATACAAATCTTTGTATGCCCACCTTTCTGGAAGGAATATATGTTTAAAGTTTAAAAGGGTTTACATCAGTTGATTCAGTAGTTCTGATTCTAGACTGTATGTGAAATATATGTTAAAACACTGATATGACTTGGATCTATGTACCCACCCAAATCTCATGTAGAATTATTGTAATCCTCAGTGTTGTAGGTGGAGCCTGGTAGGAGGTGACTGGATTGTGGGGGTGGTTTTTCATGAATGGTTTAGTACCATCCCCCATTGGTACTGTATAGTGAGTGAGTTCTTATGAGATATGGTTGTTTAAAAGTGTGTATCACCTCCCTGCTCTCTCTTTTGTTCCTGCTTCTGCCATGTAAGACACTTGCTCCCACTTTGCCTTCTGCAATGAGTAAAAGCTCCCTGAGGCCTCACCAGAAGCAGATACTGTCATGCTTCTTGTACAGAATCATGAGCCAATTAAACCTTTTTCCTTTATAAATTACCTAGCCTCAGATATTTCTTTATACTAATGTGAGAATGGACTAATGCAAACACAGAAAAACATTTCATTATTACCTTATTTATAATATAGAGAAATTAGAAATAGACTAAATACTCAACCTTAGAACCCAATTAAATGAAGTATCATTAATTAAAAAGGATGTAGAGAAAATACCCATAATAAAAAGTTAAATAGGAAACCAGTATACAAAATAATCTGTTAGTAGATTAACTGTGTACAATTGTATATTTTTAATTTATATTTTTAGGGTACAATTAAGGGTGATTTTTAATTTATTCTTTATACCATGTGATTATTTTCCATGTCTCTAAATATCTATTGCTGTAATAGTCAGCCATTAACAATCAATGTTATTTCAGGAGAGAGATCCAGGAAGAAGAAACTATTTCAACAAAGGTTTAGTGTTTCAAAAGTTGGATTCATGGTATGATTTCAGGCCTTTTTAATTTAACATGTTTCTAACCTTTGCAAATCATTGCTATCAGAGTAATTGCATATTTACCCCAAATAGAGCAATAAACACGTTCAAGTTGATAAGGCAGCTGTGTAGACATGAAACTCCCTAATATGGTAATAATCAGGTTAGCTGGAATTGATCTTATCAACCATCTACACATAAAGGAGTCTTACAGTAATATTCTCATGCCCATGATATATTGTATAAAAACTATTGTGATGTGTTGCTATGGTACCTGGGAGATCCTTATAGATTGGAGTTCCATACCCTAGCTCGTTTGGGCATGCTTTAGGCATTCACAAATGAAAGGAGGCAGAGTTTCTGTGCACACCCACAGGCTTTCTGGAGTCCTCCCTCCAGTTGGATAGATAGCAAATAAATTTTCAAAGGATCCCTCTTTAAACATGGTCATATATTTATGCTGCATGGATATGGGATCCAACTTTCACAGTACAGAAGTTTAAAAATATTAAACCCCAAAGAAAAACACATTTAAAAGAAAAAAAAAAGAAAAAAATAAAGTGAAAAGAAACACAACTACCACCCCCACTCCTTGTATTTTCACTTGTCCACAACAATAAAACACCAATAAAACAGTTTCTCTGTCATTTGGCCTTAGTGTCTACTTAGTGATCAGAGATCCTAGACAGCCCTACAGCAGTGAGTGATGGGTGGGGAGAGAGACAGATAGATTTCATTGTAACGCTGGAACAAAGACTAGCTCCAGAATTCAAAGGTTGAATTCCTGTTCTGGTTAGAGATAAGAGAACAGATTCTTGAGTAGCTATTCTCACTTGAAAAAAGCCAGTGACTTTTCTGTGTATTTTTTTTTTAATCTAAGAAGAAGAGCTAAAATATTTGTCACCAATGAATTGTACAGGACTGCCTCTAATAATCTATTAAGTTTATAAGGATTTCACCTATTTTGGATGAACAAGACAAACGTTTTATTGGTCTTCTCTGGGTTTTTCAGTTTCTTCTTTTACAGTGTTTTTCACACTAGACCAGTGGATTATAAAATTGTCAGTTTTGCAAATGTGGCTGGGATTTTGACATAGGTTCCAACATATGGCTTATGCTATGACAATAGACAAAATAGAGAGAGGTTACCAAATGTATGAAAAGTATGATACTGATTGTTCTTTGCCCTACATTAATTCTCTCTCCCTCTCTCTTCCCCTCCTCTCCCTCCCTCTCCCTCTTCCCCCTGCCCCTAATATACATGTGGATGAGTTTTTTAAATGACTATTTCAAAGCTTCTATGACAATTTTTGTGTAAGTGTGAGGAACTCATAAAAATTCTCTGAATCTTTGTTGATTGTCAATACCTTTGTTTTATTGTCCTTGATAAACACAGTTTTAACAGCCTTGACTACTTCTTGACTCCACCAACCAACACTAATGACTACATCTTGGATTTTGTCATTGTTTAAAAATATTTCCACGCTATCAATGCAAAGTCTGAAATTCCCATATCTGACCATGAACCATCATCTCTCTGACTTTCCCAATCCCTCACATTCGCTGAAGTTTCCCTGGGTATTCTTTCAGCTCTCTCGGTTACCCCCTCTCCTGAGTGACTCTATTTCTTCCTCTGTAATCTGGATATTGTGTCAGTATTCTCTCTGTCCCCTGACTCCCTTTAAATGTGCCCAGGGAAGGAAATAAGTGACTGGCAGTTGAATATTTTGGAGAGTTGTGAAAACAACACTGAGAACAGGCATGGAAGCTGAGAGATACGGTTTGCTTCTGTGTCCCCACCCAAATCTCATTTCAAATTGTAATCCCCAATGTTTGGGGAGGGACCTGGTGGGAAGTGATTGGATCATGGGGATGGATTTCCCCCTTGCTGTTCTGGTGATAGCGAGTGAGTTCTCACGAGATCTAGTTTTTGAAAGTGTGTAGCATCTCCCCCTTTGCTCTCTGTCTTCCTCTGGCTCTGACCATGTGAAGATGTGTCTCCTTCCTCATTGCCTTCTGCCATAATTGTAAGTTTTCTGAGGTCTTCCCAGCCATGCTTCCTATACAGCCTGTAAAACCATGAGCCAATTAAACTCCTTTTCTTTATAAATTATGCAGTCTCAGGTATTTATCTATAGCAGAGAAAGGACTAACACACTGAGATTGAAGAGTAACCTGATGAATGAGTTCGGGTTAGAGGCTGAGATTCAGGGAGAACGTGCCAGAACGTTATTGTTTTGGTCATTCTTATTCTTTTGGCTGCTTGCCTGTGGATGTTAGGAATTGAGTGGTTAGAAACTCATACAACCATTGACTATCCAGAAGAAAACTCATTACTCAGCTTGGTTTTCCCACAATTCCAAGCTCCCTATGTTTGGGCAACCTGCTGGCCTTTTCTGGCCATCTTGTTATTCACATATGTTTACACCCTCTTGAATATATTCTCCCAGAGCTCTTGAATATATAGTCTGATTCACTACAGCCCCTTCTTTCCTTGTTACAGACACTGTTGCTTCTTACTTCAATGAGGAGATAAAAACCATTCGAGAGAAACTGCTCTATTTTATTCCACCTCAATCCCCGTGTCTCTGAAGAATGGCACCAATAAGCCCCTGATCTCCCCTCAATCCCTACTCTTTTGGAGGATATTTCTTCCTTTACTTTTGTACACAATCACAACATTTCCCTTTCTAATGGAAAGTTTCTCACCACTAGATAAAGGGTTAGTTTCCCCATCCCCTATGTTTATATATGCATGCTACTCTTTTTCTTTTCTTCAGGTTTACTTTATCCATCACATTTTCTTCAACATGAAACTTAAGAGTAGATTCTACTCACTGCTTCTTTCCCTTCTTCATCTTGTGTTTAATACTAAGGCACTGTCATCAGGCTTTCAACACTACCCTCTCCCTTGGCAATCTTCTATGACTCAGATGAAATAGCCCATTTATATCTGTTGTCCCAGTGTATTTATTAGTAACACCTTAGAGCTGTCCTGATTCGGGCAATAAATTATATGGTCCCTCTGCCAACCTTACACTTTAGTGGGAATGGTGAGGTACTAAGAAAATGTTGAACCTGTAATTAAATGTATAATAAATGAAGAGTTGTAAACTCTAATAAGCACTATGACAGGGCAATACCTGGTGCTGTTACTGTCATAGCACAGAGCAGGGGGAGATGGCATTGTTGAGAGCAGAGTTTCTCAACTGCAGCATAAATGAACATTTGAGGCTGTGTCATTCTTTGCTGTGGGGGTTGTAGTGTGCATTGTAGGATGTTTAGCAGCACCCCTGGCCGTACTATAGGTGCTAGTTGGGTGTCTGACTCCCCTTCCTAATGTTCCCTTCTAGTATGGAAAACTAAAACTATCAGCAAATGTTACCAGTGTCCCTGGGGAGCAAAATCAACTCTGATTGAGAATGATTGGTTAAGAGGATTAGATAAGTGTTTCCAGAGGAAACAATATTTGAGCTGAAATATGATTAGGAAGTGCAATGAAGGAAGCAGTGCCTTCCCAGCTCCCCACCCAGAGCAACAGCATCCTATAGTGGTATAAAAAGAGACATTGTATGGGTTTTGAAAACAGCAGTGGTGTTAGAAATTCAGCCCTAACATTTACAGGCTGTATGGTTTTTGGTTAGGCACTCAATCTTTCTGAACCTTAGAATCATCTTCCATGAAATAGGGATGTCAACACTAGGGTGGAATAGTTATTTTTTATTGTTATCTTAAATATTCTCCTTCCCTGTTGCACAGCCCAGGTATAATGAAAAGACCTAATTCATGCTGAGGAAAGTGGTTACAGTAGAACCTGAGAATGCAGATGTTCAATTTTTGACTTCTAAGTTCTAGAATACTATCCAGGAATAAGATAAAAACATGTTTAAAAGAGTGCTTGAAGAGTTTGAACCAATATTTTTTTTTCTCATCCCCAGAGATGAGGAAAAAAAAAAGCCGCTGTGGAAGGGAATGGGGGTCAAGTCTTTTTGAAGAGCAAGACAAGAGGGAAGTCAATATCGGGTCTTCATACACCGTTCCTGTATCATTAACCAACTCCTAGATGACATCCAGTGACGAGTAAGAGGTGTTTTTATTTGTTTTGTTTCGTTTTTTTTTTTTTTCACTGAACACCTACTCTGGAGATGTCAGGTGAGCAGAATACAGAGACCCTGCCTCCAGAGAGCTGACATTTAAGCACAGACAGGAACTGGATCTCACTTCCTAGAGTGTCCCCTTGGAAGTCGGCTGACCTTGCGGGGCAGGGCAGTTGCCTGGAGACATCTCGGAGCAGCACAGCAGAATGAGCAGTGAGCCCAAGATGCAATTTCCTGTTGTTGTAGAGTAGTGTGTGATTTCTCATGGGCTCCAGGGACTGAAATTTTCTGATGTGAGACAGGTTAGGGAAGAGACTCAATCCTGGCAGACAAGAGACCTGGTTACTAAGATCCCAATGGGCCTCACATGTCCGCCATATTCCATCCCATGTTTTCTTGCCTCCCTTAACAAGCTGACCCAAGTAATCTAGCAGAAAGGAGGCCTCTCTCAACTTAGCTGACCAGGCTGAATTCCTAATCATAAAAGGAAGAACCTCACCAACGATCTTCTTGAAGTCATGTCTTCCAAGGCTGCTGAAGCAGAACTCTAGCATTCCTTAAGGAGTTGATCATCTTTCAAGGTTGCAGAAGGGAGACTCTGCTGTTCCTGATAAGAACCGAACCAGATACAACCAGCTGAAGATAAGATGGACTCCAGCACTGACCTTTCACTATTTTTTTTTTCTTATTATAATACTAAAATCTCTGCCAAAGGTGGAGCTAATCTGCCGCTCTCAGATCATGCCATGTCAATTAGGGCATAACGTCTCATTGTACAAGCTCTAAGAAAACCCCTAAATATGCTTGTACATCACTCCTTTTTCTGACTCAACTTCCTTAAGATGACAAGAGCCAGGCCCTTTGAGGAGGGAGCATCAGGACCCCTCCCCTGTACGCTGCTCCCTTGCACAGCTCCAGTCGCAAGCCTATTAAACCTTGCCTAGGAAAATGTGTTTGTCCTGGAGCTAATTTTCACCTAGTAAGAGCCAGGGAACTTGAGGTTCAGTCGCAAAAACAAATAAGCAAGTCAGTGGACCTTCCTGGACTCTCACAGCCTGCGTGGAGGAACATACTTCCTAGGACGCAGTGTGAACAGTCATCACTGATAGTCAGTCATGAAGGGTGTGACTGACATCTCTGTGGACTGTCATTTCCAGGGAGCAGGTGGGAACTGCGTCACTTCCATCTCTTTGCCAAGGGACCTTCCAAAGGTGCATCCTGCAGGATGTGGCATGTGGTGGGTCTGAGCCGAGGTCCAGCCACTGAGGGCAGCCACTGAAATAGCCAGCATAGACCTTGAGCAGGCTACATCAGTAAATAGATGGATCCCAATTCAGTGGATTTGTATTGCAGCTGGATAAGCCTCCTCACCCCTCTCTCCCCACCCCACACTTTGCATATAAGCTCATCAACCCCCATGAGAAATAAGAGAAATAACCCATGATGCTGGAACATGATGGTTAAATTTTGTACCTTTTAAACCTGTGACAGGAGTTGTTATTAAAAAAAAAAAAGATAATGTACAGCTATCCCTCACCTAATGGCTTTTATTTGTACCTGAAAGCTGTGTCAGTAAGTGCAAAGCCAGTAAACAAAAGACAAATATAATTTTTTTTTTTTGAAATGGAGTTTTGCTATCCCCCCAGTCTAGAGTACGGTGGCGCGATCTCGGCTCACTGCAACCTCCACCTCCCAGGTTCAAGCAATTCTCCTGCCTCAGCCTCCTGAGCAGCTGAAATTGCAGGTGTGTGCCACCATGCTCAGCTAATTTTTGTATTTTCAGTAGAGTTAGGGTTTCACCATGTTGGCCAGGCTGGTCTCAAACTCTTGACCTCAAGCGATTTGCCGGCCTCAGCCTCCCAAAGTGCTGGGATTACAGGCATGAGCCAGCTCGCCCGATCAACAAATAGAATTTTTAAAACTGTGGTATTTTATATGAAAAACTGTGGCATAATCCATCTTAACCTTAGGCTCCCAATAATTTTCATAAATAGAAAAATATATCAATTAAACAATCAAACTACATTGTATATGCTATTTGAAAGTCAATAAAGTTTATGTATATAACATAACATAATGGAAGTTTGTGATACTCTTTTTTTCCTTCTTTCAGTATTCTCCATCTACTTTTCAATCTTTGTGAGGCTCTTGGTTATGTTGCACTAAAACTACACTTGAAAAGAAAGAGCATAAAAAACATCCTTAGGGCAAAATAAAGGATGAACGAGAGAGCACTTTGAAAGAAGTGGAAATTGTACAATCATACAATATACCTTAGGGTCCAGATGAGACAGCTGTCCTCCTCGCTCTCAGGGCACATTTGCAAGCAACACATTTGCCCAAACACTGGTAGACAATTCAAAGTTGTTTCATATAATTTTTCATTCTAGAAACTATTGTGTAAGGTAAATTAGTAAATGTGTTTTTACCCAAAACTGAAATCTTAGAAGTATTCCTTGTCACTGCCATTTATTTAGGGGGTATGACTGTTGTTATTATTATTTTATTTTTTGAGAAGGAGTTTCATTCTTGTTGCCCAGGCTGGAGTGTAATGGTGTGATCTCTGCTCACTGCAACCTCCACTTCCTGGGTTCAAGCAATCCTCCTGCCTCAGCCTCCCGAGTAGCTGGGATTACAGGCATCCGCCACTACCCCCAGCTAATTTTTGTATTTTCAGTAGAGACGGGTGTTCACCATATTGGCCAGGCTGGTCTCAATCTCTTGACCTCAGGTGATCCACCTGCCTCGGCCTCCCAAAGTGCTGGGATTACAGGCATGCACCACTGTGCCCAGCTTATTTTTTTCTAAAAGGTCTGAAAAGTGATATAATCTTTGTCTTAAGGTGAAAAGATTGTTAAAAGAAAAACCTCAGGCAAATTACATTTAACAGAATTTAACTGAGCCAAAAGCACAATTCATGAATTGGACAGTTCCTAAACCAGAAACTTTGCCGCTGTCACGTGGTCTAAGTAGATTTATAGATAGAAAAAGGAAAGCGCTGTATAGAACATGGAAGTGAGGTACAGAAGCAACTGGATTGGTTATAGCTCAGCATTTACCTTATTTGAGCACAGTTGGAACAGTTGCCCACCTGCAACTGGCTGAAACTCTGTGGTTGGTAGGAGAATAAGTTACAGGAAGTTTATACATCCAGTTAGGTTACCTTTATAGTTCTCTGTGTATGGAGAAATCTTTAGGCTAGACTTAAAATATATTAGGAGGCAGATTTAGGCTAAACAATTTAATAGGTGTTAATTTAAATTCTTTATTTGAGGTGAGTCTATATACCATATGCATGATACATAGTAGACATTCTATAACAGTATTTGTTATTATTGTTTTCCTCCTGTCCTTGAGATTCCCCGACCCCCTTTCTTTCTAATCTATACTGTCTACCAGTGAGACCTCAATCATGTCCATGACCTGCTCTATGTTATTGACTCTGGTTTTCAAATTTCCTAGTTTCTGGTGCTTCAAGTTAAGCAATAACTCAATTTTTTTTTTTTTTAAGAGATAAGTTGCATTCTGTCACTCACCACCCAGGCTGGAGTGCAGTGGCAAGATCTTGGCTCACTGCAACTTCCATCTCCTGGGTTCAAGCAATTCTCCTGCCTCAGCCTCCCGAGTTGCTGGGACTACAGGTATGCACCACCACGCCCAGCTAATTTTTGCATTTTTAGTAGAGACAGGGTTTCGCCATGTTAGCCAAGCTGGTCTCAAACTCCTGACCTTAGGTGATCCACCTGTCTCAGCCTAATTCAATGATTTTTAATATATATATTTTTTACTCCACCAAAAGTTCCCTTCTTCCTATCTAGTATATCAGCATTAAATGCATCAAATTTCATCCAAAAAATGAGACTATTCATCTTAGAGTCATATTCTACCTCCTTCCTTTTGTTTCCCTTGATCAATTGGATTATTTCACTTTTCAATGCCTCAGTTTCATCTTTTGAAAGCCAGGAATAGCAGTAGTTATTGTTTATATCTTTATGACCTATCTGATAGATCATAAATATTAAATGAGTACATGCATTAAAAAACAAAAATCTTTAGCACAGTGTGCAGGCAGATAGCCGTTACTAATAATAAAAAAGGCAGATACCTCTCCTCCTTTCCACCCCTGTTGACTAAACAGATGTTAGAAAAGCAGATTCTTTTGAGAATTGTCTATTCATATCCTTAGCCCACTTTTTGACAGAATTGTTTGTTTTTTTCTTACTGATTTGTTTGAGTTCGTTGTAGAATACAAATGGCCAACAAATATATGAAAAAACGCTCAACATCACTAATGATCAGGGAAATGCAAATCAAAACCCCAATGCGATACCACCTCACTCCTGCAAGAATGACCATAATCAAAAAATAAAAATACAATAAATGTTGGCGTGGATGCGGTGAACAGGGAACACTTCTACACTGCTCGTGGGAATGTAAATTAGTACAGCCACTGTGGAAAACAGTGTGGAGATTCCTTAAAGAACTAAAAGTGGAATTACCATTTGATCCAGCAATCCCACTACTGGGTATCTACTGTGAGAAAAAGAAGTCATTATTTGAAAAAGATACTTGCACACGCAAGTTTATAGTAGCACAATTCACAATTGCAAAATCATGGAACCAACTCAAATGCCCATCAATCAAAGAGTGGATAAAGAAAAGGTGGTAATGCTACTCGGCCATAAAAAGGAATGAATTAACAGCATTTGCAATGACCTGGATGAGATTGGAGACTATTATTCTAAGTGAAGTAACTCAGGAACGAAAAACTCAACATCACATGTTCTCACTGATATGCGGGAGCTAAGGTATAAGGATACAAAGGCATAAGAATGACACAATGGACTTTGGGAACTCGGGGAAAGAGTGGGAGGGGGACGACAGATAAAAGACAACAAATATGGTGTAATGTATCCTGCTTGGGTGATGGGTGCACCATCTGTGCACAGATGATCTCACAGATCACCACTAAAGAACTTACTCATGTAACCAAATACCACCCATACTCCAATAACTTATGGAAAAATAAAATAAAATAATAATAAAATAAAAGTTGATGCTTTGAAAGGATCGTTTCCCAATCTACTTTTCAAACCCCATACTTCTTTGTTTTGCAAAGTGAAAGCAAGTTTGTTAAGAAAGTAAAGGAATAAAAGAATGGCTACTCCATAGACAGAGCAGCCTCAAGCCCCAGACTTCTAATAAGCATTCCCATTCATTCTATGTCTTTGTCAAAATGGACATCTGTCTGTCTCTGACCTTTTCTATTTCATTATTTCTGCTTCATACTCTTTTGAAATGCCCTTACCCTGGCTGTCAAAATCTTATTCAGTCTTCAGGGACAAAATAAATGCCACCTTTTCCAGGAAATTTGTTGAGGTTCGAGTCAGAATTCATTATGCTCTCCTCCACTAGAGTTAAGCTTTATGTTCTTCCTTTTGGTTAATATTTATCTCATTATTTTTATAGTTAGTTGAATAAATGTGCTTTATCTAGTATATTATAAACTACTTGCAGGAGCATGATATTTTAGACTTGAATTTTACCATTAACATCTATTATTATGGTGTGTTTCTTTTAGAAAAGACTCAATTGGTTTTTATTAAGTAACATTATAATTATTTTTAACAACTCTTGACATAACACAAATTTTCTGAACTTTTAATTTTTATTAATAAAAGGAACTAATGAGAATTTTCACTTGATCTTAGCCAAAATGCCAAAAAGCGATGAGAATTTTAGAATATCTGCATTGCATAGAAAGTTTGAAAAAATACAGAGGATAATAAAAAAGTATCATTGTTAAATAAATATTTGTATAAACAGGGTGTCTCAAAAGGCTTAGTGCAATTTTAAGTTTTAATATTCTCATATGTGTAAATGCTGTAAATTAACAAAAACATTACTTAAAAGTATGGTTATTTAAATATCTTTAGATTATTAATTTGGTGAATATAAAATGATAAACTTCAATGTATGTTTTTAGTTCCTCTAATTAAGGAGAGTAATTGAAGTAAAAAAATTAAAATTAAAAATATGTTATTTGCCCCAGTAACAACAAGTACACCAATGTTCAGATTGGCATCTAATACTACTCTCCAATAAAAAGAACCAGGGATTGAGGTAGAAATCAAATGACTCTTTCTAAGGCAGGAATAAGGAATATACAAGATAAGTTTGGAGCTTCTTGTAGTACCATGAGGTAGGGATGTACTAAAATAAAACCCAATGATGGAGTGAGGTCAGGGCATGTCAAAGAGACACAGAAGTCAACTGCAGTGCTCCCAATGGCCAAAACTGGACAACTTTGAGCAAGAAAATGAATATCATAGTATTGGATTATAACCCTAAGTATAAAATAAATATCCATCATGCAAAAGAATTTCAATTAATTTATGTGGATAGTCACCCCTCAAGAAAGTGGAACATAACTTCTCCTCCCATAAATGTGGGCTGTCCATAGTGATGTCTTCCAAAGAAAGAGGTAAGGAAAGGGAAGAGGGGAAGGTAGTAACTTTACAGTGGAGAAACCTGACAAACACTTCTTCAGTGATACGGTTGGACAGGATCCTGGAAAAGAAAAAGGAAATTAGGGAAAAAATAAGGAAATCTAAATATATTATGGACCCTAAGTAATAACAATGTATCAATATTGCTTCTTCAGTGGTAACAAATATACTATACCAATTTAAGTTTCTAATATGGGACACTGGCTGTAGGGTATGTCAGAATTCTCTGTATTAGTTTTGCAATTTGTCTGTAAATCTGAAAGTATTCTAAAATTAAACATTTGCTAAAAAATAAGAGAGTATTACAAAAACGACCAAAAAATTATAATTTAGATGAAGTGGAAAGCTCCTGGAAAAATACAAAGACTTCTTGCCTAACAAAAGCAACAACAAATGTATAATTCAAAATTCACAAAACTACAAAAAGTAAAATAAATTTAAAAAGTCATTTAAAAATGTAAAACCATCTGTAGTACCTATTCTTCTGGAGCTATTAAAGCATAAAATTGCCTACAGACTTCTGTGGACAATTTGTATTTATGTGTACATAAACATGCTAATAATATGAAAATGGCATAAAAATAAATATAGTTATAATAATGATGTATAATACATTTATTAGTTTATTGTTTTTTCCTTTAATGTTTTCTTATGAACTCTATTCAGTTATATATTTCTCACAACAATTTAAAATAATGACACTTTATTTGTAGACATTTTTATTTATTGTTAAATATTTGGAGTAACTATTTTAAAAATAATTTTGATTAAGTTTTTATAAATGTAATAATTCCCATCAATGACTTACTATTACCATTGTAGAGGCACTACAGTGTGTGGTCATTTCAAGTTTGTGACGCACATTGACAACTTGTTTCCTGATGTTGTCCCAACCACATTTCTACCGGCAGAATATGAGTGAGCCAGTAGGATAGGGTAAAAATGCTCCTTACCCTAAAGATACGTATGTCCTAATTTCTGGAATCTGTCACAGTCACCTTCTGTGGAAAAATGATCTTTACAAGTGTAATTAAGTCAACAATCTTGAGACGGCAGGATTATCCTGCCTTATACATGTGCTCCCTAAAATAATCACAAGCTTCTTTACATGAGGGAGGTGGAGGGAGACTTGATTTCAGACACCAAAGGAGAAGGCGGCATGACACAGAGGCAGAGATTGGAGTGATGCAGCCACAAGCCAAGCAATGTTGGCAGCCGACAAATGATGGAAAAGGCAAGAACAAATTCTTCGCTAGAATCTCCAGGGCAAATGTGTCCCTGCTCAAAAGACATCATTTTTCAAAAAGTTTACTTGGCAAGATATTAAGCTTATCCACACGTTTATGAAGAACTGACATCTTGACATGCTATGTCCCAGTTTACTCAAATCTCCATTCTTCTGAATCTGTTAGTAACATAGATATGGAGATGGACTAAGCCCAGGAAAAGCTAAAAATAATGAAGTAATTTTTAAAAATAAGCAGATTTGTGATGTTCTGATTTGGGGTGGACAGCCAGAGCTCAGTGAGATGAGAAAATCTGGGTAAAGTGAAATGGCCCTACGTAAGAAACTATGAAGTGTTAATGAGGACATTGGAACAGAAATGTAGTGGGAAATGCCTGGTCTTAAGAGATGCAGGGCCACTGATATTAGGAGTATCTCTCAGCAAATTTATAAACATTTATAAAATAAAAATAAATACATTAAAATGCATCCACTTCAGATGAAAATATTGGAAAAAGGGGGTGTGGGAAAAAAACGATTGATTGGCTTCTTATATCAAAGGGAATCAGTGTTGGGAGAATTGCAAGAGGGTGGCCTAGATTAAAGGGAGCTTTGTTCTTATCAGTCAGTATCCTGGTGAAGAAATACTAATTATGACCATGAACTAACTCCATGGTATATCTTGTGGTCCCATGACTGTTTTCAAGAAGAGAAAGGAGGACAGGGCAGCTGGCAAATAAATTAATGTCAATAAAAAATAATAAATTGAATTTGTGAACTTTCTGAAAGTTAAATGAGAATAGAACAAAATGATTTTGCAATAATGGTTACAAAATGTCTTATAAATTAAACAGCAAAATCACCATGTTCCTTTCCTAGAAGAAGTGTGAACACAAAGGTCTAGGAATAGGTAATTACAGTAAACTCATGTGAATGATGCAGGGTTAAACTTTATCTTTTTTTTTTTTTTTTAATCTTACACTCCAAAAGGAAAAGAAGGTGGCTGAGAATCAGTGGAAACTGGCAGAGCTCTGGCACTTTGGAGATCATTAATGGCCATCTCCCAGCTTACAACACCCTCTGATCTGATGATGCTGCCCAAGCTGTGCCCACGAGTGCAATGCCTTTAGTTTCTTTCAGCCTAATTATGAAGGTGCCTGGCCCATGCAGTGATGTAATATAATGGATAATAAAGCTCCCCAAGAGTCCTGATACAAGTACATCGCAACAAGTTGCACAAGCTAATGAAAACCTGGGAAGCTTCACGAACAAAACCCTAAAAAGCTAATGTCTAAGGCAATGAGAAGGAATGCACTGTGATGCGTGCATGCCAAAACCACAATTCTAAAGGATGGAGGAGCTCAGGACCGACTTTCTATGAGAGACAAGATTACTGAATTATTTACACTGCAGGAATGCACCAGGAAATGACTTCATCCATCAAGGAATATGTTTCTGGTGATCACTTTACTGGTCCAGGTAGAAATAGTTGGATATTCAGACCCACAGAAAACAGAAAGGGTGGATGAACCTCCCTAATTCATAATGAGGGCATGTTTCAGACTCTGGAGATTAAAAGTTAGAGCAAGGTAGGAAGTTGCGTTTATTAGAACACGAAACTGACCTCCAGCATCAGGCTTCCTACTGTCACTCAGAGACTAGATGGGGAGCTTCCTTACTCTTCAACACTAAGACTGATTCAAACCCTTTATTTCAAAGCCTATGCTCAAGATTTCTCAAGGAGTTCACACGGTTTCCTCTGCTGTTTGGGTATCTGAGTGTAAAATTATGCACCTATGCACTTAGGTGATGCTGTACGTAGCACACCTACCCAGACATGAAACAAAGCCCCACCTGTTTTCAAAGGTAAACATTTGAAACATCTCATTCTGTCTCTCTCTCATGTGTACCCTTGCTCTCACTCCCTGTCTTCTCTCTTTCTCTCTTACACAAACACAAACACACACACACACCCCACAGGCACAAACCTGTGTGCACACCCGCTTTATTTTAGTAATCATGATCGAAGAGCTGAGGAGCATTAGCAAATGATCACACCGCACAGAACTCTGCAGAAAGCAAGGTAAAAATGGCAGTGAGACATTCATGTTTTCTGAGCCATTCCCCTCCTGATTTTGAGGTTCCTAATTTAGCCTTTCTCCCAGTCAGCACCCAGGCTCATCTTTACCCTTCATGTCCCTGCAGCTCTGGATTGTCCTTGATGGACTATTAACCCTCTCTTGCTCTTAAAACTAAAACATATAAACTACCAGGTGCTTAGCAGACTAAGTTCTTTCCAATTAGAATTCACGCTTTAGCTGGGCATGGTGTCTCATGCCTGTAATCCAGCACTATGGGAGACTGAGGCAGGTGGATCACTTGAGGTCAGGAGTTCAAGACCAGCCTGGCCAATGTGGTGAAACCCCATCTCTACTAAAAATACAAAAATTAGTCTGGTGTGGTGGTGCATGCCTGTAATCCCATCTACTCGTGAGGATGAGGCAGGAGAATCTGTGAACTCAGTCTGCAGTGAGCTGAGATTGAGCCACTGCACTCCAGCCTGAGCAACACAGCAAGATTCCATCTCAATAATAATAATAAAAATTCACATTTTATTTTTTATTTTTTGTAAATAGCTATTAGTTGACATTCTGTGCCAGTCACTATGATAAATATAGGGGAAACAGAGATCAAGTTCCAATTTCTATTTGTAATGATCTTAGAATGTGTTGCAAAGAAATAGAAGAAACAATTGAAATACAATGGAAATTTTTCTAAGGTGTGGAGAGTTCTTGCAGGAAAAAAACCTGAGTTGACCCAGTGAATAGTAGATAATCTTGCGCATGAGGAGCCATCTAAACTTTGACTTAGGGTGAGTAGCAGTTTCCCTGCTGCTCAAAGGGAGAATAACTTTCCATATAGAGGGAAGACCAGAGGCAATGGCAAAAAAAAAAAAAAAGGAAATACTACACAAAGAAAAATATGGCAAGAGGCAGAGTTTGATGTGAACTATGAGGCTATTAGAAGTCAGGAGAGAAGAAGTTTGAATTGCATCCTTTAAGGCCTTGCAGAATATTGAAAAATATTAAGCCTGAAAGTTGCATAGTCAGATACGCATTTAAGAGACATCACTCTGCGGTCATTGAAAGAAGTCTGTAGATAGGACTAGAAAGAAGGGGAATGAGTCTAGAGAGGCAGGAGCACAGTTAGGTGTTTGTTCCAGTAATTCAAGCCAGAAATAGAAGAGACCAGGAATAAGGAAGAGTGGGTTGAGATGAGACTGGGTGGTATATGAAATATTTTAGGAGACCGATGTTTTGCGTTTTTTTTAAATAAATGAAAACACAAGAGGAAGAAGCTAGGAAAATTCTTAGATTTCTGACTTCAGTAACAGGATTGAGAGTGGTCCTGGCCAGAAAATTTAAGAGTGAAATTAGACTAAAGTGCCAAGAAGGGAATGAGTGTGGTTATGCAAATTTGAGTTTGAAGTATCCGTGCAGATGACTAGAAACAAGGTGACATTTGTTACTTCATAAGATTTAAAATCTAATTCATCCAAGGTTACACGTCATTTAATGGTGGGACTCAAACCCTGCTCTCCCTTACCCTAAATTTGTGATAGGTGCATTATTACTGAGTATGACTTCTAGCTTTGTGTATCTATCTATAGGTGCAATAATATGCATGGACAGTCACATTTGTTATATCAAGTTCACCTTTGATTTTTGTAAAAAGACTACCAAATTGTGGGTTCAGACATCAGTGATGAAGCAAGGATGAGCTAACTGGCTTCTGAAAACAGTGAACCTATGACCTTGACTTCACAAGCTACCTTTCTAATAAGCTGAACTGAGACCACTAACTGGTGTCATGTGATATATGAGAAAGAGCAATTCATTCAAAGGAAGAAACTGAGACCTAGGTTCTGGATTTCAGTATGTTTTTAAGAGATGAAGGCAGGCAACTCTCTAGAATTCCACTGCCTTCTAAAGCTGAATGGAACAGAATATTCTAGGGAAGACTAACACAATGTGTGTCATCTCCAAGAAGAAGAAAGGTTGCAAAGGAAAGTATTGAGAGGTGACAACATGCTAGCAGCCCTCACTCTGGGTGCCTCCTCAGCCTCGGCATCCACTCTTGGTGGTACTTGAGGGGCCCTTCAGCCTGCCACGGCACTGTGGGAGTCCCTCTCTGGGCTGGCCAAGGCTGGAGCCGGCTCCCTCTGCTTTGAGGGAGGTGTGGAGGAAAAGAGAGGCGTGGGCGAGAACCTGGGCTGCAGGCAGCACTCACAGGCCAGCGCGAATTCCAGCAGGCTCGCAGGCACGGGCTCGGTCGGGTCCCACACTCGGAGCTGCCAGCTGGTGCCACCAGCCCAGGGCAGTGAGGGGCTTAGCACCTGGGCCACCAGCTGCAGAGGGTGTGCGGGGTCCCCTAGCAGTGTTTTCCCTCTCCCTTCCCCCCATCCACCCCATAGGCTCCTGCGTGAACTGAGCCACCCCAACAACAGCCCAAGGGAGGGCTGAGGAGGGCGGGGGCAAGGCACAGGACTGGCGGGCAGCTCTGCCCGCAGCCTAGGTCTGCCATCCACTAGGTGAAGCCAGCTGGGCTCCTGAGTCTAGTGAGGACTGGGAAAACTTTTATGTCTAGCTAAGGGATCGTAAATGCACCAATCAGCACTCTGTGTCTAGCTCAGGGATTGTAAATGCACCAATCAGCACTCTGTCAAAATGGACCAATCAGCTCTCTGTAAAATGGACCAATCAACAGGATGTGGGTGGGGTCAGATAAGGGAATAAAAGCAGGCTGCACTAGCCAGCCAGTAGCAACCCCCTTGGGTGTCCACACTGTGAAAGATTTGTTTTTTTGCTTTTTAAAGTAAATCTTGTTGCAGTTCACTGTTTGGGTCCATGCTGCTTTTCTGAGCTGTAACACTGGTCGAGAAGGTTTGCAGCTTTGCTCCTGAAGTAGCGGTACCACTAAACCACCAGGAAGAAGGAACAACTCCAGACGCCTTGCTTTTAAGAGCTGTAACACTCACTGCAAAGGTCTGCAGCTTCTCTCCTGAAGTCAGCAGCACCACAAACCCACCAGAAGGAAGAAACTGTGGACACGTCTGAACGTCTGGTGGAACAAATTCCGGACTACATCTTTAAGAACTGTAACAGGCCGGGCGCGGTGGCTCAAGCCTGTAATCCCAGCACTTTGGGAGGCCGAGACGGGCGGATCACGAGGTCAGGAGATCGAGACCATCCCGGCTAACACGGTGAAACCCTGTCTCTACTAAAAAAAATACGAAAAACTAGCCGGGCGAGGTGGCGGGCGCCTGTAGTCCCAGCTACTTGGGAGGCTGAGGCAGGAGAATGGCGTGAACCCGGGAGGCGGAGCTTGCAGTGAGCCGAAGCTTGCAGTGAGCCGAGATCGCGCCACTGCGCTCCAGCCTGGGCGATAGAGCGAGATTCAGTCTCAAAAAAAAAAAAAAAAAAAGAACTGTAACACTGCCAGGGTCCTCGGCTTCAGCGAAACCAAGAACCCACCCATTCCCGACACAGTATTCTCTACCTGTGTGTGTGATACATTTCATTTAGAGATACACTTGAGGCTAAAGAAAACTAACCATGGGTTCTGGTGAAAGACCCAAGTATTTCTGAATATTACTAGAGGTCTCTCAATTTGTTGCTAAAGCTGGATATAGAATAGAAGGACTGGGTTTTAGAATATTTACGTTGCGTATGTAAAACACACTCAGTTGGATTTAATGGCGAAAAGATTTAGAGCTTCACTCTGATACCTCCCAGCCCTCAACCTGCCTGATTTGCTCCCTTGGCTGCTCCTTGGAGTACAAACCCGGAATTAGACTGTAGCGTTTAGATGCAGTCGCTTCTTTGTCTTTGATGCGTAACTCACTTATGAACTGATCCACTTCCCTTATTCTCATGAGACAAAATTTCATACTGGACAAAAGGGCATTATCCTTTGTACTTTTTTTAATTAAGGAAACGCTAAGGCCTATTTTTAATGTCCCACTTCAAATATATTTTTATGAGCCTTTCAAACACGAGATTTGGCTCAATTCCAAAACTGAGTTTCCTTTTTTTTGAAAAAACATAGTTGTCTGTCAATGTATTTCATCACGTCTCCTTTTAGAGTACAAGCTCCATGAAACCAGAAAATGGGTTTCCTTCATTTTCCTATATGCTGCAGTAGTCAGCTTAATGTTTTTATGGAATAAATAATGCTACTTGTTCATTTAAAGCACATTAAATTCTCCTTTAAAGTAGGGATAAGGAGGGGGTAGTTACTCATTTAACTTTAGTTACCTCATTTACAAAATAGAAACAATTCTATTTATGCAGGGCTGGATAAGAGACAAGCTGAAAATATGTGAAAGGGCTTTGTATGATACAGAGAACCACATATATCTAATAAATTGTTGTTTAATCATACAGCTTTTCTAGTTACGTCATGTAGGAAATGAAGTACAAATGAATCTCCACTTCCTTAATTCTCAATTAACTTATTTTTATGAATCAAAACCTCAAACAATTACCCAATATGGCTTTAAGAATCACAGAAATTTACTTCACAGAATAATAAATTGAGTGAGAAGACTATGTGGCCAAATACGTAAGAAAAAAATGTTGCAGTGGCCTACAATTAGAACATGGATACAAATATGCTTTTATCATTCTTAAAAAATTTTTTTTTTGTGAAGATGGCGTCTTATTCTGTTGCCCAAGCTGAAGTGCAATGACTCATCACAGCTCACTGCAGCCTGGAACTCCAGGGCTCAAGAAATCCTCCCATATTAGCTTCCTGAGCAGCTGGGAGTACAGGCAGGAGAGATGGGATCTCACCATCTTGCCAAGGCTGGTCTTGGACTCCTGAGCTTAAGTGATCCTCGCCTTGACCTCCCAAAGTGCTAGGTATTAATCCTTTAAAACCAACTTTGATAAATGACTTTTTGCTAAAAATTATATTTTCTTAAAAATATTAAATGCTAGGCTTCCCCACAAAGTTCTAAATACTGCTGTATATAATTTTATCTAGTAAATACAAGTAGGATGACTGTTTCAATGTCTAATTTTTATTGGACTTAGCACTCTGTCTAGTTCTTCCAATTCCTTCTCTAAGGTTTGTAGAATTATTTCAGCACAGTATAGCAAAAGCCTATCCAAGAGTTTTAGAGTTCTCACTACCTCTGCCAATATTATGAATAGAAAATGTTTCAAGAGATTATTTAACAGAACCATTTTAAAATATTTTAAAATGTATCTTGCTATATTGCCTACGTATAAGTACATAATCTTGGGCAGATATTTTATGTTATGCTAGTCTTTTTTATTATATTACTGTCATCTTTGAAAGGATATTATATGGTTATGTTTTATAAATAAATGGTCATTTTACATTAAATAAGTTAGGTAGAGAAACAAGAACTACAGCTGGATATAAATACCTGTTGGTTTTGTTAATCATATACTTTCAAGAAATTTGGGTAGATTAATTTTTTTCCAAGAGTTGGAATAAGACGTGTTGTCATCCAGACACTCATGTACTATTTATACATCATCCTTAACTAATGAAATGAACTGCATAGTTAAAATGTTATCTATCAAATATCAACATTTGACTTATAACTATTTATGATCATAATATTTCTAAAACACAGTACATATACATTTAAATTCAACCATGAAGAGTCCTTATGGGGCAGACACTAGGTTGGGTTGTGTGATGCAATGGTGACTAAAATGGCAATTTGCCCTCTAGGAACACAGGCCTAATGTGTTTATATCTTCTTAGAAAGCTATATTTTGTTGTTTTATTTTTTGAGACCCAGGTCCATGATTAAGAGCATCAGTTGAACCAAGAGGCAACATAACAGGTACCTGTCATGAACATCACATTCGAGAAATGTTGGGTGCTTAGCTCAGCCCTAAATGGCCCAGTTGTCAGGCCCCTGGTCGGCACCCACTCCTCTCTGGCTTCCTGCAATAAACATTTGAAGTAGTAAGAATTCTTTTTTCCACTTGGAAGTGATCAAAATTTAAACTAGCCCAAATTAAAAGAAAAAAGTGAATTTTATTGGCTCAACACCTGTGAGGCCTGGAGCAAGATCTTAAATATCTTAAAGAGAGCTGCCTCCAGGGCCTTGAGTATAGACGTGAAACCACTGTCTCCATTTTCCGACTTTGTTTGGCTCCATTTCCTATGCAAGCTGTCTCCGCCTGGCAGACAAAGCAACAACCACAGGCTCACATCCTCCTAGATTAGCCACTCCAGCAAGAATTGGAAGTCTTGCTCCTAACATCTATGGATCAATCCCAGAAATTTCCCTCTAGATGAATTACTTGTCTGTAAAGCAATTATTGCAGTTGGGGCCTACCCTTGTAGGGGAGTCAAAAACAGTCTGAGAAACTCAACCACAACCACATGGGGTTGGAGAATAATTTCTGAAAGGAGCAAGAAGAAAGAGGTTCAGAAAGCATGCTGGACAATAAAACATCCAAAACTTGCCTGACCCTGTTTGGAAGTCAAGAGGTTAAACCCAGCAGACTGTGAGTTACTCTTGCTTTACTAAGTCAAGAGGTTTCATAGACTTGCATTTCTTTATATCTTACATTTTTATACCTTAAATTAAGAGCAGCAAAACTCTTAACAAAATTCACAGCAGAACCCCCAAACAGAGGCCCATTTGGAGCCAGCTATTTCATCTCTATTGCCCCCTCCCTTCTGTGGCTCTGGGAAAGTCCAATCGCATACCTCAGAGCCTGGCGTGGACCCTCCCACATCCACTGTCTTTCCACCAACACCTCCTCATTGTGATTTTCATTGTCTGGCATTGCCCTGATGCTCTGGGCCATCATCTTACCTGAGCGTATCAACATTGAGAAAAAGGGTTATCTAAACTGAATGATTTCTTGGAATAAAACTTGTGTCTTCATTTCCTTGAACTCAGCTAAAATGGATTGTAACCCCCATTTCACATACCATGGGACATGTTCAGATTTAGCCCTGGTTGCCCAACCCTACTTTTTCATTGCTTTTTTCTTCAAATTTAGTTCCTCGTTTGTTCTCAGCACAATTTTTGGGCAGCATCGTTTGTTAGCGGAAGCGTTAAAGTCGGCTTCAACCCATCTAACTCTAGTGAAAGTCCAATGTCTACTTTTTATTCTTTCTGTTTCTTCCCTTAGCATTCATACCTGTCTCTTTTGCATCTCCTGTTATTAGCATGTTTTTCTCTTGAATTTTCTGGTCTGCCTTTGTTATTTGTAGCATCTGGTAGACTTAAATACCAAGAATCAGAAATATTAATATAGTAACAAATTTCAGCTTTGTATATGAATACTTGTGAGTTAACACTGCACTCAGGTAGGTAGGAATTTCTGGAGATTTATTCTATCAAGGAGGAGGAGGAGAACCCTATAATTGGCTTTATTTTATACAGTCTCCGAGGACTCCATGATTTATAAAGTCATGCATATGCATTTTCTTTAAGCTCTGGTGACTACTAAGTGACTCTTGAATTGAATCTCTGTCTTCCAGCCTAGCTCTTTTCTTCTAGGATTCTGAGGAACTAGCCGGTCATCATTTAACTTGGTGAGTAGCTTGCTAACGTGTCCCATGGATTCTCGGTCACCAAATTTGTCTTGGGGTATGGTCTTGCTCTGCTTTTCTCAGTGTCCAGAGATCTGTTTGCTATGAAGATGTTCCTCCTCGGACCATTGTGGGCCATACTAAATTTTTTTTAGTGGGTCTCAGCCAGAAACTTGACTTTAGGAAGGTATACTACAGACTTTTCTTGATTCCCTATTGCCACAGACTGGTAGTAACAGAAGAAACCCAAATTACCCAAAGGATGATATAGCATATCCTTTTCCAGAAACAAAAAAGTAAAAATAATGGTTAAATATCACCTTCTACTAAAGAATTTGATTGCCAGAATTTTAGAATATTGTGCTATTGGCATACTGTATTTTCGTTTCTTTTGAAGTAGTATTTGTGTATACAAAGATGTGATACTCAAAAATAAAAATGCTAATTTAATTATTAAATATTATTTAATTTATTACTTCTTTTTTGTTTTTTTGAGACGAAGTCTTGTTCTGTTACCCAAGATGGAGTGCAGTGGCAGGATCTCGGCTCACTGCAACTTCTGCCTCCCGGGTTCAAACAATTCTCCTGTCTCAGACTCCCAAATAGCTGGGATTACAGGCATGCACCACCACACCACCTGGCTAATTTTTGTATTTTTAGTAGAGATAGGGTTTCGCCATGTTGGCCAGACTGCTGTCGGAACTCCTGACCTCAGGTGATCTGCCCACCTTGGCCTCCCAAAGTGCTGGGATTACAGGCGTGAGCCACTGTGCCCAGCTGAAATATTATTTAATTTAAAAAGACTTTAATTCTGAGTTTATAATCCATTATCTTTAATTACTCTCTAAAATAAATGTTCCAGTTTTCTCTTGCTGTATAACAAATCATCTTCTGTGGCTTAAAACAGTAATAATCATTTTTATCTCTCATCCTTTCTGTAGGTGAGAAATTTTAGAAAGAACCAGTCAAGCAGTTGTGGCTTAGGGTCTCTAATACATTTGGAGACAGAGAGCAACTGTAGCTGAAACAGAGGTGGTGGGAGGAAGCATTGGGACCGTTGGAGACTGATCATATTTTTCTCTCTTCCTGTAGTCTTAGAATACAGCCATATGGACTCCACATGGTCTAGACTGAGCTTCCCAACAGCAAGGTAGCCTCAGGGCTGACAAACTGCTTATGTGGCCTATCAAGACTTGAAGAACAGGAACACCAGCTAGCTAGGCAGAGGTTGCAACACCTTTGATCAGCTAGCCCTGTGAGGCTCATACTTCACTTCTGCTCTCCTCTGTTGGTAGCCATAGTGATCAAACGATGCCCAGTTTCAAGAAGAGGAGGCATACAACACACCTCTCCGTAATGGATGTCAAAGAATTTGCAGATATATTTTGAAACTGACATAGTTAAAACAATTATGGTTGTTATCACACACACTTGCCTAAATAATGAATACCATATTTCCCATAAATGCAAATATTTAACAAACATGTATTAAGCATTTCTTGAGTCACAGATGCTGTGGGTAAAAAGATGAACACATAGTTTCAGCCCCTGAATGTTGACTTTCTAATGGGAGCGAAAGACATAAACTGGTAATACTAATGCATGAGAGATGCCTGCATTGTGATGGCACAGGGAGACGGGGGCAGGGGCGGAAAAAAAGTTCATGCATCCTGGAGGAATTAACCTTGAATTGAATCCCAAAAGATGGGTGGTGACTGGTTGTCTGTTCAGAGAGTGGGACCAGAAATAAAGGCAAGAAAAAGTGAAGTGTGTGTGTGTGTGTGTGTGTGTAGACACAAGTGGGGTGTGTTTTTCTGGTATATGTTTATGGCAAGGAATGTCAGAAAGTGAGGCTGGAGAGAAGGACAGGGGCTAGATAATGAAGAGCTCATGGCCCAGGGAACCTAGGTAGAGCATCTCTTGAAACTCATGAGAGTTGTGGAAGGATTTTAAGCAAAAGAGTGATGTAATCCCATTTGTTCAGGCAGCTAGGGAGAAATGCAGAGTTAACGACAGCAACAAAAAGATACTATATAGGGAAGCAGCTGGAAAATTATTGCAATAACTTTGGTGATAAATATTGGAGTAAATAGGAGTAGCAATAAAGAGGATGGTACAAATATCTTAAATACTCACCAAGTCAAGTCTAGATAACTTAATGCTTAATTGGCTGTGGGACCTGTACATAGACAAATGATTAAAAGGCTGAATACTGTAAGATACTAGTAGGAGGAAGAGTATGGGCACTAACTTTGAAGAAGCAGAAGGGGTTCTGGGAAAGATGAGTTAAAGTTTTGCTCACATGGAGTTTGGTGGTCCTTTGAGACTTCGGAGCCATATAGGATACCAAATATAATTATAAATAGTAATGACTGGGATGTGTACTTTGTGTAGACATCTCTCTTCATAGAAGTGTCAAACTTTAGTGACATTTATCCAGTAACCCTGCAGGTCCTGGCCAGGCATCCACCTCCGAGATTCTTGCCAAGAATACACCCACAGGTTCCCCACACAAGATTTCAATGCATGGCTTAATTAACTGCACATCAGCAACCCTAAAGAAAGACACAAACAAAAGGATAATATCAACAGATACAGATCAAGATAAGGCACTCCAGTGGGTGGTATTACTCTTTTTCCTCACGTTAGGAAAATAGTAGTAGCTTCCCATAGTACAAAAATATTCTGTACATTCTATCAAGGGTGAAGTTTTTCCATTTTATATGCCAAACTTTGTGTGTGTGAACTAAATTCTGAATGGGTTCTCTTACTAAAACTTCAGTCGGGAGATAATTTTTCCATCGAAGATATAAGCAAAGGTGTTTAACAAATATCATTTGATTTTGAAAACTATCATGATTATAATATTAAATTTGACCTCATTCATTTAATTACTTCAAAAGCATCACAGATTGTTGCTGCTTCTGTGTATATAATTAGAATAACAGAAGGAGATATAATGAACAAAGAATAAACAAATTTGAAGTAGTAATGGCTGAAAAATATCCAAAATCAAGACTGACACCAATCCACAGATCCAGGAAGGTGAGACAATACTAAGGTACACCATACTCAACTTGCACAAAATCTAACAAAAAAGAAAATCATGAAGAAAGACACGGGGAAACACACCATTACCTATAAAGAAACAAGGATAAGAATTACAGCTGATTTTTAAAATCAGAAACCATGCGAGCAAGAAAAGGAAGGAGTGAAATCTTTAAATTGTTTCAAAATGTATCTGCAAATTCTTTGACATCCCTTGCAGAGGTGTGGTGTATGTCTATTTCAGTGGAATTTCATTTTCAGTGGATTTTCAAATATTTAATCAACATTTATTAAGCATTTCTTCATTGGACTTTCATTTTCTTCCAGTTGTCATGTTGCTATCATTATATAATTTACTTCTGCTTCTGCATATTTTAAACCTCACAATAAATTGCTAGCATTTTTCTTTGCTATAAACAATAATCTTTAAGATGACTCAAAATTTTGAAATGACTTTTAGATTTATCCACAATTTTACCATTTCTGAAGATCTTCATTCCTTTGTGTAGATCTGTTTATTTGATATCATTTTCTTTCTACCTAAATAACTTCTTTTTAACCTTTCTTGTAGTACAGGTCTGCTCACAATAACTTTTTTCATCTTTGCTTTGTCAAAAAATTATTTATTTAGCCTTCATTTTTGCAAGATATTTTTAAGGATTATCAAATTCTAGGTGACAATTTTCTTTGAGTATTTTAAAGATCTCTCCTTGGTCGTCTTGCTTGCACAGTTTCTGGCAAGCAGTCTTTTCTCATTTGGATCTTTCTTCTTTTGCATGTAGTGTGTCTTTATCTCTGGCTGACTTTGAGATTTTCTATTTACCTTAGATTGTCAGCAGTTTGACTATGATGTGTACCCACCTGAGCTTTTCTTTGTATTCTCATTGCCTGTGTTTCCCTAAGCTTCTTGTTCTGTGATACATTCTCTTTCATTGTATTTGCTTAAATCTTTCTTTTTCTTTAATTGTTTTAGTTGTTCTAAAATTTACAGTATACATTTTAAATATTTAAATCCATCATCAAATAACATTATATTATTAACGGTATAATACAGTTACCTTATAACGATATTACCAATTTCTCCCTCCCATCCCTTAAGGCATTGCTGTCATTAATGCTATAATCACCTAATGCATTGTTACTTCTGTTCCTTTAAATACTTATTTTTCTGATAAGAATAAGAAAAAATTTTAAAAATAATTTTTATTTAGTCTTTCTCTGACGTTTTTCTTTTCTTTATGTCAGTCTAAGTTTATGACCTTTAGTATTTTTCTTCTACCTTAAGTACTCATATTTCTTAGAGTGCAAGTCTACTGGAAATTAATTTGTTCAATTTTGGCTTGACTGAGAACATATTTATTCCTAATTTTTGAAGGTTAATTTCCCTGGGTGTAGAATTCTAGACTGACAATTACTTTCTTTAACAATTTGAGGCTTTCACTCCTTCCTTTTCTTGCTTACATGGTTTCTGATTAAAAAAAAAAAAATCTGCTGTAATTCTTATCCTTGTTTCTTTATAGGTAAGGGTAGGTTTTCCCCCTGTGTCTTTCTTCATGATTTTCTTTTTTCTTAGATTTTCTGCAGGTTGAGTATGATCTACTTTGGTATTGTCAGACCTTCCTGGATCTGTGGTTTGGTGTCAGTCTTAATTTTGGATATTTTCAGCCATTATTACTTCAAATTTGCTTTTTCTTTATTTGTTATTTCTCCCTCTGTTATTCTATTTACATACATATAACCTTTTGACATTGTCCTACAGTTTTGAGATGTTCTGGGTTTTTAAATTATTTTTTTCTCTTTGTATTAATATTTGGGCAGTTTTTGTAGTCCCTTCTTCAATTTCCATAATTCTCTCCTCAGCTGCATCAAGTCTTCTGATAAACTGCTGAAGGCATTCTTTATTTTTGTTACTGTGCTTTTTATTTGTAGGATTTCCTTTGGATTTTTTATACTGTCCATATTGCTGCTGACATCAACCATTTGGTCTTGCATATGGTCTACTGTTTGCATTAGATACTGTAACATGTTAATCACAGTCATTTTAAATTCCTTGATAATTCCAGTACCTGTGTCATATTTGAGTTTAGTTCTGTTGATTGCTTTGTTTCTTCAGACCACATTTTATCTCACCTTTTGGTATGCCTTGTAATGTTTTGCTGAAAGCTAGACGTAGTGTATCAGTGACAGATTCTGAAGTAAGCAGACCTTCAGTGTGAGGACATTAACCTAACTAGGAGTTAGACTGGGTTTAAGATTTTTATTGTCAGGTACCTGAGGCTTCAAATTCCTTTAGTGTCCTTGTTTTTGTTTCCTCCCTTGTCTCTGGGGCTTTGTATTGTACTGTTCCTCGGAGAGTCTGTGTCTTGCCACTGGAGTCTTGGTATGGTAGAAGAATGAAAGAAAGGAGATGAGTCCAAACATATTTGAATTAAGTTTTGGTCTTTTTTTTCTGTATAAAATAGTGTTTACTATAATGTACATTTTACCAGTGAGAAAGTGGAGTGGGTGAATCCAATCACTTTAATATGATTTGGCTGTGTCCCCATCCAAATCTCATCTTGAACTCCCACGTGTTGTGGGAGGGACCTGGTGGGAGGTAATTGAATCATGGGGGCAAGTCTTTCCTGTGCTGTCCTTGCGATAGTGAGTAAGTCTCACGAGATGTGATGATTTTGTAAAGAGGAGTTCCTCTGCACAAGTTCTTGCTGTTTGTCTGCTGCCATCCATGTAAAGCATGACTTGCTCCTCCTTGTCTTCTGCCATGATTGTGAGGCCTCTCCAGCCCTGTGGAACTGTAAGTCCATTAAACCTCTTTCTTTTGTAAATTGCCCTGTCTCAGGTATGTCTTTATCAGCAGCGTGGGAACAGACTAATACATAGTTACATCAGGTCACATGAAATTAAAGTTGCAGCAGGTTTGGAATTCAAACATCAGACTCTAGAGTTTAAGCTCTTAACATTGACACATTGTTTCACAATTTCTAAGGTAATCACTGACATTTAAGTAAGTCTGGTTCCATATTATGCATCTGTCATTTTCAGGAATAAAAAGTTAGATAAAAATATTGTCCTAAAAGACATCATCAACTCATTAATCTTACTTCATGTTTAGGATTTAGGATCTCAATTTATACTTTTTAAACTCAGTTCCTTAGTCGTTTATACTAACCTCTGGTGAAGTTAACATTGTGTATTTTAGTAGCAATTTTAGATCAAAATCATCAACTGCTTTTAAAATAACAGAGACATTTTGTGTTACATTATTTAATTATTTCTAGCTTTTTGAGGTATAATTGACAAAAATTGTATAGACTCAAGGTCTACAATATGATTTGATATACATGTACATAGTATAATAATTACCCAAATCAAATTGGTTGCTATAGTTAATAATACTGTATTGTTTACTTGAAATTTGGAAAGAGTAGATTTTAAGTGTCTTCATCACACACACATCCACCCAAAGGGTAACCATGTGTGGTGATAGACATCTTGATTACTCTGTGGTAATCATAATACAGTTTTCATCTTTTAGTGGATTTGTGTCTCTGGGATGCATGTCGCTTTCACATGTGTTTCTATCCTTCCTTCAGGGATGTAGCTTATTTTTTGCCCATTTGTGGTCTATTCCCTTCTCTGGCTGCAACAGCCCCAATCCGTTTCATTGAAGCCCTATTCCTTTTTTACTATATGTTTTATTTCTTCCTGTGGGTGAGACAACAAAGTCTGAGTGGGCTGGAGTGGGGAGGAATTTTCTTCTCCCAGGTGGGATAAGGTTTCAGTATTGCCCTCTGGGGAACTCTTTTTTCTGGAGAGTAGGACTTTGTTGTGGAGTTAGCTCTGGGAGGGTTTCACAACAGCTATTTCTCACTTCCTTCTGTCAGAACCATGAGAAAGTCTTTCTTGAATCCTTGAAGTAAGAGTTTAGTAGAGTTCCTGGAATGAAAGCCCAAGAAAATATAAAGACCTCCTGTGGCTGCTGCTCCAGGAGTTTCTTGCTTTCATGTTAGTCTATACTCATGCTTTATCAGTTCATCAAATCTACCAGTTATAATGGGTAATTTTACGTATCAGCGTGGTTAGGTCATGGTATCCAGTTACTTGGTCAAATATCAGTCTAGATGCTACTGTAAAAGTATATTTGAGATGTGATTAATATTTAAATTAGAAGACTTTGAGTAAAACAGATGATCCTTTGTAACATAGGTGGACCTTATTAAATCAGTTGAAGGCCTTAGGCTGAGATCCTCAAGAAGACTGAGATCCTCAAGAAGAAAAAATTCTGTTTCCATACTGCCTTCCATTTCAAGACACCAGCACGCGCACACACACACACACACACACACACAGACACACACACAGCAATTTATCTGGAAAACTCTAAAACAATGTTGTCTACCTTTTCTGCAGGATGCTTTAACATATTAATAGAGTGATTTTTACATCCTTATCTGGTCATTCTCATGTGTCATCTCTTAATCTGGCTTGGTTGACACTTTCATCTCTTAGCAATGGATCATTCTTTTCTTATTTTTTGGGTACTTCATATTTTTTGATTGAATATCAGACATTATGGTAGAATCGCAAGGACTGTGATAATGAGTATTTATGCCCAGAAGTAGGCATGCCTCTTCCTCTGCAAGAGAGTTGTTACTCAGGCTTGAGTCAATATGGTCAGCAGTTGGCTGGGTTTCGGTTTTGCTGTTGTTCTGGTTACTTTCAGTGTACTTCCGTCTTAAATAGTTTCTACGGAGCATGGCCACTACCTATGCTACTTATAAGAGCTGGAATGCTGAAGAGTTTTTTCCAAAATCCCTCCCTGACATTTAGCTCTCATTAGCCTGTGCGCACCTGTGCCACAGAAGTGGTTCTCTTGTCCTTGAGCAGATGGTAGACGGCTGTAAGTTGTTACTCAATGAAAACCTCGTGGTGTACCAAGGATGGTTCTCAGTTTTTCTATTTCAGCCTCAGTCCTGAGGCTCTAGGATGCTTTTGTAGCATTCCTGCCCATCTTTCTATCTTTGTTATCAGTGGACTCCAACTTTCTACCCAAGGTTAAAGGCTTTTGCCAATTGTCACTGTAGGATTTTTTTTTTAATTTTTATTTATTTATTTATTTTTTAGATGGAATCTCTCTCTGTCGCCCAGGCTGGAGTGCAGTGACCCATTCTCAGCTCACTGCAAGCTCTGCCTCCTGGTTTCACGCCATTGCCATTCTCCTGCCTCAGCCTCCCGAGTAGAGTAGCTGGGACTACAGATGCCCACCACCACGCCCGGCCAATTTTTTGTATTTTTTTTTTTTAGTAGAGATGGGGTTTCACCATGTTAGCCAGGATGATCTCCTGGCCTCGTGATCCACCCACTTTGGCCTCCCAAAGTGCTGGGATTACAGGCGTGAGCCACCGTGCCTGGCCACTGTAGGATTCTTAGAGTGGAAATGACATTCTTCTCTGTTCGCTATATACTAGGAAGGAGTGGAACTTCCATAAACAAAAACAAAACAAAGGACTTTCAGTTTTTTGCCAAAAGTGGAATTTTGAAACTTCTTTATTTAGGGAAAGAATGACATAAGATATGAAGAAAATATAAATAAATAATCCCCCCAAAAAAGATTGCCAACCTATTAACTCAACTAATTCACTAAAAATAATAGCTGACTTTGATTACATGGTGTTGAGTCTGGACCTGTAAGACATCATGATATGACTTCATTCTTGCCATTGTGTTTTCCCATCATGTCATAAACCTTGGTCAAAATTCCCTTATTCTTCAATGTACTGAGTTTCTATAGGAACAGTAAATACATATACAGTGTTCTAATTCAGCATATCTAATGACACAAAAACTTGGCATGATGCTAGACCCAACACAATGGTGTTTTATCAGGTGCAAGGTTCTGGGTTTTTGTTCTTGACAGCTTATTTATTTTACTTGGATTTCATAATTTTATAAAATCCATCTTCCACACCAAGCTCTAATTATCCATATCCTTTCTTCCTTCCATATACGTTTTACAGTGCTACTAAAAGTGTTGTAAAATAAAGAATTATCTAATAAAGGGACTAACAATGTCATCTTACAAGTTATAGACATTATTATGTATCTTCAGATCTACATGAATCAAGTTTGATTATTAAGTGCATGCACAATTCTGATCGTTTTCCCTTGTATTCCTGTTGGTTCAGTTGCTGTTGCTTCTCCCTTTTGGTCACTGAGTTATATTTGACTTTGTCAGAGAATACTTTGAGACAAAGAAAACCACTGCTGTTACTTTCCAAACAGTTCTTGGTACACTGCATTTGGCATACTTTTTGAATTAATATTTTCTTTGTTTTGACGAAAAATACTGTAGTGAATTTCAAACATTAGTATTTTTATACTTATCTATGGATTCTTTTCAATGATTATATTCTCTCATGTTGTCTTACTGAAGTAGACAATTGAGACCATTGATAGCTGATAGCAACCTTACAGTATAAGAAAGAATAGTTTTATTTAGGATACTCCAAATCAATAGCATATCTCAATAGTTCTGCAGCATAATTTAATGAAAAAGACATTGAACTTAAAGTCAGGACACATTGGTTCCTTCCTAGTTCTGCCATTTTCTGTGTGCTTCACTTCAAAAGATTCCTTTTTTCTGGTTCCAGGTTTTCTTTTTCGTAAGATTTTATTAATATTCAGGACACCTACAATAAGTAAATGGATTAATGTGTTTGTACCTAATGAAATTAAAAATTAATGTCCTGGCTGGGCACGGCGGCTCACGCCTGTAATCCCAGCACTTTGGGAGGCTGAGGTGGGCGGATCACAAGATCAGGAGTTCGAGACTAGCCTGGCCAACATGGTGAAACCCCATTTCTACTAATAATACAAAAATTAGCTGGGCATGGTGATGCATGCCTGAAATCCCAGCACTTTGGGAGACTGAGGCAGGAGAATCGCTTGAACCCAGGAGCCGGAGGTTACTGTGAGCTGAGATCTTGCCACTGCACTCCAGCCTGGGCAACAGAGTGAGACTCCGTCACCAAAAAAAAAAAAAAAAGAAAAGAAAAGAAAGAAAGAAAAGAAAAAGAATTAATGTCCGTATTGTGGCTAGAATAATGTTACACATTTGAAAACAATGACATGCAAGAGGTAAAAAGATTTAAAGAAAAGCACATGATGGATTCAATGCAACTTCATGGTAGAATTCAGAAACTCAGAACTTCAACCTACCTCACTTTAGGGATTAGCTCTTACTCATTTCTAACACATGTTTTCTGTATTTAAAAGTTTCTTTTCAATATTTAAGTAAATAATATCAATTGTTTTTCCACCTGGAGTTGGAAAAAGGAGGTCATTGTTATTTTGATTGTGCCATCTGAGCAATAAATAGCTTCATTCTAGTGTGTTGACTTATGGATTTAGAAATAAAGGCGCTTTTCTAAGAAACTGAGACAAAAAATTTTGATTTGCCAATCTTCTGGCTTAAAGCATTTTTAATCCAGGCAATAATTTCCATGTGAATAGACACTCTTCTGCTTATAAAATTGTCTCATAAAAGCTTTTTATGTATCAACACATTCGTCTAATGGGCCACACAACAATTCCATTCTTTTAAAAAATATGCCCAGAAAATCGTATTATTAGGAGGAGTAGGAAAACTAATTTTGGTAAAAATAAATTTTTTTATAAGAGTCTGCTCATAAGTCAAAATAGCTTTGAAGACATTTGATGAACCCCCCGACACACACACATACACATACACCAATGTTTGTACTTATTCTGAACAAGAATGCAGTGAAAAGAAATGTAGTAGTGACCATGTATATAAATCTAGAGTCAGACAATTAATGATCTATTAAAATATTCTTTCCAAAATTTGAGGGGAATGTTTCTTTGGGGTTTTGGTGAATTTATGTTCACTTGGGATTAGTACATATGCCTAATTTGAAGTCATTTTCTTTAAAAATTTATGGATATTCCCAAGAAACAAAAAGAACCACTAATTCTGGTCTTCAATTCTCTTTCTTCATCTGGTGGTGACTTAAAATTTGATAGATACAAAACTCTTTCAGGGAGGTGTAGCCTGGCATGAATAAAGGCCAACAGGAATGTGATTAAGAGAGTAGGAGGTTTTTTGTGGTTGCATGCATCCTGTAATTCCCTGTAGACGTGATATATAGGGTGATATAAGGAATATGAATGTCTAGTGTCAGCTACCATCACTATACTCTGCAAATCCACTCACTGCAGGGAACCAATGGAGACTTCTGTGAGAGCAGGGCTTTCTAACCCAGGTATTTCTCCTCGAGGATTGATTCCAAACAAAAAAGTATTCTGTTCAAAAGAACGTGTTTTGAAACGTGGTTTCAGAAGCAGAGAGGAGGGGATTATCTATGATGCTTCAACTTTGTCGTGTAATTAAGGAGAAGCACCAATTCTTCCTATTCTACTATTGTCTATTTATGTAAATATAACCTGCCTTGTGTGTCTTAATATGTTTTTGTTTTATTTTTGAGATGGAGTCTCTCTCTGTCACCCAGGCTGGAGTGCAGTGGTGTGATCTTGGCTCACTGCAACTTCCGCCTCCCAGGTTCAAGCGATTTCGTGCCTCAACCTCCCGAGTAGTTGGAATTGCAGGTGCCCACCACCATATCCGGCTAATTTTTGTATGTTTAGTAGAGATGGAGTTTCATCATGTTGGCCAGGCTGGTCTCAAACTCCTGACCTCAAGTGATCCACCCTCCTCAGCCTCCCAAAGTGCTGGGATTACAGGAGTGAGCCACTGTGCCTGACTTTTTCATTACGTTTAGTATTTTACAGACAGGAGAAAATATTCTTCATAAAAAAACTGTCTTTTCAAAATAATTCCTTTACCATGCCACACAAAAGCTCCCAAATGGCCTTTAAGCTCTCGATATTTAGAACCAGGATGGAAAGAAAACTGAGAACCGTTATGGATAATTTCTACCTAGCCTTAATTTTTATCATTAAAGCTTCAGAATGCTTAGTTTTATCATGTGCTTTTGGGGAATGTGGTGTCATTTGTTTACAATAGAGATAAAATTATAAAACCGACCAATCCTATTCTCCTGTTAAATGTTGTAAACGTTCTAAATAATAACATTACTAAAGATCACTGAAGTGTAGCTTCTGCCCTCTCATCTCTCTACGAATATGAACATTGTTTTTTGTCAGTGAATATTCCATTTATCTGAATATTTATTTACTCAGCATATTGTTCATAATCAACTACTATTTAGTATATCATAATTATTAAAAACATAGTCTGGAAATAATCTAATTTCAAATGTCAGCATTTGCTAGCTAGTTACTTAGCTATAGAGCTACAATTTTCTATAATGTGCAATTCTTAAAGAAGATTACATATAGGACAAAACATCTATGTTATAGGAAAAGTGATTATACTCACGTGATTTATACACATACAATGCATGCACACGTGTGTAACCTAGCAACAATGTTAAGTAGGTGATTAGGATTGTGGAAATGCTACTTGTGTGCGCTCTAAGGAATTAGCATTTGGGTAATGGTGAATAGACTGAACAATTGATGAAGCAGTGAGGTAAATAATTTTGTTGCACCTTTGAATATTTTTTCCAGTTTTAGATCTTTGAAGATCAAAATATTACCATAATTCTTTATTTGGTATATATGTTTTTTTTGCTCAGCTATATTTTAGTTTGAATGTTTGTGCCTTCCGAAAGTCAGGTTGATATTTAATTGCCATTGTAACAGGTGTTAGAGGAGAGGACTTTAAGAGATTAGGCCATGAGGGCTCATGCCTTAATAAAAGTGCTCATGTTCTTAGCACTTCTGCCTTTCTACTATGTGTGGATCCAGCATTTCCCTTCCATCTGGAGGATGCATATACAAGGCAGGATCTTGAAAGCAGAGAAAATGGGTCCTAATGTGCTCCTGGACTTCCCAGCCTCCAGAACCATAACTCAATACATTTTGTTCCTTATAAGTTACCTGGTCTCAGGTATTCTGTTATAGCAGCACATAATAAACCAAGACTGGCTAATATAAATATATGTAGCTGATTATTTCTTTGCAATAAATTCATTTAATGAATAAGTGATTGTTGATAAAAAATTTCATTTGAACTATGTCAGCTAAATACTTTTTGAACTATTGTAAAAATGATAATGGAAAGAAATGGATTATAGATGAATAGGTTCGTTTGTGCAGAGTTGAAAAAAATTAAATGACATGAGAATGCATTTTCTTTTCAGAAACTATCATTTATTCTCACCCTTAGTATGATGTAAATAAAACCAGACTGTTTACTGAACCGACTATACACTTCTTTTTAAAGTTGTCATGATCATGGGTAGAGAAAATTTGGTTGAAAATATAATACTAAACATTATTGAAGTGATAGATATGGTAAATATAATAAATATATTACATTTTATTGTCACATATTAGTTTCTAAAGATATTACTAGTTTTCCATTTACTAATTAAAGATTCATTCTAATATAAATTTTTATTGCTGCAAAAGTTTTAAGGGACAGACTGGGTGTAGTGCCTCACACCTGTAATCCTAGTACGAGGTGGGAGGATCACTTGACCTCACGAGTTTGAGACCAGGTTGGGCAATATAGTAAGGCCCCATCTCTAAAAAAAATAAATTAAAAATTAGCCAGACATGATGGTGCATGCCTGTAGTCCTAGCTATTTAGGAGGCTGAATCAGGAGGATCACTTGAGGCCAGGAGGTCAAGGCTGCAGTGAGATATTATTGCTCCACTGCATTACAGCCCAGGTGACAGAGTGAGACCCTGTCCCAAACAAAAAAAAAAAAAAAAAGAAAAAATTAAGAAACAGCACATTTGAAAAGCTCCCACAGCTGTCTCAAGCTTATTCTGGAGTTTGTTCATTCACTCGACAAACACAATGGAATACCTATTATATGAAAGGCGCTGGGCAAGCTCTGAGACAAGGAACTAGAAAGGAACCCAGCTTTTATGGATCTTAAGGAAGATTGCTGTAAAACGGAAGCATGAAGCAAACAAAGCAACATTTAACATATTATGTAACTGCTAATTAATTGATTTCTTAAGAATGAGACCATGAAGTTAAATTTTAAATCACTGTTTTATTAGCAATTTAGCACATCAATAGAAGCAACAATTAGTTATAAAACAAGTAAGTCTTTTGGGCCCATCCCTCCTCTCCACCCTGAGAGCAGCTTTATTCAGCTTGGTCATTTATATACAAGGCAACAAGGCAAATGCCCATCACTCAGGTAAGACTACTCTATCTAAAGTCTAGAACAGCCTTTTTCCCCAATGAATTTAGATGTATTTTCAGAAATGATAGCATCTAACAGGTCATAAGCGGTTCTGAGCTATGTCGACTTCTTCCTGGCTTGCATCCTGTCCAGGGATCTAGACCCAGTGTCTGCCGCCTCCAAGCCCCAGATCATTAGCAGCGAATCTCATTCTCCCAGAAGGAGCATTTCCCAGTCACCAGACATGGAGTTGGCCATCTTTCCTAAAACAAGTCAGAATTAGCATGCAAAGAGCTAGTTACCTCCAACACCTTCACCAAATGCTTCCTCCAGCTCTTTGTGTGAACCCACAGATCTCCCCGTAAAGGGTGCAGAAAATGGTTTCCATGAGTGCTAGGTGCAGATCCACTCATCCCCCTGGGTGGCAGTGTGGGAATGTTCTAGCCACTAGAAATCTCCATTCAGGCCAGTGAGCTAGATACACATTAAGAAGAGAAGGCTGGATGTGGTGGCTCACACCTGTAATCCCAGCATTTTGGGAGGCCAAGGCGGGCAGATCACCTGAGGTCGGGAGTTCGACACCAGCCTGACCAATATGGAGAAACCCGTCTCTACTAAAAATACAAAATTAGCCAGGCATGGTGATGCATGCCTGTAATCCCAGCTACTCCAGGAGGCTGAAGTAGGAGAATCGCTTGAACCCAGGAGGCAGAGGTCACGGTGAGTCGAGATGGCGCCATTGTAAATCCAGCCTGGCGACAGAGCGAGACTCCATTTCAAAAATAAAAATAAATAAATAAAAATAAGAAAAGAACTTCCTTAGCCAGAGAAACAGCCTTTCCCACCAGGATTCCACTTCCCTTGAATCCCTCCCTTGAGAATGCTCCCATTTTTCCCTAACCACCCTGCCTTAGTGCAAGCTTCCTCAATTCCCAATGCCACAGCCTTCCTTCTGCACCTGATTATTAAAACTGCCACTCATTTACGGCTCCTGTCATCTGAACATACAATGCCACCCTTCCTATTGCTGCCCATGAGGACATTCTACATGCCTTGGCTCCCTGGCCATTGCACTGACTAAAGTCTTCTTGTCTTCCCATGTCAATTCTGTGTCCACATAGATGATCCACTGACAGCCTAACTCCATGGTTTCTAGTGGTCTCCTCATGGCCAATCAATTTTAGCAGCCACACACTGCCACGTTCTCCCTACACTTGTTAACCACAGTGGTTCCACTACTAAACTCACTATCTTGGACATCTCACTCTCTAGCCATACCTGCCTGTACTTCAAGGTCTTAATTTTTTTTTTTATTTGTTTGTTTATTTATTTATTTATTTTACTAATTTCTTGACTTAATCTCCTAATTCTCCCCCAACAAGGCTTCCTTTTTTGGTCTCTCCAGCTTTGACATCACATTCCATCATTTTTATCAACTGATTAACAGTGTTGGATTTTTTTGTTTTTTTTTTTTTGCTTTGTTTTGTTTTGTTTGAGACAAGAGTCTCGCTCTATTGTCCAGGCCAGAGTGCAGTGGCACAATCTCGGTTCACTGCAACCTCCGCCTCCCAGGTTCAAGCAATTCTCCTGCCTTAGCCTCTCGAGTAGCTGGAACTACAGGTATACGCCACCACATCCAGCTAAACAGTGTTCTTGATTAGCTACTTGCTTCTGTCAACCACCAGGCATGGGAAAATGACTGAATCTGTTGTCTTTCCACAAACTCCAGGTAAGACACACTGAAGACGAACTCACACTGAAAGTGAAGCTAAAAAGTGTGTACATTATAAAATTAATGAGACTCACCTGTCTACTTATATCCATACAAAAATGGGATCTTTTCTTACCTCCTCTTACAGGAGTGACACTCCTCCTCCTACCTCAAGCGAATGTGTTCCTCTGAGACATGGATCCCTTTTCCTTTGGCTTTTCTTTCTTACTGTATTAGCTATCTATTGTTACAAATCACCACAAAATTTAGCAGCTTCAGACACTGAACACATATTCTCTCACAGTTTCTGAGGTACAGGAATCTAGAAGTGGCTTGTCTGGGTTGTTCTGACTCTAAGGCTCTCATGAGGCTGAGCTAAAGTAATGGTCAGGGCTATGGTCAAGCAAGGTTCAGTGGTGGAGGATCTACTTCCAAGTTCATTCACATGGTTTTTGGCTGACTGCAGCTCCTTGCCGGCTTTTGGACAGAGACCTCAGTTCCATGTGGACCTCTGAGCAGGCTGCTTTGAGCTTCCTCAGGCATGACCACTAACTTCCCCCAGGGAGAGTGCAAGAAAAACAGCCAAGGCAGAAGCACAGTGTTTTTAAAAATCTAATCTCAGAAATGATGTAGCATCACTTTAATCACATTCTGTTTGTTACAAAGATCAATCCCAGCAAAATGGAGGCCGCTACATAGCTGTGTGTCTACCGGGAGGTGGAAGCCATCTTGGAGACTTGCTACTAAGACTTGGTGCTAAGTGGAGGGACTTCAAATTTTGATGACTCTCTCCCTCCTATTTATTAACCTCTTTCCTCTATTAACTCCTAATATTTAAGCATGTTCAACTTCTTCCACTGGACAAACCCTGCAAGTCTTTTCATTGTATTTTGACTTCGGTCCACACTGCTTGGAGGAGATTGTGATGGACAGGGTTGCTCGGGCTTCCTTGTGGTTGGGTCTCATGGGCAATGTTCATTCTCTAGGTCTTACTTGATGATTGAGAAGCATTTCCTACAGCAAACACTTTCTCCTTTCAGAAAACCTTCTTTTTTATTTTTATTTTTTAAATATATTTTTTTCTTTCAATACCTTTTGGGGTACAACTGGTTTTTGATTACATGGATTAATTATATAGCGGTAAAGTCTGAGATTTTAGGACACGTGTCATCCAAGTAGTGTACATTTTACCCAATATGTAGTTATTTAATTCCTCATTCTCCTCCCTCACTCTTCTCTCTGAGTCTCCAAAGTTCCTTACACCACTCTGTATGCCTTTGTGTACCCATAACTTTTTTTTTTTTTTTGACATGGAGTTTCACTTTTGTTGCCCAGGCTGGAGTGTAATGGTGCAATCTCCGCTCACCGCAACCTCTGCCTCCTGGGTTCAAGCAATTCTCCTGCCTCAGCCCCCCAAGCAGCTGAGATTAGGCATGCTCCACCATGCCAAGCTAATTTGTATTTTTAGTAGAGACGGGGTTTCTCCATGTTGGTCAGGCTGGGTCTCGAATTCTCGACCTCAGGTGATCCGTCCGCCTTGGCCTCCCAAAGTTCCAGGATTCCAGGCCTGAGCCATGCACCTGGCCCCCATAGCTTTGAAAACCTTCTTTCCTTATCCTCCATCCCTCTGCATTATCCAGGTTTTCTACTACTCCTTGTACACTCTCTTGTTAGTGTTCCTTAAAGTCACATTTTGGCCCTCTCCTCTCTTGGGAGACCCCATTTACTTCCATGACCTCTACGTACTGAGAATAGTACAGGAACATCAAATTCATGATTATAAATAATTATAACCCCTAGGCCAGCTTTTCTGTGGGCAAAACTGTTGAAACCAGTCAAGTTTTGAACTCTAACTACAGAACACATTATTTGATAGCTACTTCAGCTTACTGCAAGGCATTTTTATGTCTTCAAATGAAATAGGGATACAATTTGATCTAGATAAGACAGTAGTAACTTCTATTTCTAAGTTTCTACTTTCATGGCTTATTTGTCTGAAGCAGGCATTGAAATGCCTACATTTTTTTTTTTTTTTTTTTTTGAGACAGGGTCCTGCTCTGCCATGCGGGCTGGAATGCAGTGGTGTGATCTCGGCTCACTGCAACCTCTGTTCATGGCTTATTTGCAACCTCTGTTCATGGCTTATTTGAACTTTATATTTATTATTTATAGATTTGGCTACTGCTGTTTGAGGACAGAGACAACCAGGAACACAGACACATCTGGACTACAAAACACAAAACAAAAGAAACCATCATCAGCATCTTCTGTAGGTTCATGGGAGAGGAATATATTCCACCAGGACTGTGTAAGCATAACGGGGCAGAAGTCTGCGTTGGCCATCGAGTTAGATGAGAGCTCGCCGGATGGATGTAGGATTCTAGAGCTACTGTAGGCAATAAAATTATCTGATAGTCAGTGGACCCAGCACTGGCACAATAAGCCGTAATAGGAAGGATTTCTACCCAGGCGTAGAAAATGGCAGCACTTACAGCTGTTGTGAATCCATAGATAATGCTATTACTCTGCAGCTGTGAGGCAGCAGCCCTGTAAGAAATCACCAACACTCAGCTACTAAGGACCTCTATGATTAGGCAGTGGGATTTTTGTTTGTTTGTTTGTTTTCTGTTTTTGTTTTTTGGCAATTTGTCATATCGTTTTCCTGTAGAAAGTATATATCAAATAAGAAAACTGGTGAATGCCAGTGCGGCATCCTAGTAGGTAATTAACTCTTTCATGATTTTAGGGTATCATTTGGTGCAAGGGAACAACTTAGTGTTGCATGGCTGTGTAAGTTATTTCTTTAGATATGAAATAATTGCTTCTTTAGACCCAGAAGAATTTATGCATTTCCTAGTGTGCCTTGCTTGTATTCAGAGGACGTCTTACATAATGAGAGGATATAGGCCAATGTAATTTAATGTGCACAGAAAATTCAGTTCATGATTGATGCCCGCTTTAGTATGTATCAATGTTACTAATGTTTAGTTAAACATTTAGACAATGTTTGGAAAAAATGTTGGCCAGAGATTGAACAATAAACCTCATATGATATTTAAACCATATTTGTGTCCATATACAGCTACTATATTAAACCAGAGGATCTGATGAGATTAATCATTGGGTCAAAATGTTCAGTTTTGAAACAGATTTAAAATAATGGTATAACATATTGATTAAAGTAACAATAGAGCAGAAACTCCATCAATATTTCACTCCATCAGGACAAGATTTTGGTTAAATACAAAAGTCACTTAAGGTAGGAAGACTTGAAAAATAAATAAATACATGCAATCTTCTCCGTTTGAGCTAAAGCATATACATGCACCTTTTGGGGTAATTTTTGATAAGACCTTTCTCTATCATTTGGTTAACTGGAGTTTCTTATATTTTCCTGCGGCCCTTTGAACAAAAGCTATACTGATGTTGCCTCATTTGTAATGTCTAGTTTTTAATTGGAGCAAGAATGAGAATGAAGACATATGTAGCAATTTGAGTGCAAAATGTTTCTTGGGTTTTATGAGTTTCTCCTAGGTTATTAATATAACGAATGCTTTGCCTTAACCCACTGGGACATATTTTACCATCTTTGAGTTGCTCCAAACTTATCTGACACTCATGTTTCATTGTTTTAGGTAATATGTAATTAAATTACATAATTATAATACCAAGTAAAACTGACAGGAGGTTTAGCAGGAAAGATGACTGACACTTGATGAGTGAAAACCACACTGGGGATGGGGAGGGAAAGAGTACAGTTGTAAGAAAGAGTGATCAGACTGAAAATATCCATCAGCATGAGTGACAGAGAGCCTGGATGGCGACACCACTGGATGCTTGTTAAGAGCCTCTGTAGATTTGACCTACTATTAATAGTTGGAATCAAAACTTCAATTTCTAATTCCATCTGGTCTTGCTGCTCAGAAAAATTGTTAAATTCCTATCAGTAGCAGATAAGTCAAGAAATGCTTTGATCCTGATCTGCCACAATGTCACTTGGCTTTGTTCTTCATAGCCACAAGATAGCGGTTGCACCTCCACATGTTGCATTTCTATTCCAGGCCGGAAGGAAAAATGACAAAGAGAAAAGTGCAGCATTTATATTAGGAAAATAACCTTTTCTGAGAAATCACATGCAGCGTTCTGATTGTTGCTCCTGTGCAAAAATCATGTCACATCGATCTCTCTAGTTGCAACAAAGGCTAGAAATTAGTTATCTAACTTTGAGCACATACTGAGAATAACAATAACAAATAAAGCAGGATTCTGTTGGTAAGAATGACGGGGAGCTTAGGTGTGGTACAGGACACTAATGGTGTCTTTGTGCTCCTTACAGATCATAACTCAAATAGCTCAAAGGACACCTCCTCAGGGAAACCTTCCCTGTTTCCTGTTGGAAGTTCTCATAGCGCCATGTACATTTTCTTCAAGTGATTTTGCTACTATGTTTGTGTTAACTTTATTACTATTTTCCATAAGTATAATGACAGGGTCCGTTTTGTATTTTTGCTCACAGATCTATACCTAGCACCCAAAATATTGCCTAATACGTAATAAGTGCTTAATATGTTTATCAAACAAATAACTAAGTGGTTAACCATTACTTTAAAAGAGTCTCTCAGGGAGAAAACCATTTAGTGCTGCCTTGCCGCCTATTCCAGTATTTGGACACCCTCAAAACTAGGTCTGTTTTTCCTTTATAAATGATTTGTTTTGGCCGGGCGTGGTGGCTCAAGCCTGTAATCCCAGCACTTTGGGAGGCCGAGACAGGCGGATCACGAGGTCAGGAGATCAAGACCATCCTGGCTAACACGGTGAAACCCCGTCTCTACTAAAAATACAAAAAACAAAAAAACAAAAAAAAAATGATTTGTTTTTCTTGCTCATTGAAATCCACTTTAACTCTTTTTTTAAAAATTATTAAATGAGAGAATAATTAGTCAATATCCTCATCAGAGCAATTTTCTTTTCCTGGTCTTTATAATAAGTTTCTACGTTCATTATTTATATTTTATTTTCCAGGCAAAATGCCCAGAAGTCCTTTCTTTAGAAATCCTCTTTTCACTGTTTCTGCTTCATTCAGGCACAGATATAAAACACTGATGTGTTAAAGAATGCCAGGGGTTCACCTAGTTCAATCTTCTTACTTTGGTGGTGGGGAAACTGAGGCCTAGAGAGTTTAACTGAATTTCTCAAATGACTTTTAAGAAGATACTGGCTGGGTGCAGTGGCTCACACCCGAAATCCCAGCTCTTCAGGAGGCTGAGGCAGGCAAATCCCTAGAGCTCAAAAGTTTGAGACCAGTCTGGGCAACATGGCAAAACCACATGTCTACTAAAAATGCAAAAATTAGCCAGATGTGGTGGCTTGTGCCTGTAGTCCCAGCTACTTGGGAGGCTGAGGTGGGAGGATCACTTGAGCCCAGGAGGCAGAGGCTGCAGTGAGCTGAGATTGCACCATTGCATTCCAGTCTAAGCAACAGAGCCAGATCCTGTCAAAAATAAAAAATAAAAATAAAAAAATACTGATAGAGGCCGGGCGCGGTGGCTCAAGCCTGTAATCCCAGCACTTTGGGAGGCCGAGACGGGTGGATCACGAGGTCAGGAGATCGAGACCATCCTGGCTAACACAGTGAAACCCCGTCTCTACTAAAAAATACAAAAAAACTAGCCGGGCGAGGTGGCGGGCGCCTGTAGTCCCAGCTACTCGGGAGGCTGAGGCAGGCGAATGGCCTGAACCCGGGAGGCGGAGCTTGCAGTGAGCTGAGATCCGGCCACTGCACTCCAGCAAGGGGGACAGAGTGAGACTCCGTCTCAAAAAAAAAAAAAAAAAAAAATACTGATAGAAAAAAAATACAGCCATAGTTTTCCAGTTAGTTCCCTGAATTGTGCTCCATTCTTTTAGATTACATGTTTTAGAGACCTAGGCAAGACACAATAATGAAAAGAGGCGTAATCACCATATATATTCAAAATAGTGGTCCATTGCCCTGATGGTTTCATTTGTATTGGAACTGTCAAAAGCTGAATTGGCTCTCATGTTCATAAGTGGGACACAAGTATTTGAAGTTAATTAATTAGGATCATTTTTACATTTAATTTTTTTTAAAGCAACCTTTCTGTTTCATTTATTGTCTCTAAATTTTACTATATCCTTGCCAGCTTGTCAGTCAGAGTTTATGTTTTTGAATTTCATAAATATGGGCATAAAATATTGTAGTAGTTTGTTAGGACTGCCGTAACAAGATACCATTCACTGATTGGCTTAAACAACTGAAATGTATCTTCTCACACCTCTGGAAGCTGGAAGTCCCAGATGAAGGCGTCCACAGGGTTGGTTCCTTCTCAGGCCTCTCTCCTGGGCTTGCAGATGGCTGCCTTCTCCCTGTGTCCTCACATGGTTTTACCTCAGTGAATGTGTGTTCTGGTGTCTTTCTATGTATTCTAATGTCACTCCTCTTATAAGGACATCAGTTACATTGAAATTCCAATCAGTTACTGTAATTCCAGCACTTTGGGAAGCTGAGGCGAGTGGATCACAAGGTCAGGAGATCAAGACCATCCTGGCCAACATGGTGAAACCCCGTCTCTACTAAAAATACAAAAACTTAGCCAGGCATGGCAGTGCACACCCAAGTCCCAGCTACTCCAGAAGCTGAGCCAGGAGAATTGCTTAAACCCGGGAGGCCAAGGGTGCAGTGAGCCAAGATCATGCCACTGTACTCCAGCCTGGGTGACAGAGCGAGACTCCGTCTCAAAAAAAAAAAAAAAAAAAAAAAAAAAAAAAAAAATAGCACCCACTCCACTCTAATAGTCTCATTTTAACTTGAACATCTCTTTTAAGGTCCTAATGCCAAATAAGTCATACTCTGAGGTTCTAGGTGGGAGGGGATTGGTTAGGGCTTCAGCATATGCATTGTGGGGATGAGGGTGACATGGGACAATTCAACCATAACAAATAGCCATCATGCAATTCCTACAATTGCAGGTCTGCAACAAGACCCAAGTTCTGAAGAGAATATATTTTTATTCTTTAATAAAGAATGTTATTATGACCTTGATCTTCAATATGCTTATAGCAACTTCAGTTTATAAATCCAATTTCAGGCCAATGTTATTAATGAAAAACTGAAAAATCCATCATAAATTAAGATTCAACTATTGATTCACTACGGCTTCCCAACTGTTTCCAAAGATACACACCACCCAATTGATGTGCAATTTAGCTATCCATAAGCATCAACACTATGCATTGAAGGATACTTAAACCCAAATACTATTACTCCTAGCTTTGGGGCCTTAAGAAAGTGGCCTAATCTCTCTAGGTTTCCTTGTCTATAAAATAGAGATAATCCCTACCTCAAGAATTGCTATGTACTTAAGTTAAATGATGGTTGCATAAGGCCAAACAATAAATGGGCATTATTATTATTATTATTATTATTATTATTATTATTATTTTGAGATAGAGTCTTGCTCTATTGCCAGACTGGAGTACGGTGGCACAATGTTGACTCACTGGAACCTCTGCCTCCCGAGTTCAAGCGATTCTCCTGTCTCAGCCTCCCGAGTAGCTGGGACTACAGGTGTGCGCCACCATCTTCAGCTAATTTTTGTATTTTTAGTAGAGACTGAGTTTCGCCATTTAGGCCAGGCTGGTCTCAATCTCTTGACCTCGTGATCCACCTGCCCCGGCCTCCCAAAGTGCTGGGATTACAGGCGTAAGCCACCATGCCCAGCCTCATTATTATTTTTAATATTATTTTTCACATCCAATTTTGTCAGTATATTAGTGGATTATACTTATTTAACAAAGTTCGTGTTCCAAGAAGTTTTGAAATTTGAAGACTTTAGTTGTGTCAGCCTAACATTAATTTTGTATACAATATGTTATAGCCAATGATGTTCCAGAAGCTAATTAGCCATATCAGGTACAAGAGATAAATTTTACACTCAATTAAAGGAACAAAGTGAAATTTTCATTGTTTCATATGAGACTGGACAGTGGTGTAAAAGTTCTCCGTCATTCCTGATCCCTTCTAGAAAGGTTTGTCTGTTGAGCATGGCATTATCCCAGCTCCCTTGGAAATGGCTAAGGGACTGAAAAATTGTCAATGTGTTGCTTAATTACCTGCACCTGTCTACATAAGAACATGTTCTGTGGTAATTATGGATCTGGTGCAAACCATCATGCATGGGGTTTTATTGTGCTTCAATTTCCCTTCATATCTCAATGAAGTCCCAGGGCTACCTTTTGGCATATGAGCACCCTCATTCAACACAAAATAAATTGGTTCTACTCAAGAAGATTAGAAATGGTGGGAAATATAATTCCCTTTTATTCTTGGCAACCGTGTGCGTTATTTTTAACCAGCAGAAAATATACAAGAGAAAGAGGAAATGGATATTTTCCTTCAATGAAGTTGAAGCTTCATCAACTAACTGGCCTGACACTGACCTTGAAAGCCTCGTTGACACTTCCCTCTGATTCTGCTGTTCTGGGACTTGAGAGCAAAGGTTGGAGGGGCATCCAGAGGAAAGCTTGCAGGGCCTGTCTTGACAATAAACTCTATGCTTCCAGTTGCAGGAAAGAATACACAATCTCAGAATCTCTTGGGCTGAGTGACAAAGGAGGAAAGGGGATGGTTCCAAGTAGGATTGGAGCTTCTGCTTCCTCGCTTCCTCATGTAGCTCCATCTGCCTCTTCAGAGAGCTGCCGGCTCCCACTGTGTGCAGCTGAGTTCCAAGCACTCCTGGCGGCATAATGATTTGGACAAAGATATTTCCTCCAGTTGTCAATGGTGCTCCTATACTGAAACTCTCCCAGGAACTTCATCCAAGTCTCCCTGCTCCCCGGTCCTGATCTCTGTGAACAAGAGGGAGGACTTTGTCACAATTCTCATTGGTGATCATATTAATTTCTAGGCCATGTGTATCTAGATATGAAATAATATTTGTTATTTTAAAATATAAAGTCCTTGGAAGATGTCTTCTATCGCAACATGTAACTATACTTATAGCCAGAAGAGGAGATCGCTAGAGACAGACTGCTCTGTCTAGATACTTAAAAAGACATTTGGAGGAAGACAGCATCTGCAAATGTTGATGAAAATGGGTTTGGAACTTCTCTTTTCATCAGGAAATAGGTAGACCATAAAATGTCTGATGCGTGATGCTGCCTGAAGCAAACCCACATTCTGGAACCCAGTCAGTTTGTTGCTCTAGAAAGCATCAAGAGAAAATGGAAGAAGGCCTAAAAGGCCCATCACATTTTAACCTCTGTGGTTGGATTAATCAAAAGTTGTCATAGTTTTACTTCAGAAAAATCAGCGGTCATTTATACTTCATCTCTCTAACAAGAAGCTTTTTTGCCTAGTGCTCAAAAATACATGTGCTATTATGCTATAGTTTCCTTATGACTTGTTTTGTTTTCTGTAGTTGATTGTGAGCATCCAAAGGGCATGGAGCCATATGGTATGATTCTTGGCTCATTGGGCATTTTCTTGCTCAAGAGACACACCCAACATGTTTTTACTTCATATAAAAGTGATGTGAATGCATCATCAATAACAGAAGCTTAGAGCTAGGATTAAATGTTTCATCACTTACTTTTGCTTGTTTTTGTTTTCCTTTTTCTTTTTGCATTGTCTACTTTAAGACCCACATATTACAAATAAGAAGCATTAAAAGTGGTTAGTGTCGTTTGGGGATATGAATTAGGTCTCTTGATTCTTCTATGAAGACAGAAAAGATGATTACAGCAATAACAACAGAAAAGATTTTCTCATCAAGCAATGTATCTCGGTGGAACAAGCTTCAGGTTGAGCCGTGGCAATGAGGTTTGGTGGACAGGCGCTGGCTGGGAGCTTGGATCTCATTGTTGTGGGTTCATCTCAGTCATGTGTTGACCTGAGGTGCAGGTGGCTCTATGAGGAATCAGCCAGCTGTGGATGGTAACCACACATGACCAAAATGAGTCTTCAGAAGCTGTCACTTGAACACAGCAACGATGACACTGGGCACCACTACAGGGAGAGGCAGGAAGTGGGCCAATGTCTGAAAAACTATTGGGTCCTATGCTTAGTTCCTGGGTGATGGAATTAACTGTACCCTAAACCTCAGCATCACACAGTATATTCAGGTAACAAGCCTGCACATGTACCCACTAAATCTAAAATAGAAGTTAAAATTATATTTAAAAAAAGAAGTTACCACTATCATTGAGCTCTTTTCCTGAGGATATCTAGGGCTCCTGTCAAGCCTTTGTTAATTTAAAGGAGTATTTTCTTCTTTTGTGTTTATAGGGAAGTCAACAAAAATACAGCTTCCCCTGGCTTATTATGTTTTTTATATACACTAATTCTCCTGAGCTCTCACAGGTGGGAAAGAGTATAGGAAGACTCCTTCTGAGGGCTTGTCTTGATGGAGAATGGCCTAAAATTCGCACTAGAAACAGACTGATTTATAGAGATTTTTTTTTTAATCTCTTGGACCTTGTTCTAAAAAAAAAAAAATGGTAATGGAAAATTCAGAATGTCTGACTCAACTAAATCTAATCTCTATGATCACATCCAGAGCCCTTCTCTTGTCGGTGCCTCTACCCTCTTCCCTTTATTTGTTAGCAAGGTCCGGCCGACATTAGGAAATTTTTGGGCTAGATCCAGGAATTTTTCACCTTAAATTTCTTTCTAAAGAAATTGAGGTTTTAGAAACAGAAGAAGCCTAACTTGTTAAAAAAGAATCCACAGCATTACATGAAGGCAACCTCATTATTATCCTGCATGAGCTGGGAACTCGAACAACAGAAAGAGACTTTTAGTTCATCACTAAGGCCCCCATTCTATGGTTGCCTTCTGTGTGAGCAGGGCTAAAAGGGACACTGTAACTGGCAGAGACGAAAAGCTTTCAATATCCCTTGCAAAAGAAATGAATATTATTTATAGGTGTGACTTCTTTGTCATTTTCCTTTCCACATTTCAAAGTTAGATTTTAAAAAGTAAATATTTAAAATCTATATATGCACAATTATTTAGTAGGACTTACTAAAAAAGATTAAGGACACTTATTAAAATCTAATTGAATAAAAGGGTATAACTGAAGAAAACAAAATAATCAAAATTAAATAGAAATGATTCAAAAGTCCTTTCAGTGGAGACTACTACAAACCACAAGCGGGTGTCTTGACTGTCTCTTTAGGGCTAAATACCATTTCATGAGATGCCTCATGGGAAAGGGGTGTTATTTGAAGAGAAGCCCTGTGTATCCTGCCATACGACCATCTATATCTTTAAGGAAACAGAGTCTATCAGATTCTGCTAAATCCAACTGAGCTCTCACTAGCCCTAGAATTTTCACAGTATCTTTCAACAGCCAGGCCCACCACTTTCCTCTGAAGCACTCTATTTGCCAATGTACCTTGCTGTGTAACATTATCTAACCACTTTGTCTCAATGTTTCCTCATATGTAAATTCAGAACATTTATACTTAATGACTCTTAGGTCTCATTCAGATGTAAATGTCAATCATAATGACAGAAGAAGTAGAGATAATGGACTCTAATTCTCTTTTTACTATATGCCGACTAGACATATATGGCTTCATCTTATTTCTGTTAATTATTAATTCTTTTTTAGTTTTTAATTTGTAGAAAACGGTTGCCTAAAATGTTTATAATTGGTGGACATGTGATATTTTTCAAATACTAATTTTTATTTAATTTCTATTAGTCATGGAAATGTAATAATGCAGAAGCTAGTTTGTTTCATGCCACAGTCTCTTCAAGAGGTAGTAGAGGAGGTAAATGCATTACTGAGTTCAGGAATGTTAGCAGGGACCCATCCAACATTTCATTATCTTTAAGAAATAGAGCCACACATCACTGCATGGTGATACAGATAAGTCTGACTGTTTAAAATAATAATTCTGAAGAAATATTACATTACAAATTCAAACAGATCCAGAAAGCTGAGGTTGCTCAGTATGTATTGATAATATTAGATTATGTCTCTGCATTCAAAGTAATCAGATTCAAGTTTCTAGGAAGAGAATGAAAAATTATATACCATTTTATTTGTTTATTATTCAAATAAGTTAGTGATTTATATCACTTTCAGAGAAGTAGGAGTAAGAAAAAACTTTCTAAGGGTAAGAAACATAGGATATAGGACTTTGAACATGTAAACATCTGGGAAGGTATGCTTGCACAAAAGACAGAAATCAGTAAGAGCTGTTCTCACCTATGGGGAAGAAGTTAAGGTATTATTGTGTCTCAAGTGTACGTGATCAGTTTGTTGTAACAAAGAGATTTAACTCAATATTGTTTCTTCTTGACCAACCTAATCAACAGACTTTTTTTTTAATTTAACTTTTATTTTAAGTTCAGGGGTATATGTGCAGGTTTGTTACATAGTTAAACTTGTTTCATGGGGGTTTGTTGTACAGATTATTTTATTACCCAGGTATTAAGCCTAGTGCTCATTAGTTATTTTTCTGGGTCCTTTCCCTCCTCTCCTCGTCCACCCTCCAATAGGCCCCGGTGCATGTTATTCCCCTCTATGTGTCCATGTGTTCTCAACATTTAGCTCCTGCTTATAAGTGAGAACTTGTGGTATTTGGTTTTCTGTTCCTGCCTTGGTTTGCTACAGATAATGGCCTCACAAGCTCCATCTATGTCCCTGCAAAGAACATGATCTCATTCTTTTTATGGCTGCGTAGTATTCCATGGTGTATATGCACCACATTTGCTTCATCTAGTCTCTCACTGATGGGCATTTAGGTTGTTTCCATGTCTTTGTTATTGTGAATAGTGCTACAGTGAACATAGGCATGCATGTGTCTTTACAATAGAACTATGTATATTCCTTTGGATATGTACCCAGGAATGGGATTGCTGGATCAAATGGTATTTCTGTCTTTAGATCTCTGAGGAATCACTGCACTGTCTTCCACAATGGTTGAACTAATTTACACTCCCACCAACAATGTATAAGCATTCCTTTTCCTCCATAACCGTGCCAACATCTGTTATATTTTGACTTTTTAATAATGGCTATCTGACTGGTGGAAGATGGTATTTCATTGTGGTTTTGATTTGCATTTCTCTAATGATCAGTGATGTTGAGCTCTTTTTTTGATATGGTTGTTGGGATGACCAGAAATTGCTAACTACAATAACTTACAATGCCCACAGGTGTATCTTCTGTAGATTTACTTGGGAGAAAAGTCTATTTAGTTTGACCTCCATAGAAGTGTGTATTAGTCCTCTTTACTTACAATCAATTTACATTTTTGTCTGAAGCATTTATACCTGCAAGCAGTTGGGAAGCCAATCATCATTGCCCTTCTCTTATTCCACCTCAGAATACCCTGGTTATAAGTTGCTTTGGAAAAAAAAAAAAGTCTTAGGAATAGAGATAGTTTTCTGGAAAGAACAGAAAGGCAGGGCAAGGAAGGAGAAGAGAAGAGAAATCTTGTGTTTTTGAGAGGACAGTAGGAAAACTGCTGGAAAGAGATATAAAAGTAGAGTGGTTGACCATGTTTTTGAGCATTACATCCTGGTAGGTATGCAGAGGAACTCTCCGAATGTGAAATAAATGAAGAAAAAGATAGTGGCATAGTCAATAACATAAAATATTATCTCACTTCACAAAATGGTTGTATTTAATAAAAATAGCATGCAATATAATCAAATACTTTTTTCTAATGGGAGATCTAAGAAGAAAAACAAATAGAGACTATCTTCTGGCTACAATGAAACCGCTTGTATTAAACCAAGTATCTCACTGAGAACAACTTTTAAGCTTTATAGCTGGCAATTTGAAGGCAACAGAAAGCAAAGAAGGCAGCTGAGACATTAAAAGCCAAGATCCATAGGGAAGGAAAATGTAACTAGGTGAACCCAAAAGTCTCTGTCCTCTTTCCTCCTCAAGGCATTTAGAGATTCCCGGTTTTAAGAATCTCAAAATCTATGCATACGCAATGACTTAGGAGCTAAGAATTTACATTCAGGGATTTACCGAGGAGGACCTTACTAAACACTCTACACTTTTAGCTGAGACTCCTGAAGAGGCTTCACCTTAAGGATAAAGGCACACCAGAAAGAGATCAACCCTTGAAAAGAACTAAAGCCAGTCCCAGTTCATCCTAATCCCTTATTGGATCAATGTGACATGCTCCAACATTCACTGTTTGCTACGAGAGAAATTAATCCCATGCGGAGAAGGGAAGCATCATTCATAGGCTATAAAAGTTTTCCTACATAAGGTCTGCTAGGAATTTTTTTTTAATTACCTAATGATTTCAAAGGAGCAAAAAATAAAACTGAGGGCTAACTTTTCAATCCACCAAATGGAAACCAGAAGACAATAGAGTAATATCTTTGGTGAAATATAAATACTTAAAGAAGCATAAACAGTTAGTCACCAGTAAAGACACACTGAAAGCAATAAGAAAAAGAGTTTTTCAGGTGAAAGGAGAATGATCTCAGATGGACACATACAAATGGCAGAAGAAGCAAAAAGTACCAGAAAGTAAATAGGCAATACATTTAAAGGATTGTTGATTTTACAAAATAATGTTTGTGAGTAAAATTGGCTTATGATTTTCCTTTCTTGTAATATTCATGTCAGGATTTGGTATCAAGACACTGCCAGTCTCACTAGCTTAAAATATTTATAATATGAAATTTAATGGAGATAACATATTTGAAGGAACTTAGCCATCTTGCAAAGAGTAGGTGCTCAAATAGAGTGATGCAATGGATGAGGTTTGAAACCCCTTGGATTCACATCTAAGATGTTCAATTTCCTAGCTGTCTAACCTCAGAACAGTTGCTAAAGCTCTTTGAGTCTCAGTTTCTATATGCACAAAATAGGAATAATTATAAAGTTCTCATTACATTTTTCCATAAAGATTAAATATTTAAATTAAATATTTCTGTAAAATGCTTAACTCAATGACTGCCATATAGTTTACTGTTCAACAAATGTGAGGGTTTGTTCCCCATTTCTCTTTCTTTCATTCCTTTGTTTTCTCTTTTTCTCTCCCTGAATGCCTCAGACTGGGTTCTGGATGCAGGTCCTGAGATGGTGTTTGGAATGGCATGTCTTTGTTAGGAATTCTGACCTGTAGGAGGCAGTGGTGGGGGAGACTGGACTAGGCAAAGGGAGAAACTGAACTGTATCCAGCTCCAAAGAAGGCTTTATCAACTCCCTAGAGAGCTCTGGAGAATATAAATATATGACCCATTGGATTTGACCTCCACTGCACTAGCTGAACCTCTACACCTCTGCCTAGAATAATGGTTGGATATGGAATGCCCTGGGAAATGTAGGCCCTTAGACCAATCTACTGTCTGTAGTGAAGACAAACCTGGAAGACTCCACAGCTGGGGAAGCAAGTCCTCCCTTGAAGGAAATTCAGGCCGCACAGCTCCATGACCACCACACTATTATTCCCTCATCTCTTCTTCTGCTCTCCCTCTTCCCCCGCTTCCCTTCCTTCTTCTGTCCTCCTCAGAACACCAAAAGAAGCCATTATTTAAATATTCTCCATACCCTCCAATATAAGGTCTGTGTTGAAGAATATTATTATAGACATATTAGAATCAGAACTGGGCTCAAAGTGTGCTCATCCATAAATGGAATGAATGGGAAAGAGAACAAAGGGATTATTCATTCTGAACAGTGAAATGATCTTGACCCTAGAATATATCTTATCAATTTTCCTAGGATATGTGGCCATAATCATTAGCATTCACTGTTGATCTGAAAAGGAGAAATCAAAATACAGCCATTTTTGAATCTTAATTCAATTAAATAATATTTATATTAATATAAATACATTCAATTGTGCATTAATTACTGCTAGGCTAGAATCTTTAATATGTATTTAATGTTTACAAAAAACATTGGTAAAAATTTAAATTATTGAGACTATGTATAGTTATGTTCTCTTTTACATAGCTATTAATCAAAATTTGAAAAATCATTTAGTCATAGGAAGCTTGAACATATGAAAGTGCAATAAATTTTAGAAATACAGAAAATTAAAACTTCTACTAGTCCTTTGTAGTTTTCCATACGTGTTATACTCTTTATGGAGAAAATTCTATGTGGATCTAGAGGGTTTTCTGGCAGATAATCACTAAAGATCACTGAGTTTCTCTTCTTATGTCCCCTTTCATATGATTCAGCCTTGTCATGAACCTCTCTAAACTGATCCTTCATAAGAATTGGAAGAGAAGAGGAGAGCAGAAACTGGAAAAAAAAAAAAAAAGAGTGAAATGAAAGCATCCACTCAAACGAAGGCCCGTGAATTAGTGCTCTACAGAAATGAACAAGCAATCAATTTCTCTCGCATTTTTGTCTTCAACATGGTAAGTGCTTGTTAGTCTTTCTGTGAAATCTTAGAGAAAGCTCTTGAGTGGAAACATTTGTTTAGCTTAGCCAGGAAACCAATTATGTCATAGATCTAGCAGCCAATTGGCAGATTAGATTTTTGCACTCTAATGTTATTTGCATCTGTACAAACAAGCTTGTGCTGAAGAAGTGTGCATGCACTGTTTCTTGGCTGCTTAACATGACCCTCTTTAGAGAGCTAGGATTAAGAATGTGTAGAATATTATGCCTAATGACATTATACATACCTTGGCCACAATCTCATACTCTAAGGTAACATAGGAATTACGTTTTTGTTCATTTCTGCAACTTATTGAGAATGGTCTATTTTGGTGTTTCCACATAAGAAAATGAGGAAAAAAATTATCATTTTCTTTGACATGGAGTAACATTTTATTAAGCAATGTTTGGACTATAGATTAGCATAAACATGAAAAAGGTAATTTTTGCATTTCAATTTACTTCCATAGTAATAGGATGAGGTCTTTCTATAACATAGATAATGAAATAAATTTTTAAAAATGTTTTACTTGTGCAAACCATTCAGCAATGTAGGTTTCTTTATGAGTATAAACTTTCAAGGATTTCATACTGGCTGCCTGGATTAGTCAAAAACATACATTTTGTTGGTATATTTATTTATTTTCATCATATAAGGGAAATGAGTGCATCAGTTGCTTTTCTTGGATTTGAAAATCTTCATTCATCCATTCATTTGATGGATATTTATGGAGACTTACTACGATCCAGACACTATTATCAAGGCTGCTGATACACTGATGGATGAACAGATAAGTCCTCTGGCAACTTGGAGCTTATACCCTAGTGTGGAAGACAAAGAAACAGAGAAGCAAACAAACACAAAAGTGCAAATGAACCAATGAGTATAAAATATAACTTAGGTAATGATAAATGCTGTATCAATTTGATTTTAACCAATGCGTTACCTAGAGAACATCATCCAAGACATACCCATAGTAACCATGTATTTGATGAATGTAACTAATACATTCAAAATGAAGAAGTTTTGAAATATGCAAGAAACTCTATGTACACGAGCACTGAAAATATAACAGGGCAGATACCAATGAAGAAGAAATTATAATAGCATGAATCATTATTTTCTTTATGTCTATAGCATGACTTCTGAAACAAATTTCACCCCTTTCAAATTATTGAAGATAATCAGAAACATTCTCCCCAGAAACACAGATGAGTATGACAGTCACCAAAAAAGACCATATAAGTCATTGTATCTCACAGTTAAATTGTTATATTGAGGAATGACCAGACTGCAGAAGTGAATTTAATTTAACTGGAGCCTTGCTGGCTCATTTGCCCAGGAACAGCCATGGTATGCAATGGCATGCCAAGGGAATTAATAACTGATGGATGATCAGACCTGCTCAAAGCGGTGGTAATCATTTGCTACTTAAACCACCACATTTTGGCAAATAAAAAGGCTTCACTGGTGCCAAATCTGTAATTACTTTACTTAACGGTGATGACATGTGTGCCTGTTCTGCAAGGTCCCTTACTGATGCTTCTGTTGTTGGCCAAAACCCATCCGGTACTTGAGATAATAACCTCATTTCTGGATCTGTCTCTCTGCAAGATGGATCTTTTAATTTCTTTTTTTTTTCACTTTTGTTTTGTTGTTGCTGTTCTTTGAAAGTTAAAAATGACTGAATTTTACTCTTTTTTTGTGGGAGTGTGAGATGAGGCAGGAGAGTTTTGTTTGAAAAACCTCACAATCTCTTAAACATAACTTTAAAAAATTGTTTATGCCTCCACATAATGATCTCAAGATAATGACCTTGAAGTGACAGTCTAATGTTACATGGATAGTTATGTATGTATATGTATATTCATGTGACTAAGTGTTGTACTGATAGAAACCAGGGCCAGATTTCCCTCAATAACTTCATCACTTCCTAGTAGCAAGTTCCAATTTCAGGCCAGTGGTATAGAGCAACCAATAGCAGTGCTCTAAATGTGCTGAGTGAAAATTACCCCAATTAGGGTCTGAATGCCTAAATTATAGCTAGAGAGTGATATAGGTTGTTGAGACAATAAATCCAAATGTGTGGAATCACAAATGGAAGGTTTCCACTGAGAGGGAAAATTCAGGCAAATTTACCTAAAAAGGATGAAAAAATATTTTCCAACCAGTGAAAGAATTTCATTCTACAAGCTTTTTCTAAGTCCTCTTATTGCAATGAAGTAAAAATATTTTGTTGAATATTAATATAACTACTTCTGTTTCTATTGGCTAGTGTTTGTATGATATATATATATATATTTTCCATGCTTTCATTTTAAATCAGTCTGTGTTTTTATATGTGGAAATGAGTTGCTTTTAATTGTTTAAGTAGCTTTCGTAAAGTTGAGGTGTACATTTTTATCCACTCCAACAATCTCTGTCTTTTAAAAGAAATGTTTAGACCATGTATATTTAATTTAATAATCAATGCAGTTGGGTTTTAATGTAACATTTGACATTTAAAAAATTTGTTCTGTTCTTTGTTTCTTGCTTCATTTTTCACTGCCTTGTTTTCAAATAATGGAATATTTTATTTCTATTATTGGGTAAAAACAATATCTTATATCTATATTCTTGATCTAGGGTTTCAACATGCATCCTTAATGTATCACAATCTACCTTCAAATGATAATATACCACTTCATATAGCATGCAAGAATGTTAAACAATACACTTCTTTTTCTCCTAGTTCTTGTCCTTTGTGCTATTATCATCCAATTTAAATCTACCCATATTATATATCTTAATACATTCTTTGTTTTTGCTTTAAGTAGTCACTTATCTTTTAAAGACAGTAAACATTGAGAAATATATATTTATTCAAATAGTTAACATTTTCCGCATTCTTTACTCATTTTTATAGATACAAATTCCCATCTCGATCATTTTATTTCTCTTAATAGAACTTTATTTACCATTTATTGTAGTATAAGGCTGCTACTGTTAAATTTTCTTAGCTGTTATGTGTGCAATAATTCTTTATTTCACCTCTATTTTTGAAGGATATTTTCTCTGGGTAGACTTCTGGGTAAATAGTTGTTTTGATTTTATTTTTTTCCATTACGAGTACAATAAAGATGTCATTCAATTTTTTAAATTGTTTTATTACTCGCGTACCATCTGATAAGAAGTGTGTTGTTTTAATCTTTGTTTCTCTATGTAATGGCTCTTTTTTTACTGGCTTTCGGAAATTGATTGTGATGTCTCTTGGTGTGGTTTTCTTTATGTTCTTTTTTGGAGCGCTTTCAGCTTCTTTAATATATTGGCTTACCACTTTTATAAATTTGGAGAATTTAATTAAAAAATTTTTTTTTGTTCCCTTCCTACCCCATTCTTTCCTCCTGAGATATCAATGATGTGAATATTAGACCATTATCTTACAAGTCACTATCTGTTTTTTCAATACTTTTTTTCTGTCCTTTATTTTTTGTAGTTTTTTGTGGTGTTTTCAAGGTCATTGATCTTTTTTTTCCTGAAATGTATAATCTGCTGTTAGACACATATGGTTTATTTTTCATTTCAGAGACTGTATTTTTAATGTTTCATGTGAGATTTTAAAACATCTATCTACTTAAGATGATCATGTCTTTCTGTAACTTTTTGAATCCATGATACTTATTTATAATAGCTGTATTATTGTCCTTGTCTTCTTATTTCAGCAGCTGTCATTTCTAGTCCTGTTTCTATTTATTGATTGTTCTTCTGTTTATGGAATCATACGTTACTGTGTTTTCGAATGTCAGTTAACTTTTGATTGGATACCAGATATTATGAATTTTACATTGTTTAATGCTTGATTCTGTGTGTTTCTCTCTATAATAGTGTTGACATTTGTTCTTGCATAAAGTTAAATTACTTGGAATAAGTTGAATTTTCCAAGATTTTTCTAAGATGGTTAGCATGCTCCAGTGCAGCTTTTAGTCTGGTTCTCATTTAGTTTTAATACCAGAGTAAAATCCTATGGGGAACACTACCTGATGTCCCTTGTATTTGGTTGTCTCTTCATTCTGGGTGGTGGAAACACTAAATATTCCCAGTCCCTCTATAGTCCCTCTATGTGTTCCAGAAAGTTTTCAGCCTACTGATTTCCGGTACTTCTTTCCTCATCTTTGGGTAGTCTCTTCTTATTCATGTTCTGTTCGGTACTCAGCAAACGCTTCAGAGAATCCCTGAGAGGAATCTTCAGAAGCCTGTGTGTTCAGCATCCAACTATCCAGTATTTTATCACACCTTGGCCTCCTGAGATTTTCATCTCTTTGTCGTCTTCAATTCAACAAAGTTATTTACCTATGTTTCTCTCTTCCCTCCTTGCACTGCAGTCTGTAACCCGTGCCAAGAAAGTACACAGAAAAGCACAGGTCTCACTTGTTGTTGTTGCTGTTCTTTCTTTTTCACAAGGGATAACCATCCTGCATAATCTACTGCTTAATATTTGAAAATGGTTTTTTAATTATGTATTTATTGAACTTGTATTTACTTAAGGCGAGAAGATAAAACTCATCTTGTTTATCATGGTAGAAAGTATAAATCTCAAAAAAAATTTTAACATTCTACTTCCAAATGCTTCAATTCAGAGCAACTTTTAAAGGAATATAAAAGCTCATTACTATTTAAGGAACCTGGCACTGACTTGTTATTAATCACTCAGCCTACTACATGTACTATTGTGTTTTTGGGATGTGCTACTTAAACTGCTCTCAAGTTTGGCCTCCTCTATCATATACAGACAGAGCCAGAAAAAATGAGTTTCACATCTACCGGTATCTGCAGGCAGTACAAAAGTGCAACATGATCGTATTCAGTTGGGAAATTTGGACAGACTTTAAGGAAAGGGTACTTTTTTAAGATAGACATAAGAGACAGAGGGATACTGTTTTTTTTTTTTTTTTATTTGTTTTGAAACGGAGTCTGGCTCTGTCACCCAGGCTGGAGTGCAGTGGCGCCATCCTGGCTCACTGCAAGCTCCACCTCCCAGGTTCACACCATTCTCCTGCCTCAGCCTCCCGAGTAGCTGGGACTACAGGCGCCCACCACCACGCCCGGCTAATTTTTTGTATTTTTAGTAGAGACGGGGTTTCACCGTGTTAGCCAGGATGGTCTCAATCTCCTGACCTCGTGATCCCCTCTCCTCGGCCTCCCAAACAGAGGGATGCATTTTTAATAAAAGGCATAAATAATGAAGGAACATATTTCAAATTTCTGGATCATAAGACCAAATTAAATTGAAAAGGAGACATTGGGAAAATAGAAAGAAATTTCGATCTTTAAAGAGTAGTTGAGTTGAATCTATAAGAAAACAGCAGCAATCTCTGTTCATTATTTCTAAAATTCCTCTTTAAAAATACACAATTCAGCATTACTTATATAAACCAAATTGAATTGTTTTCTAATGGTCTTATGGATTAAAGTAAATCTTTTATTTCCAACCAAGTTTAAGTTCCTTAATGGTAGAGTCCGAATGATGTCTGAAAAATTTCCTTTTCATTCCATATAGAATTTAGCAGAGGAATACATTAATCACAATTTCTTTGAAAGGTCAATCAATTTTTAATAAATGCACACTGAGAGATGGTTCAACTTAACCCTACTTCATGATATTATTTTTAACTGTATTTTGTTGTTTGTTTCCAGATATCACTGGGTTAAAACTTGGTTGAACTTTGACGATGATATTTTGCTGAGAGTTTCAGAGTTTACATGAAGGAAAATATAACACATTGTGACTTGCCACATCTAAAACTGTGGGACAGCTTTCTTTTGATTTTTTTTTAAGGGCAATATTAACATGCTCTCTGAAACAGAAAGGGAATTCTGATGAACTTTAATGACATCCCCAAACTGCTTTCTAGTTCATTGTGAAATAAATGAAGGTAACATACCCCAGACATAGCTGTTAGAACACAAGAAATATCTGAAAAGCTCTTAAGATGTGTAAATGTCACTCTGGCAAATTCCTTTAAGCTTTTCCCCAGTTTCTTCTTTCTTCCTTTTACACGTTCCCTTGATCTCGTTATACCTAACTCATGGGCATAACGTGCTCCAATGGTGGGTCAGATCACTGATGCAAATAAGTAGTTTCTGCATTTGAACTATTTAGAGGATTCTTATAATTTGTTTGTATATATGCAATTTTTTTTTGGTTTTATAGTCTCAAAAATTATGCATATGGGTGTTCTCTATAGTTAAATGTCTTTCTTTATATTGTAATGTGCAATTGCTTTAGGACTCAACTTAAAATTCAGGATGTGGATTGACATAGGTGTTCCCCATGCTGGAAAATTCAGTAGAGAACTGAGGTGAAGAATAGTATTTTTGAAATATCCCTGTAGACGTTTGGCAATAATTAATTTTACTTGCAAAATAATAGTTTAATTGCTCCTCTTCCCTTGTCTGTGCCAAGTCATGTCATCTGTTTTCTACTTCCAGTTTTATTTATTTTTAAATGGATCATGAAAAACTCCCCACCCTCTTCTTCTTGGCAGAAAGCTCTGAGCTACTCAGAACAAAGGAGCAAAGTAACTATACTTGATGTTTTTATTGACATGCACACCCATGCTAAGCCTTGACTTACAATGTATTTTACTTGTTTATGAAAAAGGTGGGTCTCCTGTGTCTGCATTTGTCACATGTAAGTTACTTATTTTCCTAGCCATGTTTCCCCACCTGGAGTATTCTGTAATGGAAAAAAAAAAAAAATGTTGTAAATGGCTTACCTAGAAGTTTTATCTGTTTCAAATTTACTCTTTTTCTTTGCTGCAGCACCTCCTATTGCTTTGTTATTGTTTATGTTGCCTGGGATTCCATCAGGGAGTGTAAGATGGAAACTTCTGCAAGAAAGAATGTACCCAAGTCTTGGGTTTTACATTGCTGTGCATCTCAGTGTTAAGATCAGATGACCCTATTGACAAGGGCCACTTACAAGGAAGATAACATTTTATTATAGATCTGTAGATTCACAATAAAAGATAGCTTGCTAAAATACTTGAGATAGTAATTGCATAATGTTAGACTTTTTAAGAGTATTGATAAAGTACTTAACAAAATAACTCCAAAGAAGAAAGCTACCTTTGATTGCTGTCTCTGCAGGAAATAGCTTTGATTGATTACTTTGCTTTTGTTTTTGCTCTTCAGATCTTATCAAGAAATGATGCCTTTGAATGAAAATATATAATGTAGTTTTGTTTAATTTTGATTTCACTGGATTCTGTGGCAGTTTTGATAAGGTGACAGGGCTGGCTACAGTTTAAGGAAAGAATTAATTTTAACTCAAAAAACTCTACTCATGCAAACAAATCAGTAAATACTATAGATAAATATATTAATGAATACATACACAGATCAAAATAAATATAAAAATATAATTATTAGCAATTAGATTTATTTATTAAAAACTTCATATTTGTGAGGCATTTTATAGAATTTTATAGGGTTAAACAAGGGGCATTCCCTGACCTTATGATTCATGTTAATGTTCTAGTAAAGGAAGTAAAACACTAAAAAACAACCCTGTATATACACACATACATACATGGAGACAGGTAGTGACCAGTGATAACAAGAAGTAAAACAGGATACAGGGATGGAAGGTACAAGGGGAGGTAGCAATGCTATTTCAGGAGGGTTGGTGGCAACAGTCTAAGGAGCTAAAATTTCAATGGCAATTCAATGAAGGGAATGAGAGAGCCCTGTTAACATCTAGGAGAAGAACTTCCCATGCAGAGTTATCAGCAGGTGCAATGCCCTGGGAGAAATATGTACCTGAGATGGTTTGAGAAAGAGCAAGAGGGTCATTGAGCTGTGGAGCTATGGTGAGAGCGGAGGGAGGAGAGTGAACTAAGGTAGCTCATGGAGGCCCACATAGTCCACAGACAGGGCCTTCAGACTCATCATCAGTGGAGAGTTGCGAGCAGGAGAGTGAGGGGACACATTTGGTTTTAAAAGAATAACTAAGGTCACTGTAAATTAGGAAATAGACTTGTGCATGGGGCCAGGAATAGAAGCAGGAAGCCATAGTGGGAAGCTATTGCTCCTGGAGTTTAGAGGTGGAAGACCCTGAAAGCTTTCAACAGGATAGCTCCAGATGACTGCAGTGCATATTTTACCAACACTCAGGGTCTGGGATAATAACTCATAACAAAACATAGTCATATTTTTAAAGAATGTATGACTATTCTTATTCAGTGGGATAAATAGGGAAAATAAATGGTCTTATGTCAGATTAAGTCAAGTTTTCCCATCAAATCAATAATGAGAGTCCTTTGAATTAACAAAGAATTTTGGATTTCAGAATTCTAGATGTCACTATGGACCAGTGTAATAACGGTGACATATTTTATATAGAGTTTCTGTATATATTCCTCACAAATTACTAACACTATACAAATATAAGGTAGCCTTCCTTCAGAAAAAAAATTATCTGAATATCTATTAAAAGTGAATATGAATCAAAATGTAAAAATTAAAATAAATGAAAGCTGCATATTTGATAAATTGACGAAGAATTTCAACAGAGGATAAAGCCACAGGCTCAGTAAATGTGTGAGAGAGATTTTGCAGCATTAAAGGCCTTCTAGAAATTCTTTAAGTTGTACTTGGTAAGTTGTTTTTTTGTTTTTGTTTTTGTTTTTGTTTTTTTTCTGTCACTCAGGCTGGAGTGCAGTGGCACAGTCTCAACTCACTGCAACCTCCACCTCCCGGATTCAAGCAGTTCTCCTGCCTCAGCCTCCTGAGTAGCTGGGACTACAAGAGCCTGCTACATGCCCAGCTAATTGTTGTATTTTTAGTAGAGATGAGGTTTCACGATGTGGGCCAGGCCGGTCTCGAACTCCTGACCTCAAGTGATCCACCCACCTCGGTCTCCCAAAGTGCTGGGATTACAGGCATGAGCCGCCACACCTGGCCTGATCGGTTCTTATTTACGTGTATAACGGGAGAGAGGATGATATGAGCTTAACTCTGAAAGATGTGTCCGGCAAGCAGTTTCCAGCAGGGAGAAAGGCTTGCTTATCTCCAGCCCCCCAACCCTCTTACTCCTCTCCATCTTTACAGCCACAGTTGCCTAAGAAGCTACATAAACCCTTGGGGCTGAGAAGATGCAGCTCTTCCCCAAAGTAACAAAGACAGAGACATTTGGATCTTGGCTTCTAATGGCAGAAGCCCTACAGTGAGGGTATAGGAAGGAGTAGCCTGTTTATATAAAAATATACCTACACATCATTCTATCTGGTTATCAAAATTCAACTAAACCAAACCAAACCAAACCAAAGCTCTGCTTGGAAACTATAAATACACCTTTCGTTTGGATTTTTAAACTGTCACTGGGTTGTGTCAGCATCTTGTAATGAGAAGCAGCTTGAAACTCTATTTTCACATGCTCTGGGATTTCAATTCAGTGACTTGCCAGTTCCAAATCACAGAAGTCCTCTACATAATTAATGCTCATTTTTAGTGTGTTGCCTCAGTGTATATCTTATTTTATACACAATTCATACTTTCTTGATGAAAATGCACTTATATAAGCATAATTGTGTAGTTTTTAAAAATTGTTTTCAGAAATCTACTCTTTCAAGGTAACTCCATTAGCACTTTGGTCCAGAATGAATCATGAGTGAGGTAGTGAACTGTTTCTGTGTCTACATATGTGTATGCGTGTTTAGTGCTGCTAATCTATTCCACAATTTTTTTCTGACTTGCTACAACTTGGAACTTCTCCAAACGTCATCTTTTTTAAAAATGCTGTTAATTACAAGAACTTTAATAAGGCATCTGAAGTCCTTCAAGTTGGTTTCCCCATATACATACACACATTTGTATGCTTTGTGTGTGGAAAATAATTTATTGCCATCACAATTATCATCCAGAATAGAAGCATTTATATTTCAATCTCATATTGCACTGTCTTCTCTCTATAGCTGTAGACACAAACTGTAGTTAAGGTTGTTATTTTCTCAGAATCACCATGGTGAAGTTATGCTAGAGCTATAGTTACAGAGATTAAGGTGTAGGAAAATCAAATTATCATCACTATGAATCATAATAGTGATATATATGCAATGCTCGGTAATCTATAGAAAAGGATAATTTGGATAGGATTGTGAAATTATAGGGCATCTTATTTTATGTGAAAAAAATAAGGACTAAAGACAGGAAAAAATTAAACAATAAGAAAAGGAAACTTTTAATAAAGTTAAAATACTCCTTTTACTCTCCTTCTCTCTTAGAACAATGTCGGGGAAGGCTTTAAGATTGTGGACTTCTGTGTTTTTACATTTATTGAAGATTTATTTAAGGAACTCCTGCAGGTCCCAATGCCTTCTTTGGAGGAATTATACCAAGTAGCGTATAGGAATTATACTAACTAATAGTGGAAGAAATTTTATTAGCTAGGTGTACCCTCAACATGTCACTAATGAGACACTCATTTGCTATAAACAATACTGATTTCATGGCTTTTACCTAGTGCTACTTGAGAAATAGTGTTCATTTCACAGACATACTCTCTTTATAATGTAATTTAAACACTTTCCTATTTGGTAATGGAATTAACAAGGTATTCACCCATATTTTACAAAAAATAAGACCTATGACATTCATTACAAACAAATTTTTCCAAATTTGCAAATAATTTCCCATTGTTACAGTTACTAGGTACATTCATTTGCTAGGGCTGCTGTAACAACTACCACAGATGGGGAGTCTGAAGTAATAGAGATTTACCTCCTCACAGTTGTGGAGGCTGGAAGTCTAAGATCAAGGTGTCAGCAGGGTGGGTTTCTCCTGCAACCCTCTCCTCGGCTTGTAGGTGGCCATCTACCCCTGCATCTCACATGGTCTTTCCTCTGTTTTGTCTGCGTCCTCATCTCCTCTTATAATATACCAGTTGATAGGATTAGGGCCCAGTGGAATGACCCCATTGTAACCTAATCACCTTTGTAAAGATCCCACCTCCAAACACAGTCATATTTTGAGGCACTGGGGGGTTAAACATATGAATTTTGGTGGTACAAAATCTGACCAATAATACTGACTAAAATAAAATACGCTTGAAAATTAAAGAATGACCAATCTTTGTGAATGTTGTCACCTAAATTTTCCAAACACACTGCCATGAATTTTTATGAAAACACAGCTTTCCTGTGTGGGTATGTGTGAGTGTGAGTGTGTGTGTGTGTGTGTGTGTGTGTGTGTGTGTGTATGTCTTATCAGCTGGAAATAGAGTACTTAAGCAAAAGAGTGAGTACAATCAGTGATTATCTGTGGCCTGATGACACATTTGAAAGACAGAGAAAGCTGAAGAGAGAGCTGTTGAATGTCCTAACATTTTCAAAGCTGACCCTTTTTGACAATTAAAATATGATAAGAAGCACAGGGGTATGAACAGAATACAGAGTATGAACAGAAGATGGGAACAGAGGAGCAGGCAGAGTCTCCTCCATTTTTTTTTTTTTGTGCCCATGTCAGAGATACTTTCAGAAAGCAAGAATTAATTATACGCACATTATTTTTCCTTTTTTAAAAGAATGCTCTTAAAGATTAGTTCAACCAAAGTCACCATTTATAAGAAAACAAACAAACAACAGAGACCAAGAAGGGACAAACTTTTTGCTGTCAAATTTAACAGTGGAATCAGCACCAGAATCTAAGTCTTCAGACACCTCCTTCTTTTTCTCTGACTTTATGCTTTCTGCAATGAATTGACTCCAATTCCTTATCTCTTTGATGTCTTCATTATCAAAATCCTTGTGCAGCGAATGTCTATTGTTTTGTTCCTGTCTGGCGTCCCTTTCCCTTCATCTGGTATCTTTCTTTGCCCTGAGGATTTTCCCCTTCCCACCTGTGGGGGATATTCTATCAATCCAAGGGCCCTGCCATCCTCATCAAAGACCTGAGCACATTACCTGGAATTCTCCAGCAAAAGACTCTTGAGGGAATTGATGTTGATTCTAGGAGAGAGAGATGTAGGTTTCCTTTTAGAGATTATGGCCCTGGAGGATTGTGTGAGCCTTGGAATGGCAGAAGAGACATCCTGATTGGAAAAGAGGAAAGCGGAACTCAAAGAACTGAAGAGAGATAAGGAATAGGAGTGAAAGACGGGGAGAGGGAGAGGGAGTGAGAAGAGAAGGGGCCAGGTAATAAACACATGATGGTGCTATTTGAACCTGGATCCATCAGGGCTTAAGGGATTTGCTGCTACTTCTATACATTTCAGTTAAGGCACTAATGCATTTCCTTTTTTTTCCCCCGCTTAAGTTAGGGTTTAAGTTAGTTTTCTACTACTTGCAACAGAAAAAGAACTATCAAATTACTGTAAAAAAAATCGTAAATAAATAAAATAAAAAGCTGCTCTGAATAAAAGAAGTCCATCTCAGCCACATTCTATGAGGTTGGGCACACACCCTTGACAGACAGAGCCAATGTCTCCCAACTTTAAATGCCTGTCCTTGAATGGATAGTCTTACAGATCATGGAAGGGTGACAGTTTACTTTTAGGGTGGGGCCACTGGGATAATTGCCTAGCACTGATACAGTAGAGTGCTTCTCTAAATAAACAGTTAGAGAACTTGCAATCGATCAGTTGCCCAATTTCCTTGAAGATTATTATTATAGGTCTGTTTTCATGAGGATTATTGTGAGGAACATAACTTCAATCAACACAACGTATTCTTAGGATAAGAAAGGGAGTAGCCTTACATCTTCAATACACATTGTGGTTTGAAAGCATATTGAAGGACATTACAGCCTTTTGGCTCTTGTGCACTTGGTGATATTTGTTGGAGGGATCTAACAAAAACACGTTTTCAAATCTGGTATATTGACACTGCCTTCTCCACACCCTACTCCAATCTCGTTTCCAGAATTAACAGGTATTGAATGGGTGGAATACGAGTTACTATAGGTTCCCATAGGCTACCATAGGTTCTTATTTCTGCCCTTATTTTCATGGTATAATTCAAGTATGGGGAAAGTCAAGGTGGTTACTAGATGTGCTGCAAAAGATGGGGGATAAACTTCATGGCCAAGATGTATTTTGCATAGTTGAAAGGCTCAAAATCCATCTCATAGTCTAGAGAAAAACAGATGGCAAGATCCTCTGGCCAGTATTTTCCATAGTGAGGAAACCTACCAATCGGCAAGTTGTAACTTATCAAAGAGTATTTTCTTCCCTGGCTAGGGGGACCATAAAGACTAGGTTTCATTTACACTAAATGAGTTGGTTCTTGATAAATTTGTTTTAGTTATAAATTCAAAATTCCTTCTTTTGGCATTGATTATGCTGATCACAGTGAGTCTAGTTCTTTCGCCATGGTTTTGCTAGCATCTGCCTTCTCTAACTCCACTTCTTTGGAAGTGTATTTAGAAACTTATTTGATCCCAGAGATCCTATCAGAAGTATAAAAAACAAACACTGTTGAATCTGAATCCAGATTTGCTTGTCTTTAAAAAGGTCATTGTGTTTCAGTATGGAAAATCCTATTTAGTATTACTTTTTTAAAATAGTCATAATATATTTTTGATCATATAAGCTATGCTAGCAATGGTACTTAAAGCAGAAAACAAACATGTGTTTGTATGTATATTCAGTCATGAGCCACATAATGACATTTGGGTCAGAACTGCATATACGAAGATGGTTCCCTAAGATTGTAATACTGTATTTTTACTGTACTGTTTCTATGTTTAGATGCACAAATATATACCATTGCATTGCAATGCCTACAGTATTCAGTACAGTAACATGCTGTGCAGGTTCGAAGCCTAGGAGCAATATGTTATACCATATAGCCTAGGTGTGTAGAAGGCTATACCATCTAGTTTTGTGTAAATACACAATGATTTTCACACAATGACGAAACTGCCTAACAACACATTTCTCAAAACATATCCCTGTCATTAAGCTTGACTGTATATGTGTGTATATACACTTCTTTAGAGAATGTAGATTACATGATTATCTCAGTTCTGAACACAACTGGTGTCTACGTAGGTTAGACACTTCCCCAAGCAATATTACCTCATGTAAGGTGACAGAAGGTAACAGAGTTTGACATATAAGAAATGTCTATAGATATCACCAGCATTCATAGGAAGTAAGAAAGATTACTGAAATATCTATCTTCTTATTTTTGAGTACTAAGAAAAAAAGTTTTTATTTTCCCCTTGACTGATGTCCCATATGTTTTGTGGGAAGTTATTCAAAGAAGAAAATCATCCAAGGTCAGATGAAAAAAATTTTAAGAAAATAAAGAACGCCCAGCATGTCAAAATGATATATCTATTGACAGTGGAAGTGGTCACCTCTTTAGCAGAAGACTATTATTAAGTAAAAGGCTGTCTGGAATTGACAGGTTGAGAACGGAAAAGAAGTTGTTTGACTTATTTCGTTAGGTGAGACAAGCAATATTCCTGTATCACATGGCTTAAAATTTTACCTTTATAAAATCTGAAAAATGATCAATTTTACTATAGTGTTCCTACTTCACAGATGTCCTTAGTGGTTATTAAACAACTATAAGACTCTAGTTTTTCTATTTAAAAGATAAGCTGAAATTTAGCACATTTGCTTAATAAAAGATCATACAATCAACAAGATGATTTTTATTCCTTCACGTTTCTCCCTGGGGAACGCACTTACCCTCAGAATGATTTTGCCTGATGACAAGAAGCAATTGCACTTGCTTTCATAGTGTCCAATGCATTGCTCTCACTAATTTGAATCTCTCCACTAAATGGTTTAATTAATTTTGCATTGTGCTTACTGACTAGTTTTAATTAGCAGTTAAATCAGTTCAGTTAACGAAAAAATGTAGGTGTTTACATGAATGCAAATCACAGTGAGTTCTTGGGGCTCAGTTCAAACACTTGTTCTGTCCCATTGATGTTCAATTTCCTCAGGTTTTGCTAAAATAAATAAATAATTGTATTCTATAGCTATGGTTTTTCACTCAATAAATTATGAGCATTTATGATGCTCCCACCAGATATGTCATGAGGAAGACGGTGTGGCCAGACCAAAGGCAAAGACCTCCCAGGGCAGTGTCCTCTCTCCTTTATTGAAGGTACTGCATATGTGAATTTCAGGAATAGCTCCTGCAATTCTGGCTGAAGTTGGGTTTTCCTTTGTTAGTTGTCTTGAGGCAACCACTATATCGAGGTGCTATGAATTTCTCCAGGGATGGTGGGGTGATGACACAAAGCACAACCTTGATGCGGCTCCTTGGTGAGTTTAATGCTCAAGAAAAAAATAATAAAATGATTAAATATTTAAATCCCTCCTTCATTTCTAATACTGTGCATTTTTTATCCACTGATTTGGCTGCTATGTAAGAAAACAGTCAAGCATTGTAATCACTTGTGGTTGGTGGTTGACTATTTTCTTACATAGAAGCCAAATCAGTGGGTGAAAAATCTACTGTATTAAAATAAATATTGTATAAAATACAGATAAAAAATAATCTCAACCAATAACTTCTAATTAATAAAAATTAATTTTACAATTTCTGAACGCTTTAATTCATTTCAAAGATGCTCTGCTTAAAAAAACAAAAAAGAAAGAAGAATGTGCTTTCCAGAGGAAGGAAAATCTTCAAGAAAAGTCTTTATTTGATGTAATATTCAAGAAATCTTTATAATTTCAGGAAAACCAGAGCAGAAAGCTCCTCTAACTATAAAGTATGGTCAAGAGAGATGGAAGGCAGATCCAGTGTATTGACAGCTTCAAGACTGTATACTAAAAATTTGAATGCTAAAACCGTAAAATGTATCTTCTCCTCAAAAGTAAATTTTAGAGCTTTCATTGTTTGGATGATAAATTTACTTCTTCAAACCACTTTATGTGTATTGGGAAATCACTCATTACACTGTTTTTTTTTTTTTCGTTCGTTTCTTTGTTTTTGTTTTTTTCTGAGACGGAGTCTTGCTCTGTCGCCCAGGCTGGTGTGCAGAGGCACGATCTCAGCTCACTGCAACCTCTGCCTCCTGGGTTCAAGCGATTCTCCTGCCTCAGCCTCTCAAGTAGCTGAGATTACAGGCCCACATGTGCCACCATGCCTGACTAATGTTTGTATTCTTAGTAGAGATGGGGTTTCACCATGTTGGCTAGGCTGGTCTCAAACTCTTGACCTGGTGATCCACCGGCCTTGGCCTCCCAGAGCGCTGGGATTACAGGCGTGAGCAACCACACTCAGCCTCGTTACACTGTTTAAGAGAGAGTTTAGTAGCAACACATTTCTCAGTAATCTCCAGCTACAATTTCTTCCAGTCTTCGTACTGTCAGGGTGAACACAGGATAGTTGGACTTTTTTTGTCAGGCTTTAAGATTCCCATAGAAGGAGAAAGCAGTGTCCAAGAGTCATTTATTTGAATAAAAGCTTTTTCTATGCTAAGCTGTTAAAATCTTTTGCAACATAAGTTGAGAAATTTGGCGTCATCCAGTATAATTGGCTTATTTGCCTCTTATTAAAGAACAATTGGAGAAAAATTATTAAGTCTCAGGAATGGTCAAGGTTGGGATGAATAATGGTGTGGAACAAGACAAACCCGAAAACTAGGGCAGGAGCAAATTCCCCTAATGATCCTGGTGATAGATGCAAATGGATCTGGTCACAAGCCCAGGAAACCTTGGAAACCAGTTTCATATACATAGCAACCAAAGAGAAAGCACAATATTTTTACCAGGGAGAAAGAAATACATCAATACATGTTGTCGTGCATAGAAAATTCCATTTGGCACCGTATGATCATGATATCCAAGACAAATACTGCAAATTAACACCACAGGATTCTGTTCAATCTTGCTCTCTTGCCTGTTACTGTACTATTCTGAATCCTAGGATCTTTCAAGGGCTATTTTGATGTTGATTTATTATTGTAATTATTAGTTTTATTTTTCACAAAGTATCTAAATTTCTTGAAAAAAATCTGAAAATGTTAATTTTTATGAATAGCATGTTTGTATCTCTACTATCACAGAGAAGTGTTAGTGTGTTACACAAAACAGCTCTCAGTGTATGTAATTTAAAAGATCAAGGAAAAACATGACTATTAGACCATCATTAATGACCATGTGCCATTGATGAAATATTTTTAATAATTTTAAAAAGCAATAATAGTTATTTTAAATATTGTGAATAATGAAGTATTTGCAGTTAATAATGCCTTTACCAGGGCAAAGCAAAAATGGCACATACTTACTTTTATGATTCAGTGAAAATATATAATATTATATACTTTTTACATATTTTATAGGATATTGAATTACAGAGTGCATTGATTTCTCCTTCATTCCTGAAGGATATTTTTAATTGACATAGAACTTTGGGTTGATAATTCTTTCCTTTCAGCACTTGAAAAAATGTGTGTCATTTCCTTCTGACTTCTGTGGTATCTGATAAGATCTCTGCTGCCTTCCTTCTCCCGACACTACCCACCTCCCGTTTTTTCTCTCTCCCTTCCTTCCTCTTTTCTCTTCCTTCCCTCCCTTTCTTCTTTTCCTTCCTTCCTTCCTTCTTTTCCTTTTTCTCTTCCTTTGAGTGCCCTCAAGATTTTTTCCTTTTCTTTTCAAAAGTTTTACAGTGATGTATCTTGATCTGGATTTCTGTGGATTTATCCTATTTGAGAGATTTTCTCAGCTTCTTGAATCTTTAGCTTTATGTACTTTCTTGGGACCAACTCTGGGAAAGTTCCAGGCATTGTTAATTTGAATACTTTGCAGCCCTACTCATTCTTCTGTTCTGGAAATCCAGTGACAAGATTGTTAAATCTTTTGCCGTACTTGCACAAGTCCCTGGGATTCTGTTCATTTTATTTTATTTCTTTATTTTTTTGGTCTGAATCTTTTTGTTGTCAGTCTGGGTAATTTGTCTTCTAGCTTCATAGTCTCTCACGCTTTCTTCTGTCCTCTCCATTACTTTGTTGGGTCAATCCGTTAAGTGTTTTATTTCAGTTAATTTATTTTAGTTTTAAGATTTCTATGTGGTTCTTCCTTGTATATGTTATTTCTTGGCTTAGACATTCTACTTCTCTGCTGACTATTTCTATTTTCTTTTATTTGTTTAAGCCTGTTCATAATTGCTCATTGAAGAAATTTTATGATGTCTGCTTTAACCTCCTTGCCAGATAATTCCAACATTTGTGTCATTGTGCTGTTGTCATCTGTTAATTATCTTTTTTCATTCAATTTCAGATTTTCCTGCCTTTTGGTATGATGGATGATTTTCAATTGAAACCACAATGTTATTCCCCAGATACTGAGACCTCTAGCCTTTCTGCTGTCTTCTCTCCACCTTCTGGTGTCTTCTTACGTTTGTTGTATCTATAATTACCAGGTATTTTAGTTATGCTTAGCAAGAGAAATATAAAAAAGTGCACATATTCCATCTTCCCAGAAGTGGAAATCCTTCTTAGTGTATTTTGAAGTGAAGTGTCTGCACAGTTATTGTTGCTATGTCTTCTTGATTACTTAATAATCTTATCATTTTACATGTCTTCTTTCATCTATAATGTCAACTTTATTTGATACTAATATAGCCACTACAGTTTTTCTGTTCTTCCTCTTTATATGGCATATCTTCTTTCAACAAATCTGTATTTTTAAATTGAATGTAATTGCCTAAAAACAGTATAAGGCGAGATCATACCTTTTTCTTTAGTCTGGTATATTCTACTTTTTCAATGCACATTTATAACTATGAACCTTTCTATTTAAGAACATTCTAACTGAACAATTTATTTATGAGTCTTCAATAGAGTTTGAATTTTTTTCCTCGCATAGTTTTTACACATTTCTTATAAAGATTCTGAGACATTTTATACTTTTCATTGCTTCTCTCTATATGTATATACATGTGTATATGAATACATATTATTACTAGACATGCATATTAATATATAAATACTATATATAACATATGCACACACATGTGTTTGTATGTATACATTAATATATACATATATACATGTATGTATGTATATATTAATTTGTATATATGCATATATTAATATATGTGTGTATATATGTTATAGATAGTATTATATTTAAATATACATATCTAGTAATATAGATGAATACATTATTACTCTAATTATTACTATATTGTTCTATACTATTACTATAAATATTACTTTATTATATTATATTACTATAATTGTTACCATATTATTATTAACTACAATTATTACTATATTAACAGATTATTACTAGACAAGTATATTAATATATACATGTATGTATGTATATTGATATATGTGTATATATGTTACATATGGTTTATAACATATATCAGTATACAAACTGTGTGTATGTATAGATATATACACATGCTCTATGTATAGCAACCAAAGTAAATATTGATATCTTGAAAGAGAGGATATCAATGACTGTGTTAGAAAACAAACAACAGGAACAGAAATCAAATCTCAGGAACTTTGGGCTACATTGCATGAAATTTCAAGTTTGCTGTTTTCCCCTCTTCTATTTCGTTATAGATTTATTTCGTGTGAGTGTTTTTGTTGTTCTTGTCATGGTTCTCTCTTTTATTTGGTTTGATTTCTAGACATATTATATGTCTAGAATATGTGTCATATTATACAAATATATGTCATATTATGTGTGTCATATGTGTCATATTATACAGTGTGTGTATATTTAGATATATATATACACGCTACTTGTTTGTATAATAGAATGTTGTTGGCTTCTATATATTATTTTTTTGAATCACAGTAATTCTCTTTCCTTTTATAGTAGGTTTTCAGTTCTGTTGGGTTTTTCAGATCAATCAAATCATCAACAAATAGTAGCTATTGTAGCTTCTTGTTTTCAATTTGTGCATTACTAATTGTGTTCTCCTGTAATGTTGAAGATAATATTATTTATTACTAAATAATATTAGTGATAATGGATATTATTGTCTAATTCCTATCTTTAGTATAAATGGTTTTTCAATTTCCCATTATATATGATGCTGGCTTTCGACTGAGATTTTATTATATTATACAATATTATACAATATTATTATATTGTATAATAATAAGAGAAATTTTGTTGTATTTTATTCGCTAGATTTTTTTTTTTTTTTTTTTAATGAAGGAGGTAACGTTGAAGGTACTTTCGGCATCTGGTTTAATCAGGTTCCCTAGAAGCTAACTTTGAGAATAGTAAGTACAAGTCCATTTATTATACAAGTTATTTATTAAGGAAATGTTTGCAGGGAAGACTGGGAAGAGAGTAGGGGAAGCAGGACAAAAAAGCAGCAAGATAGAATGTAATTGCTGGCAAAAGTCCTGCGAGGTAGGCTTCAGCCATTTCCCGCATGGTAATTCTAAGAAGTAAAGTATGCTTCCCAGCTGTCCTGAGGTGATGCAAGAAACTGACTTTCATACGCCTAAATTCTATAATCATTTGTCAATGGCCACAGTGGTTAAGGGGGAGCAGAAACTCACAGGGACTTTCAGCTCATTTAAAAAATATTTTTGTATTCTATTAATGTTTTCTTAAGGAATTCCATCATGCATATGTTAGATCTCTTTCTCCTTTTATATCTATCATTTGCTCTCCAAATTTTTATAATTTATCATTTCACTTCCATTTTCTTCATTTTTTTTTTGTTTATGTATCCCTTGGTGTATTTTCATTGGTATCTCTTTATCTGTAGGCACCTTGTAGGTTAATATTTTTGAAATCATTTTTATGTGTTCCTATTTTTTTTCAATTTCTACCTGTTCCCATTTCATGTCCTGTCATTGTTTTACCATCTCCTCATATTATCTGGCCACCAACTTTCCTATATCTTGCCTTTCTGCTTTGTGTTTATATGTTACCTCAGCATTTTTAAATTAAATTTTAAAAGTTCATGTTAAGATATTGAGTTATAATCTCTATATATTTTGGCCGGGCGCGGTGGCTCAAGCCTGTAATCCCAGCACTTTGGGAGGCCGAGATGGGCGGATCATGAGGTCAGGAGATCGAGACCATCCTGGCTAATACGGTGAAACCCCATCTCTACTAAAAAATACAAAAAACTAGCCGGGCGAAGTGGCGGGCGCCTGTAGTCCCAGCTACTCGGGAGGCTGAGGCAGGAGAATGGCGTGAACCCGAGAGGAGGAGCTTGCAGTGAGCTGAGATCCGGCCACTGCACTCCAGCCTGAGTGACAGAGCGAGACTCCGTCTCAAAAAAAAAAAAAAAAAAAAAAAAAAAAAAAAAAAATCTTTATATATTTTGTGGCAACAGTTTTTCATTAATAAAAATTTATACTTCCTTATCTCTGCTAACTGCAACCTCTGCCTCCCAGGTTCAAACGATTCTCCTGCCTCAGCCTCCTAAGTAGCTGGGACTACAGGCACCAGCCACCATACCTGGCTAATTTTTGTATTTTTAGTAGACATGGGGTTTCACCATATTGACCAGGCTGGTCTCGAACTCCTGACCTTGTGATCCACCTGCCTCAGTCTCCCAAAGTGCTGGGATTACAGGCCTGAGCCACTGCACCTGGCCTGATTTTTTTTTAATACTATCTTTGTTTAGTTTATGAGTTGATTTATTTGTGGCTACTTATATTTGAAGAAATGGATTTTTCAGGACCAGCAATGAGCAAAAAGTTAATGTGAAAGGGGAAAGAAACAAAGGTGCTTTTCCAGGTCTCTCCATTCAGGGCTCCTCGATTGCTACATTATTGCTAATACTGTAGCTTGGATGTGTGTTTAGGCCAATGCTGCCTCTCAGAAACTACTTTGTTTTCAGAGGCCTTCTATCACTGGCTGAGGCTAATAGGTGACAGCCTGTGTTCCAAGGTTTTGATACACTGGGTTAACTGCCCTTTCCCTGTCCTCCATGAATGCCCTTTTGGCAGCATTGTTTTATACTCTTCCTCAGTTAATGCTCCACATTCCATTTCCACCTAGTCCATGGCAATCCTTGTCAGGGTGGAGCCTTCTCTTTCAAGATATCAAAATTGACTTTGGTTGCTAAAATCTGGCCCCATTGCCCCCCACCTCCCAGCCATCCTTCTCTTCTCTGCACCAACTTTTGTCACAGTTTCTTGTGCAGGTTTTGCTGATCTCAGGAACTTTGGGCTACATTGCATTACATTTTGAGTTTGCATTTGTTCTCTCTTCTATGTTGTTATAGATTTATTTTGTGTGAGTGTTTTTGTTGTTCTTGTTGCTGTCATTTCTTTTATTTGGTAACATTTCTAGAAAAACAAATTGAGAAGAGGTAGACTTGAGCTGCCATTATGTTCCCATCTAGCCTGTTAATTTTTTTGTAGTTATTTTATTTTTAACTTCAACATGTTATCATCTTTCTCACATCAGATTCTCTATGTAGTCTATTAATAATACATTACCACTTTTTTAGCTGCATAAGTTACAAAAATAGTATACTATGTTAGGGGATATGTAAGTAAATGACCCATTCTATTTGCTAAATAAATATATAAATAACAAACCGGTCCCATCTTCTTCCTGCCCTTTATCTCACTAAATCTCATCTGAAAGGTTTCCCAAGCTCCCCAACTCTTTGGACATGTCTTTCGTTCCCTGCCATTCTCCTCTGGTAAATGCATGCTCATATATCAGTGTGTCCTCTGTGATACTTTTGTTGATCCACCACCAAACAACAGAATTCCCCATTCCTTTATCAATCTTTCCTGTATCAAAATAGATAGCTGTTCTAAACTTTATAGTGCCTAATTCATTTCAACGTACTCATTTTCTTAACTCCAACTTGTCCCTGGCTTATTGTGAGCTCACAGATGGCACATCATAGGTCTTCAGTAGTTCTTTGTTGGACTGCCATAAAATTATTTTGACTTAATTTATGATAAGTAAACTTTGTTTCCTTAGCTACTTCTCTATGCAGAATGCAGGCTCTGTGAAAGCTGGGAGTCAGGTGATTTTATTATTAAATCCCAAGAGACTTGTATTTCTCTTGTAACACAGCAGGCCCCTCATGTTCGATTTCAACTCTTTCATGGAAAGATGGAGAAACAGTGTATAACTGAGAGTGAATTATATAAGCAATCAATCCATGTTAGCCAAGGACAAATTTAGAATTATAACTCATATCTTTTGAATTCCAGAAAGCATACATACTCGTGTCCTGCTTCTTTCTCCATTTTTTGCCAGCCAAGTGCAAGCTATGAATAAATACTGTGAAAATTTATAGACAAAAGAGAAGAGAAAGGGGAAAGGAGGGCTTTTGGAATGGATCCTTCACTCGGAAACCTTCTGGGTCTCAAGGTAGATGCCAGAGCTTCTATCTCATTCCATACTTCTCTCCCCCAGATTCTACCCTCACGGATGTTTGCAGTAGAAAGGTGTTTGTAGTTCTTGACATTCTGCAGACTTGCCAAAAAGATTAATTACAATAATTTCTCCTGCAACTGAGATTATTGATATATAAAATGAGTCTAGGTCATCATATGCATTCCAGCTAATGCCACTTGAACTGGTATATGAAAAGCCAATTTATTAGGTGACCACTAATAATGAAGGACATATAGAAGAGTATAAATTTGCATTTATAACAGAGACTGGCTGAAAATTCTATCTTCAGTAGCTAAGAAGATGAATGAGTAAAAGTATGATAGATACAAATAGCAGGGTTCATTACACAGTAAGAGGATATTATCAGACATATGATGAAGATAAATTCTACCGTATGTCAGAGGCGTCATGTTATTACCTCCAATCTCTCATCTTGTTAATGTTATTTCTATGGAAACATTAAAAGAAATTAAACTACTAAAACCTGAAAACAGGCTTGACAGCTACATGTAACAAAAGAAAAAATATCAAGATTTTGCTGAAATATTTTCCATAATTTAGCAAGTAACATTGATTACCACTACCCAATGTTTAGATAATCTAGGAATGCAGAGGTATAAACAAAACCTATGTATAAATACGTTAACATTATTATTGTTAGACAACAATAATTAATGTATTTATGTTAATATATTAATTCATGGAAAAATTGTAACTTATGATTCTCTTGTTCTACCAAGTGCAACTCACTTCAATATTAAAAGAATTTTCATGTCTTTACCAGTATATGTAAGAATATTGGCATCAACTGCTTATATTTGAGCGGGCTTTAATACTCCGAATGGCTTCCATTTACTGTGTAAGTTGGTGGGGTATTTTTTTTTGCATACTTATCTTGGATGCGGAATAGCTTTATCGAGATATGTAAAGCCTGTTTCTTTTCTTTCTTTCTTTTTACATTTTCACTCCTCTCTCATACTGTCCAGTGAGGAAAGAAGCTCCCCAGACCTCCTTGTGTGTGTTTGTGTGGGTGTCTGTGTACGCGTGTGCATAGGAGTGTGGGAGGAACATTGAACGCTTCCTACTTTAACCAGCAAGCACAATTTCTATTCCAAGGAGATGATACAATTTTTTTTGTTTGTTTCTCCACTATACTTATGTTTAAAAAATAAACAATAGGAGTGATAAGTAGAGAGGTTCCTTTTTTTCCTCTTTTGTGTTGCTCTGAAATTGTGTCGAAAATAAAGCTAATTACAATAAAACTGAAATTCATGAGAAAAAGGGAATGAGAATCAAAATTTAACTTTGTCAGTTCTGCTGTGAGTCGGTCCTGTGCCACTGAGGCACCACAGTGTTCTTTATCTCTATTTATTTATTATGAAATGAGGTGAAGTTCAAGTTCTCCTCAGACACGATTATAACAGTTGTTATTCTTTTGGTATTTATAACAAACCTTGTGACACGCAGATGAAAGATGCTGAGAACTGTAAATGACAAGAGCTAATATTATTTTTTTCCCTGGAGGTGAGGCAGTTGGGTTATCCAATATAAAGAAGAAATCATGACAAGAACTTCACAAAATGGCTAGATTTTTTTTTTTTTTTTAACATGAATTCAACTTCTAGCAACAGATCCAAGTCAATCAGTTTAATTATTTGGAGACTGGGCTGCTGTGGACAATCAATCAAGGGGACAAAACAGCCTTTCAAAGTGATATTTTACGGAGTTTTTAATGTGAATGATACTGTTCCCAGAGAGATTTAATCTTTTGTAAACTAGTCACCAACTGTTTTATATAGGTCTGTGGTATCAAACATCCATGACGAAAACTCTTCCGAAGCTGAAGAAGTGAAATAATTGTGTTACCATTATCTGTGAAGATATGTTCTGAACTCATTGAATATAGTAGACTTAGGAGTTATCAGTCAGGGGCAGTTCAGTAATATTGCCTGGAAGCCTTGACGACTTGTAGGGGTGAAGGCAAATGTTTTCCTCCCCACTCTAAAGGTTTGCTATAAATAAGTTACAAAAGGCAGATTCACAGGAGAAAAAGACATAGAGAATATATTTAACATGCATAAACATGGAAGCCGTACACAAGTATGAGATTTAAAGGGACCAGATGTTTGAGGCTTAAATATCCTCTTCGTAGAGAAAAGATATATAGTCCCAGGAGGCAGGCATTACAAGTTGAATATCTCTTATCCAAAACACTTGAGATCAAAAGTGTTTCAGATTTCAGATATTTTTGGGTTTTTTTTTTTTTTTTTTTTTGAGACGGAGTCTCGCTCTGTCGCCCGGGCTGGAGTGCAGTGGCCGGATCTCAGCTCACTGCAAGCTCCACCTCCCGGGTTTTTACGCCATTCTCCTGGTTCAGCCTCCCGAGTAGCTGGGACTACAGGCGCCCGCCACCTCGCCCGGCTAGTTTTTTGTATTTTTTAGTAGAGACGGGGTTTCACCGTGTTAGCCAGGATGGTCTCGAACTCCTGACCTCGTGATCCACCCGTCTCAGCCTCCCAAAGTGCTGGGATTACAGGCTTGAGCCACCGCGCCCGGCTTATTTTTGGGTTTTGGAATATTTTCATGTACATAATGAGATATCTTGGTGATGAGACCCAAGTCTAAGCATGAAATTCATTTATGTTTCTTATAACCCTTAGATACACAGAGATTACCTGAGGGTAATTTTAGACAATGTTTTAAATGATTTTGTGTATGAAAGTTTGTGTACATTGAACTATCAGAAAACAAAGATGTCAGTATCTCAGCCCCCACTGTGGACAATCTGTGCCGTGTGGCATCACTGTCATTCCTGACTGAATTTATATGCTATCAATCAATAATTGTTTTCTTGTACTTATTCACACAAAAGCACTTAACAGTGAAACATGTGACATGCCACTAACACAGTGAAAGCATAATGTGCTCTGGGTAACTGAGCAGCACGGGAGCATCACAAGATACCTGCACCAGCTGTTAAACTACAGCAACAGCAAACAGGGGTGGTTGGTCTCCACCTACAATGCTGTGCTTTAATTGAAAGGTGAGTGTAATGTGTGTGTGTGTGTATATATATATATATATATACACACACACACACACACACACACACACACTGTTTTTTTTTTTTTTGGAGATAGGTTGTTACTCTGTCACCCAGGCTGCATGCAGTGGTGTCAACATGGCTCACTGCAGCCTGAACCTCCCAGGCTGAATCAATCTTCCTACCTCAGCCTCCAGAGTAGCTGGGACTATAGGAATGTGGCCAGGCCTGGCTAATTATTTAAATGTTTTTATAGAGACAGGGTCTTGCCTTGTTGCCCAGGCTGGTCTTGAACTCCTGGGATCAAGTAATTCCTCTTGCCTTAGCCTCCCAAAGTGCTGAGATTACAGGCATGAGCCACTGTGCCCAACATTTTTTTTTTTTTTTTTTTGTGAGAAGAAACATCAGAATTTTTCCACCTGGTATGTTATGCTGGTGCTCAAGAAGTTTCAGATTTCAGAGCATTTTGGATTTTTGGATTAGAGGTGTTCAAGCTGTGTTTTGCAAAGGATTCTCTTTGGAAGCTGGATGGGACAAGTTATAAGAAAGAGAAGGATGAAACTGCCTAAGTACAAAAATTGTCTTATTATGCACATAAAGTCCCCTAGGTAATCTCCCAGAGCTGCCCTCAGAAGAATGGATGAAAAGTCTGTTTGGGAGTGGTGAGGAGTCCAATCTCTTCTCTTATTTGCTGGTAGATCTTTCCTGGTTATTTGATGGGATTCCTAAGATCTTGAGATTTACCACATTTCTTTTGGAAAGAAGCTTTTGTCGTCAGATTAGAAAATTCCAGTGAGAGTGCCTCCCAGTGCTTTAGAAAAAGGAATTAAAGAGACAGGAAGACGGGGAAAGGTCAGAGAAAGATCTTGGTTCTGAGACCTATTTTTGAGGCCTTTCAATTTTCAAAGTACTTAACATTCCAAAGTGCCATATTTTGGGGGAATTGTTTTCTCAGCCCAACAGATTTATAGATAGGCTGCAATTACAAGTATAAAATAAGGATGGATACAGAGTCCAAATTTTCAGAAAATTTAAACCAAGCAATTCTCTCATCCCAAAGTATAAACTTTTTCTTTGATCACTAGGCCATTGTAAAATCTAAATGATCAAATGATTTTGAAATTTTTCTACCTTTTTCTATGTAGATCCATTTTCAATGCCTTTGGTTTGAAGTCTGGCAGAGTTGATGGCACCTTTTTATAATAGCTCTTATACTCTTTTTCGGTTTTGGAACAGTTCTGCTTAAAAAGAGTCTCCTATTATCACATCCAACACAGAAAAGGCTTGCAATAAATGATTTTCCTTCACTGTTGTTAACAGAAGAGTAGTCACAGACATGAATAGTACACACTGGATCACAATTTGGAAAGGAGGAAAAAGCAATGATATTTATTGAGTATATTTCTATGCATTAGTCACTGAGTTATGTTTTGATTTAATGAACACTCAAATTTAATTTAAAAAGATTTGGGTTCTAGTTTGGTCTTTGCCATTCAAAATCTGTATGGTTAGGTAAATGTCACCTCTTCCTATCTTTGACTTTTGCGTTTTCATCTAAAACATCAGAAGATTGTTTTGGTTCACCTTTAAGGCCACTTCCAAAGCTCCTGTTTTCATTTCAAGCAATATTTCTCTCAACTTTACAACTGGGTTAATTAACAGTTGCATAGAAATCCATGGCCTTTCATATATGTGTGTGTTGGGACCTGGTTTTAACTATCATCACTGCTGGTATCCTCCATGGTAAGCACATAACTCTGTAAGCTCTTGGATGTATTGCTCTTGGAGAAATAATAGAAGTCATGTCTGTCACCCGACACCACCACTCCACAAGAACCCTTCCCTTCCACATCCTTCCCTCTGATCTAAGTCAGCAGTCATCTGTGGTGCTATTTCATGAGATTTTATTGCTCATCCAAATGCATAGAATCATCACAGAGAAAACTTGTGCCCTTGATTCTTTGGAAAGTAGGATAAAATTGTATTTCATTCAAAAGTGTCATTGTTATTGCTGACAAAGTAATCAATGCTCTTTTACCAAGTCATGTCATTTAGAAAAAAAGATCTCTTTGAAGGTCTTGCAAGGAAGTGGTATAGTGGTTTAGAGAGAAAACTTTAGAACTAGGCAGATCTCTGTAACTATGAAAAAATACTTTCAAGCCTTTTCTTTTAACTGCAAAACAAGATAACAATAGTATTTATCTCACTGCCTTGTTACTGAATGAAGTTATACACGTAAAATTATTAGAATACTACCGTAGTTATAACTAGTCAAATTATAAGTAGCATACATTAAAAAGTTTGTTGTTATTATTATAACTATTAAATTCATTACCAAGATTGTTGCTTACAACAATCCAGATGGTTTAAAAATAATAAAAACACTTTCCCATGAAAATAGGAAATACAAGCAAGAATGAAACATCTGGGAAAATTCCTTAACACCACATTCAACACTACAGAAATACTCATTTTATAATTTAATGTAGCTTCTTTGTCAGGGAATTCCTTCTATGTTGGATTCAAGTTTTTATTCCACCAATCCTTAAAAATGAGTTCTAAGGAAATAGTCATTTTGCATTAGCCTGCAGGAGGTCGTCTCTGACAATGGATGCATAGGGCTTTGCTGGTGGTGAGAATTCTCGCCTCCACTGGGTTGTGCATCAGGAATGACCTGGTCACCCTGCTGTATCACGGATGCACCTCCCTTAATGAGAGAACACCTGAGAGCATTTTCCAGGAACAATTTCACATCATGCATTAACTAAAATATGCAATCTGATGCAGCGATGTGCAAAATAAACTGCATCCTAGAAATAAAGTCTGGAATCCACAGCAAAAAAAAAGTTGCAGGTTCTAATGTCACAATGCTGGCTTGTTGTCCAGGGCCTGGGCTACATCACATGGGGGTCCTGCCGAGCATCACTTGCAGTGACCCAGGAAGTTGGAAAGAAAGACACAATCTGCTCTTCTGGCCAACAGAGCTTTAATAGACTAGCCTTTCATTAAGTGAATTCCTAAATGTTGACCAAATTCTTTTAGACAGAGGCAGCTAATGGCTCAGCATGCATGTGATACACTTGCTATTACATGGACACTGGAAAAAGTTCCTCAGGGCTGCTTTTCCCAGCGTGTTCACATGCTGGGGGCAGGGGCTGGCCAGAAACTTGTCTTCAGTGGTTTCTTTCATGTCCCAAGAAGGACAGTCATGTGTTTTGGTTTAGCTGATACATTCCAATAAAATGATTTTCAAAGAGACAGGACAAATAATAGGCGTTTTACATATGGTGGCTATGGATGTCACATGGAGCTCATTTTCTCATACACAATATATTTGTTATTCCACAAGCTGGTTATAATTCATTTAAGGTCCCTTCTTATTCAATTTAACCCAATAAACTAATGAAATGGCCCAGTGAAGTCTTTATGGTCAATATAAGTCGGGTAAGTGACTTAGCTGACATTTCCTTTAGGATATTAAAGATATATCATTGCCCTCCCAGCTGTTTTCCTCCCTCAAAGCTCATGGAAAAGAAAGCATCTCAAGTCTGGATAGCATTAATATATATTCTTTAAAAATCATCCTCAAGGTCAAGATTTTAATGGAAAGAAATCAACTGTGGTTTACTTTTTGTATGTACAATTAGAATTGTTAGCACATGATTTTCTTTATCTCTCATGGTGCCAGTGGTAGTTACCAGCTGACATTTGTCTACTCAAAAATACTTAAATAATAGGCATTAGAAGGGGGATGTCCCTGCTGCGGAAAACTGAAAACTTAAAGAATGACATAGCCTACTCCAGCAGGAGATAAAGAACCACTGCCCATTACGTGGAAATTGTCTTTATGCAAAAGAGCAAAATAACTTGAGTCTTTCATTTTGTTTTTGTCCAAATAGTTGCTAATCAAACAAAATCTCAAGGTGACTTTGTTTACTATTTTGCTCTCATACCTAACTTTCGATCTCACAATTTAGTGTAGTTTTTTTTTTCCTTTACTGTTCTCATAAGAGGTGACTTGACATCATTCTTGTATGAATGATGTGACCTAATGCCAAATGAAGAAACCAGGCATTTTTTCCCGTCACAGGGAAATACATTTGAGCAATCTCATGCAGTTATTAGGCAGAGCTAGCACAGCTCCAAGATGGACTAATGGGCAGAGGACTCTTGAGCATCACAGGAAATGCAGCCCAATTAGCCAGGGTCAAAATGCACCAGTATCAACATTGCTTAAGGCCTGGAGCCCCAGAGCAATGAGCATGTCACCGTCTGCCGTCCGGTTGTCTCTGTGTTGCAGGAAGGTTTGGACTCAGATCCTCTGCTATACAAATGAGCAACACGGCCTACTGAAACCCTGAGTGGTCTGAGACTTATTATCATTCCCAAGATTTATAGCCTTGCATGTTTGAAGTACAGCGTCTCCTAGAGAAAGGCATTCAATGACCACCTACAGTGAATGGCATGTCATTAAAACAGATTAGTGTAGACCATGGCAAATATTTTGACATATTTGAAATCACTTCTTCCAATTTTTAAAATTTCAAATAGACAAAAATAAATGTTCTTTAAGTTGGCCAAAAAGAACATGTGGGAAAGAGCAAGTATTTAAATTATCAGTTTAATGCAGTGTTTGTCTAATTTTGATGACCTCGGTTTATATAGAAATAACCTCAACCTACATGTTAGCCATGTAACACAATTTGCTAAGTATGAGTATAATGTATGTTGTTATTTGACGATTTAAAGGGAAATGTTTAAATATTGAGCTCAATAAATCATTTGAAACGTACTAGTTTAGAGAAAGCCCAGAATAAAAAAGAATGACTTCTTTCTTTCATTCCTGCTTGCTGAAGATCTATCTTCTCTCTCTTTTACCTTCTCTCTCTCTCTTTCTGTTTGTGTGGTGTGTGTGTCTCACTCTTTCTATCTCTCTTTCCTCCAGTTTTTAAGATTGATGGTACTTCTTAGATAAGCACAGTAAAATCTGAAGAAGAAAACAGTCTGCCCAAGAAATGGGTGCAGGAGTAACTGCTCGACTGACTAGTTCTGTGACCTCAGACAGTTATATCCAAGGTTGTTTCTTTACATGTAAATTGGAGTTGGGGTTAGATTATGTTTTATGTCCTTTTCTGCTCTGAATTTCTGTATTTCTATTATATTATCATCAGCTTTCGGATCATAGAAAGTCATAGTTTTCTTAACCTCACATATATTCTGCAGAGGTCAATGGGAAAGGATGAAATAGTCTCCCATCTAGAAGAGGGGTTAATTAGACTGACAGTCAAAAGGGGACTCACCCCCCTTCCTCAGCAGACTGAATAGGGCCCAGATACAAATTGCTGTCAGGTCACTAAGCACACCCCTGCTAATACGGATTGGTGGTCTCGTAACGCTTTCCAAAATATTATGTTAAATGATACAATACAATAATATTATTTATTGAAACAATTTATTTCATCTTAGATTAATGGCAATGATAAATATGAGGTATTATTGGTCAGTTTTCTTTAGGAATCTCTTCCATTTCTTTTCAAATATCTTTCCCACTGTCATTCTTTAGCAATAACTAGGAGGGTCCTTTACATCATGCATTCATGACTATATGTGAATATTAAAGCTATCTCAATAATAAATTTAAAATATCATCCTGTTCTTCATGAGCCAAAAATCATAGTGTACACAGAGCACTGGAATCAGTCTTTCCAGCTCAACTTGGGCAGAGATCTTTTTCTATGTAATTCCAATAACATAGGCAAGAAAATCCTGCCTCTACTAGACATAATGGAAAGAGCTTGTTCTGCTGAAATAAAGGCATTAACAGGCATACCATGCACCTGCAACCTCAGTAAATATCTTTTAAATACTCAGACATCACAATAGAATGAAATGATACCTTTATGGGCATCAGAAGACCTAATCTCTAGTATTGGATCTTCCATTTACTGCCATATAACCTTGAATGTATCAGTTAAAATCTTCATTTATTGATTAGCAGAATAAAAACAAAATGGGGAAATTTATATTAAAGTACTTTGAAAATTAATAGCTTGCTATATAAATAAAAGGCATTATATATTGGGATAGAAATCAATATTCATGATGATGATGAAATTATGCTGGAATGGACACTTGTTAGTTAGGAAAAAACACTTTATTCCCAAGAGTATTGCATTCAGCCTGTCTTCAGTCCATTAGGATCACTAAAGAGAGCAACATAGCAATGTTTACACTGTGTTACCTGTGCAAGAACGTATTCGTAATATCTTCCTTAAGCTGTTGGAATCACAAGTGGGTCTGGAACCATCCAATGTAGATTTGATCAAACCCTTCATCAGGAAAGGGGTGGTAACATGGAGTTACATTGGCCTCATAAGGGTGCATACATCCTTAGGTATAGAAAAAGCCTTCCTGGAGAAAGATGGGTAATGCATGCATTTACTCTGATCCAAGTGTAATACACTTGATAAAGATGTCTTTGTTCATTTTGATACCAATAATCTGCTACCTGTGACAGTATCTGACACAATCACTTCTTTACAATTTAGTCTTTGAGACATGTTGCTTGTGTTATGCTGTCTTGTACACAATACTACAATTACTTAGTATTAACTTTTTAAAAATTCCTTAATCTCTGGGGAGACTCTTTTCTTACAGAAAACAATTCTGGGACAAAACAAATTTTGTTTTCTGGCAAAACTGGGGGAAAAAATCTAGGTTTGGTAGTATTATGAAATTGTGAAAGATTCTGTGGTTATGCTTTGAAGTTTAATGTAAGACTTTGTGAGGAAGTGAAATAGTTTTCATGGCTGAAAAACACTATTTCCTGTAAGAGTAAAAAGATGTTCTAGTGTGGGAACTTTTTTTAGGGGGAAAAGAGAAACACTTTTGCCAAGTTTATGAAAAGATGTATCCATTGGTGGAGATGTAAAAATAAATTGTCACAGATGTGAAGAAATATATGGTAATTGTGTTCTGTGATGAGAAAAGTTGGGTGATAATTACCATTGAAATTTTCCCGTATTATGTGGAGGAGTCTGAAAAGTTCCACTTATCACTAACTAGTGAAGCACAATAATGAATGAACCCAACTACTTCTATGGAACAGATTGTTCACTTCTTGGAAGTTACATGAATTCTTTCAGATCAAACAGCGTACAAAGTTCTTGTAAGTTTCTTTAGCATTATTTAAAGCATGTTATATACACAGTCAATATTCAATAGATGCTTCATTCAATCAATTAAAATGCATTAAGTGGACTTCTATTGGCTTCAACCAAGTCAAATTTGGCTTGAACCTCTAATTTAATCATAGGGAGGGCCTGAGTGAATCTAACTTTACATAATACATGGATCGAGTCATTGCCTGATCACATTCCATATGTTGCCCTCATTTACCACTATGCAAACAAGGCCCTTGAGGTGGGACTGTTGTCTTTCATTGTCTTTCAATAACTTCAGAAACTGGGGTGTCTAATGTCTGCAACATAACAGGACTATCGTACGAAATTCTGAGGCTCTATAAGCACTTTTCAATTTGGAAATCAAGAAGGCATCCCAGAAATGAATGGGTCCAGTTCCCTTATTCGAGAGTGTGTGACCTGTCTTCATTCATCCAGCAGATCCAACCAGGTTTAGAGAAGTAAGACAGGTTAGTATTATATTAAGTTTATTTTCCCTTTGTTATGTATTTCCTTAAGAAATTGCTTAACTTTTCTAGCCTCAAATCATCTATAATGTTCCTCAAGAATTAAATGAAATAATGCATCAATATAGTATTTCAAAAATCATAGCACCTGAAAATATAGTGGTCATGATCATAAAAATGATCTGGGCCAGGTGCAGTGGCTCACACCTGTAATCCCAGCACTTTGGGAGGCCAAGGCAGGCGAATCACGAGGTCAGGGGATGAAGACCATCCTGGCTAACATGGTGAAACCTTGTCTCTACTAACAATACAAAAAATTAGCCAGGCGTGGTGGTGGGCGCCTGTAGTCCCAGCTACTTGGAAGGCTGAGGTAGGAGAATTGCTTGAACCAGGAGGTGGAGGTTACAGTGAGCAGAGATCGGGCTACTAACACTCCAGTCTGGGCGACAGAGTGAGAGTTCATCTCAAAAAAAAAATGTTCTGAACATTTTTAAGAATGAACAGCAATGCTGTAATAAGCCCCTAAACTTGTAGGAGTCAACTAAGGTTGAGAAAAATATCTATGGAAAGGGATATTTAACTGTAACTGGCTGAAACCTTTTTAAAGTATTTTGAATGTGAAATACTAAAAACTGTTCATAATCCATTTAAAAATAGATTGAAAATATATTAAAAATATAATATAAAAACAATGTATTATTTTATCCCATTTAATTGAAATTAATTCTAAATCTATTGGGATTCATCACTTTTTTTCTGTTCTCTTAAATTTTTTTGAGGCATTCTAGATAGTATTTTAGGCAATCAAAGGTAACTTTAAGAATATGAACCAAATCAGTCCCCAAATAGTCAAATTATAACATTTCATTCACTTTGCCATATATAACCAGCCACAGCCTTATGAAAGTTCTTTTCTGGTTTCTTTACAGAATGTCTACATAAATAGATACATGTTTACAATATATGGTCCTTTCTGCCAAATCATCAAAACCTTACCTTAACCGCGTTGGACACACACATAATATGTAAATCTGTTCCTTAGAATTTAGCTACCATTCTCTCAAAGTATTTTGTTGCTCACATATACTCTTTAGAGAATAATGTACAAGCTTTAATTTTTCTCTTTCTACAGACAGACCCATGATGTACATTAGAATACAGCAACTGTTTGAGTGAAATAAGTATTCTTATTCATTTCAAGAGGAAAGCAAAGTCGAAGGGTGTTCAGGTTGGTAATTCTAGCTGCATTTTGTCTATGCTTGTTCTGTGGTTGACCAAAAGGATACACTATCAATTTCCATCTCAGCCTAAATGAATGCTTTATAAAATCAATGTGCCTTGTCCGTATTGCATTTGGAGGAATTTTTAGAAATGTCTTTATATACATTTGTAATATATACAAATATACATTTGGGAAAATTCAGAGCACTAGGCATATTCCTGTCTGTTCATTATCTGATGTGCTGAAAAACTTACGAAGTATTTGTAGTCTGAAAGACTGGAGTTTTCTATTGTCTTTATTTTCAATTCAGTGCAGAGCCAGGAGAGGACACTATTGGAAAATGGAGATGTGAGAAAACCCTAAAACATGGTGTACTTATGCCTGAACTTACCCTATCTTTCACAGCAAGGCTTGTCATTTCTGGGTTTACTATAGAACCTCACCATGTACAGCAGACCTCCAATAGAAAGTAGGTACTTTTGCCAAGATGATATCAGTCTATAAAGATATGTGCCAATCTGTCTGTGCCAAGACAACTAAAATGAGCTCACCTTCTACTGAATCCAGCGTAGAACCCTAAGAGGCTTTGGACCTCACCGACACCGGCTCAGTTATCTTCTAAGTTACCCTGGTAATTTGTGAAACATGCAATCAGGTACATGTGAGTTACAATTGCAATTAGCTTGTCAAGCAATATTTTTGCCCCTGCATGAGTATCAAGCCCCTTGTCTATTCTTGTTTCCAACTCAGGATCAGTCCCAGATAAATGGGAATGTGGATCAGTTTACTTTTTTGAGCTCCCATTTACCATGCTTCCTGGCCCTTTTTTTCCTCAGCACTTTTCTCCCTTTAGATACTTAATAAAATTGGTCCCCCAGCTAAGTCCAATAGTCTGGACATCCTGGAAAGGATACCACATTCTGGGTTTATCATTCCTAACCTCCAGTACATTAGGCCTCTGAGGCAGAACTGGGGACAAGGGGTTGGCACACATATGAAGTCAGCTGGATCCTCATTTAGGTGTAAAGCAATAGCAAGTAAATGAGTACAATGGCAGTCAAAGACAGTCCCCAGCCCCATTCTGTCATGCAATCCCCCTTGACCCCAGATGTTCATCTCCATCACTGACCTCAGTTGGCTTGTTCTGTATTAGACATGAAGGTCTCTAAAGGCTAGCTACAAAGTGTCGTTTCTGGAGTATAATCATATATCAGCATTGCATTGTACCATTTCATCTCTGCTGAGGTTCTTGAGTTTAAAGGAGTTACTTCTGATTCCTTCAAGTCTCAATATGTGCATAGATGTAGGAAAAGTATATTGATTAATACTCTAGTGGCTTTTATATAAAATTTGAGAAAAAATAAACTCTTTAGAGGTAAGAATTTCATTTTTGTATAAATGTTCATGAATCCTAAATATTTTTGGGAAATCAACTTGATTTTCTAGATAAAATTTTTGAATTCCTCAAAGGACAAAGGGATTATTTTTTATTTTCTTTTAATTTATGGTTAATTTATTTAATATATATGTATATAAAAATAAAAGCCCTGTTTACCCCTTTTATTTCCTCTCCTGAGAGATAAGCAGTGTTATCAATTTGGCACATAAACTTCTGAGTCTTTTAGCATACATGTCAACAATAAGATAAACAATTACCATTCAGTTCTTTCTTTTCATCTGGGATCTGTCCAGGACATTAAACCTAAAATCTTTACTATGCACTCAGTATTTTCTAACATAAAACCAGTACTCTTGAAGTAAAGCAATGATATCTCAGATTCTTTCATATCAGATACCTAAACAAAGTTAAAACCTGGAGGAAAAGGAGGGTCAAGACTGGTTATTAAGTTAGAGCAATTTCCATTTTTAATAACTTTGAGAGGTTAGGCAGTGTCATACTTTAACTGAGTATCTATCAACTCCTCAGCGTCTGTTTCCTTCTCTATTTGCATAAGCAATTGACAGCTCATTAAGAGCTCATTAGGAACAGTGAAGACCCTGTGATGGGGAAAACAGGGAAAAAAAGCAGTTTTAAGAAGGAAGTCTTGATTCATGAATTTCCTTGATATCTCACAATATATTTACATCTACAATATTTAATGAGGAAGGAAAGTAAGCTATATATATCTCTAAAATATAAAAGAATGATAATATAACTATTCATTGTATCAGAGTCTATTTGTCTTAATAAGAAAAAAGGTATCAGTGATAGAATCCATAATTCCATAATTTTATCATTTAAAAAAAGCTAAAAACTTTTACATTTCCAAACTGTGTTTTCCTTCCATATACATACATACATATGCACATACATACATATGTATTTATGTATGTGTTACCTTCAAAGTTACACAGAAATATGACGATGCCATGAGGGAAGAATCAAATGCCAAAGTGGTAAAGTGACTTATCCAGGATGTCATTCTAATAGGGGCTGAATCAAGACTGCATCCCAGGCTGCCTAACTACTTTTTCATTGTTTAGTCCATCTCACCAAGGGCCCCTGGTGAGAAAAATCTATAAAATATTTCCAAAACACACACATATATATGCATGTATGTGTGTATGTGTGTATATATACTCAAATTGTAGATGACTATAACTTGGAGAAACCAAAATAATCTTATTGTTCAGAAACAGTCTGTATGTGAGAAAATTGACTACGCTTCTTCAGGGTAAACTATGTTCAGAATCTAAATTAGTTCTTCGTTCCTTGCTAATACTTTCTTCACCCAAACACCAAACAAAATAGGCAAAAATCAGATCTCCTCTGAATAAATGTTTGCCTGACACTTGTAAGTCTCTAGGTCCCAAAAACCTATCTAAAGGCAAATGCACATTGGCGTGCTGGCTATTCTTTTGCCTTTTGTACTGCATTTTGTAGAAGGCATGAATGCAAAGCACTTTTAAACACTTAGGAATCAATGCAAAGGAAACAGTGGGAATGCATTTATTTCTGTTTTATTCAATTTCAGGGCTACAGTTTTGTTTGACCAGATGTTGCCAAGTTTCAAAGTCAAATCTGTTCATCTCCTGGCTATCAGCTAAAGGATATTGTATTTGTAAGCATTAAGAACTTCTATCTACTGCTATTGTATTTTGCATATTTGTATTTTCTGAGTTAGTTCTATTTGAGAGAGACAGAATTACACATTTCCAGATGGATCATCCTCTTCCCTATCTATGTTGCTTTATTGCCTTTTGGAAGAAAAGAAGTGAGAGTTGCAGTCTGTATTTAGGCCATTTGTATGTTCTTTATTGGGTTACGTTTGAATGCCCAATTTGATCTCAATGGCACGTCCTTTGTAACATAAAATAAAACATGGTGCTCAGGAAAAGTTACGACACACACATCCAGGCCCTTTCATAGCAGTTGGTAAAGCTTAAGCCTTTCCTCTCTGTGTGGTAGTTTCCCTTCCCTTTCTTTTCTTTCCCTGTGACAAGCAGCCATTGTCCCCTTGGTGAGATCTGCAATATTACTTTGACCCCAGCCCATCAATCTGCCTCAATTGGATAATGATCTGTAATCACTTTCTTTCAGGGGAGTCTATAAATTTGCCAAGGCCCCATTCTTTTCTGAAGGACTCCTTATGTTCACTCCCATTTGTGCAAATGTGCTCTCTTTTACAGGGCTAAATAGCCATGCACATGGTCCATTCTGTGAGGAGGCACCGGGCGGTTCTCTGTTGATTTTCCACGCTCTAGTCTCTTAAAGGAGACTAAGGCTGACATGCAGGGACACAGTGGGGGGGTGGCCCGAGCCAGGCCACATCACAGGCAGCCGCTTTTCTCATTAAGACTGACCCATCATTAGGTCACTTTGTGCCATCCTTGTAATCAATGAGCTTAATGTTTAGTGGGGGGAAAAAAAAAGTTATTTAAGGAAAGGAGCCAGGAGGTGGAAGAGGAAAAGAGGAAAGAAAAATGGTAGGAAGCATGGAGAAATTCACCACTTCTAAGCCTTAGGTGGGTTATACTTTGCCCAAAGGATAGGATGAACTCAAATATCCTGCATGTGACTCTTCAAACAACCCCTTCCAGTCCTGTTTGTTTTCTGTGAAACATAAATATTCTTAGACCCAACATTTCCCCAGGGGCCCCACACTTTTCATGGAGTCGGATGAAAGGCTCTATCTATAACCAAGGCTGAATCTGCATTTACTGGGAACACTGTAGCGGTGAAGAGAGAGGTGGTCAAAGTCCATGAGCAATTGGGGTGATTTTGAAGGGGTAACTGGATTTTGTTTATTATTGGATCCCAAAGAGTTTCATGACCAACCACAGCCAAATATAACAAATAAAAAGAAAAACTATATTAAATTAAAAAATTGAAAGACATACTTAAATTCGTCCCATCCGAAGTGGGGGTTGGTTACAGAAGGCTTTGGGTCATTACATTTCCAACACCTGGAAAGAGTGTCTGTGTGCATGGTGGAAGGTGCAAAAATTAACACGTTTTCATCAAAATAAATCTTCATAAGCAGAGAAACTAGATTAGCAAAGATTTTGTCCATTAGACAGCATTTACTGGTAATGATGATAATTTTCTACAAGAAGAACTTCATTGCAAACCTCTGCCTGGTTAGTTTTTAGTTTATAGCACCCCAATAACGCCTTTGTTACTAGGTTTAGGGAAGACAACAAACAAACAGTAAAAGGACATCACAAGACTGTCAAGGGGACATCAGAGAAAAAAGCAGGCTATTTAAAACATTTCATCTTTGTGCTTTCCACTGTCCTGTAGAAAAAAATATGCATATTTTTATTCTCATATTCTACTACTCATTTCGACTTCATAAACATTTAGAAATTAAAGCGAGACTCCGTCTCAAAAAAAAAAAAAAAAACAAAACAACATGCACACATATACACAAAGTACAACACTTAGTATTTAAATGTAGGCTTGTGTATTTTAGGGAATAATTATAAAACAAATACTTGTGTAACCACCACACTGGTTAAGGAATTGATATTCATGATTGAAATACTGAAGTTAAAGGTTAAAAAGAAAAATTAACTGTTTCATACCATTTGAATCCTGCCATGAATCCTGGATTACATAAGAGCTGATGAAATCCTTCAAGGTTACACAGAAACATGACAGTGTCATGAGAGAAGAATCAAATGTCCAAAGTGGTAAAGTGACTTTTCAGGGTGTCATTCTAGTAGGGGTTGAATCAAGACGGCATCCTAGGCTGCCTAACTACTTTTCTATTGTTTATTCCATTTTATCAAGGGCCTCTGGTGAGAAAAATCTATAACATATTTCCATAACACAAAAACTTTGTTTGTGTAATTGCAAACAAGCCTCTGTGCTTAAGTTTTGGCACAACATACTGAAGGAAAATGTAGTGATCCGGTATCATAATTGAACTCATTATATCAGTGGAGTCTTATACACTGGAAAAATAATTACTTTACATATATAGAAAAATGTTTTGTTCTGCTTATAAAATAGTTATGCATAAAAACAGTCCGACAATTCTAAGTATTCAAGCCAGATATATACTTAGGAATATTTGCTGTTCCTAATATTGGATGAATAATATTGTGTCCTCTCATTTATAGGCTGTTATTCAAAATATAGAACATTTCTGAATATCTAATTTCAAGTCAGCATTTTTCTCCTGTGATTCTCTAGTTAAAAGGAAATTATAAAGTTATAAGACCTATAAAATAAGCCATATATAATAATGGTATATACATTTCGTTGGTCTTTCTTTTTTTCTTAAAAAGTAAACTTTTTAGCATATGTTGTACATTGACTAGAAAAGTGTAGGTTCAGTGTAAGTTGAACATTTACAAGAAAAGCATTGACAAAAGAATTATTGACCTAGAAGGTAACCAGGAAGTTGATTTTCTAACTTTTTGCAGTCCCCTTGGAAAACAAAATACCCTGATTTAAGCCTCTAAAATTTTCCTTCACATTGGCAATGATCAGTATTTTATCAGAGATTCCTTAGGCAAAAATATTCTCTTATAAAATGATCTTCATTATTTTACAAAGGAAGAAATTGAGACTCAGAAAAGTTGTCCCTTGCCCAAGGTCTTATATTAATAGCTGGTAAATAGCTGGGTTAGAATGTGGACCTGGGTCAATCTGGTTCAAGGCACATATATTTCCTACTATTTTCTCTACATCCACTTACTAAATTTAAGTCAATATTTATTTGTTCCAAATATCTAAAATACATGTGTATCCAAAATTAAAAATTATCATGTTTTCTTTATTCAAAGTCAGAGACTCTTTGAATACAAAGATGAGACAATGGAACCCTTGTCTTAGAAGAACTCAAGACTCCTCTCCAATCACCTAATGAGGCTACATGAAAGGCTCCTTAGTACTTTACATATTTTTTATCATTCCAAATGATTGTTAATTCATTACTTAGAAAGTCGCTAATAACTCTCTTCTATAAAACCCTTTCGTTTTTAGATATGCTTAGTAAACTGACAGATACATGATTAGAGGCCACACTTCTTTTCTTCCCCCCCCCGAAAGGTATATTCCCAAGTAACTCTTTCCATGAACCTTCCTATAGACCAATCTTGGCCCCAAATAGCGAATAGAAAGTCACAAACATAGAGACCACAGATATGCCAAGAGTGTCGTTGGGAATTTATTTTTTGTTAGGGCAAATGAGCAAACTGAAACAGAGGGAAGGTCTTCTAATGCAACCCTTCAAGAGGATTTTCTAGTAGGGGTGAAATTATCCTGTTAGCTCTACAGAGCAGCAAAGTTTTGTCTGACCTACAAGATCCTGGTTAGCCCCTGTCAGTCATGCCTTAGATTTTTGTTGGTTGGTTCATTTATTGGTTTGTTTTAATTAACTGGGAATGGCCTGAATACTAGGCTTGAAAAATAAACAACCCACTAGCTGCTAAAGCAACAGAAGGGTGGAATTCTGCAAGTACAGCGATTTGGTCCTATCATCATCTGACTCAGCTATGAATTGTAGTTTCATCCTTATTGCCCAGGTGAACATCATACAAGCCGATGTCACTCTCTGAATTTCAATTACAAGAGCTTATAAATAGGATGACACTGTCAACCTTACTGGTGGTAGCCTGGCTAACTGAAAGACTAAAAAGCAGCATTTGCCCAGTATCTGACACAGTATTTCCACATGATAAATGTCTACTGTGATTAATGTTACTATACTCCTCTGAAGTCACTTCAAAGAGTACCATTGTGGGAAGACTGATAATTGTACAACTGTAAGAATATAATGTGGTTGTTCCTAAGATAATCCTTGGCCTTTCTCTGAGCCAGTGCATCTTGCTCATTTTTCTATGGAAACATAGAAAATCTATATTTGAGGATTAACTGCTAGACTCAATGCCCATGACAAGTGTGGGGTTACATATTATCCCATAGCAACTGGCAGATAATAAAGACTTAATAAATATTTGTTGCATGAATGAACAAATCTATACAGCTTTATCCCATTCATACATAGATGTAGAAGAGCTCCCTTCACCTTTTCCTATGAAAAACTAAAGGTCTTCTTCTGCCTGTTTGTAGAAGCCTATTCTTGATTCCATGGTTTAGAAACATGTCTCATTATTTTACATAATCTCAGAAAATTCTCTTCTACATTTATTCATAAAATGTTACAGTGGGATAATATGCTAGAATGGGAAGAGAAGGGATAGAGAGAGAAAGGACCAGATCCCAAGTTATGTTGCAGTTTTCTCAGGAAAAATATGATAGGTTGCTGCTATTTTCAAGATTCTGAATGGCTAGAATTGTGGAAGATAATGAAAAAGGTACCTTAGTTGTTTGGGCTGTGATAGGACATTTTTCTTTTACAAGATGAATTTTTAAATAAAGTAATTTAATATACGTTTAAGGTTGTGGGTCTGTTTGTCTCTTAAGGATTATTAATTTTAATATATTGAGAATTTTGGAGTGGCTTAATAGAAAAAGTGAATGAGAAGAAAATATTCAGAGTCTGCTAAAAGATGTTACCAGTAGCCATTGCTGTAGCAAGAAAACTATTAAGATTCTACTGAGATTGTATCAACATGATGAATTTTCACATGCATACTCCTTTCTGTCTTTCCTCTCCTTCCTTCCTTCCTTCCTTCCTCCCTCCCTTCCTTCCTTCCTCTCCCTTCCTTCCTTTCTGTCTCTCTCTTCCTTCCTTCTTTCCTTCCTTCCTTCCTTCCTCTCTCTCCCTTCCTTCCTTTCTTCCTCTCTCTCTTCCTTCCTTCCTTCCTCTCTCTCTTCCTACCTTCCTTCTTTCCTTCCTGTCTCTTCCTTCCTTCCTCTCTCTCTTTCTTTCTTTCTTTCTTCCTTCCTTCCTTCCTTCCTTCCTTCCTCCCTCTCTTCCTTCCTTCCTTCCTCTCTCTCTTGCTTCCTTCCTTCCTTCCTTCCTTCCTGTCTGTCTTCCTTCCTTCCTCCCTCCCTCCCTCCCTTCCTTCTTTCCTTTTTTCTCTTTCTTCTTTCAATTCTCTCACTTTGTTGTTAAAGAAGAACCACTCAGAGTCACTTGATTCAAAACAGAGCCCCTGGACACTTCCATTTTAGATGGTGGTCAAAGTTCTGGAGAAATACACATTTGGTTTGCTTGCCTCATATTTATTCTTCTAAATGATGAATGCCTCAAAGGTTGCTTGCTTCGCTTTGTGGAAATTTTTCACTGAAAAGTTCATTTCTATTTAAAATGTATGAAATACTTAATTGGCACTGGGGAAGGATGGCAGGCCCAGGGTGGTGCAAAAGGCAGTTTCCTTCAATCTTTCAATACTTCCTCTATGATAAAAGACAACTAGTGGAGCCTGCCGTGAGGGTAGTTTATTAACTTGTTTCTCCTCCTCCACAGAACTCTGGCAGTTCATCAGTGTCGTAGGCATATGAAAAGGACTCCTGTTTCAAAAGCCTAAGAGGGACCCATGTCCTATTTTTCAATATCAACACCAAATACTGTGTCAAGCTGAGCAGAACTGCCTAAGAATTAAAAATAGAGACTTGTTTGATCTGAGAAAAAGACAGAAAAATGACTCCTGTAGAGTTTGAAATGGAGAAAGTCTCCAGAGACAGTTAATTGCTCCTCCCTTCTAAATACTACTCAAAAACAGACAGAAACAAATCTTTGTCTGGTGATATTGCAATATGCAAATGGATAGATCAAGAATAAACATATTAGCTAATAGCTTCAAAAGCCAGCCAAGAGTTCAAATTGCATAAGAAAGCGAGTGCTTTTCTTGGGAGAGCAAAAATAGAGCTTGTTTTGAACTCTGCAATAGAATCATTGCACTTGTAGGGTCTCTCATGAATAATTGATACAATATTTGTCAAGAAACAACAAGTTCTGAAAACAAAGGAGTTAGGTTTCTAGTCAAGAAGTCAGAAAAACAGGAAAACAGCAAACCCTTAAATGCAGGGAAAAGGAAATAATAGAGAACAAGATAGAAATCAGTGAAATAGATGAACAACAATACAATAGAAATTAGACAAATCAAATTCTTTCTCTTAAAAGGTTAATAAAAGAAATGGACAACTAGCATGGTAATTACGACAAATCAAAAATGCAAATACTCAAAGAATGACAAAGGAAGCATAGTTATAGACACAACATAAATTTAACAGAAAATGTAAAACAAATCAGAAAATGTAGATAATTCCATAAACTTTTGTCTCAGTCTGTTTGTGTTGCTATGAAGGAATACCTGAGGCTAAATAGTTTATAAAGAAAACAGGTTTATTTGGCTCACTGTTCTGCAGGCTCTGCAAAAAGGAGGGCTCTGGCATCTGCATCTGGTGAGGGCCTCAGGCTGCTTCCACTCAAGGCCAAAGGGGAAGGAGAGCCTGTGTGTGCAGAGATCACATGGCGAGAGAGGAAGCAAGAGAAAACGAGGGAGGAGCCAGGTTCTTTTTAACAGCCAGCTCTTGTAGAACTCATGTACTATAGAGAGGATGGCACCATGTCATTTGTGAGGAATCCAAATCCATGAGCCGAATACCTCCCATTAGTCCTCACCTCCAACATTGACTGTCAAATTTCAACAAGAGGTTCAGAGGAAAAACATCCAAACTACGGCAACTGGAAAGAGTAAAAAATACCACAGTTGAGGGAAAAAATGACCAGCAGGAAAATTCAACTAGGACAATAAGCATGAAAGGACTCAAAGACCACCCCTCTTAAAAAGCCCCCAGTCCACATGATTTTCTCCATATTTTATACTAAAATTTTCCCAAAAAATAAAAAGACCTTAAAAATAATTTTAGACTTTCAGAAGAGTTGCAAAGAGTACAGAGTTTCTGTATTCCTTTTACTCAGCTTCTTCAGAGTTTGACTTTACATTACCATAATAAAATGATCAAAACTAAGAAATTAACATTTGGATGTCCCAGTTTTTCACTAAGTTTATTTTCTGTTCAGAATCCAATCCAGATATCATATTGCATTTAGTTGTTGTGTCTCCTTAGCCTCCTCCAAGCTGTGATTACTCTTAGTCTTTGCTTTTATGACCTTGACATTTTTGAAGAGCACTGGTCAACAATTTTGTAAAATTTTCCTTCTTTTAGGTTTGCTTGATGGGCATTTCTTATGATTAGATTGATATTATAAATCCTGAGGAAAAATACCATGTAATGATATGCCCTCTCATTGCATCATATAAGGCATATTACATATAGTATTCTGTATGATCACTAGTGATGGGAACCAGGCCACTTGGTTAAGAAAACATCTGCAAGTGTCTGAGGAATTTACTCTGGTTCTCTTTCTGTATTCAATTTTTAATAAGTGGGTCACTAAATCCAGTCCTTTCTGAAGGTAGGGGGAATTAACATTCATCTCCTGGAGAAAGGTGTATTGAGGAATCTATGGCGTCTTAGGCCAAGAACACCACAGCAATTAATATTTTGTTGGAGATATGTTGGGGCTGTGCAAATGTCTTGTTGGTGTTAAAGTTTTGCCTAGCAATTTTAGCATTGATCAATGGATTTCCTGCAGCGATTATTGCTGTGGTGCCCTAATAGTAATTTGTCCCTTCTGAATGGTAAGTTGTCTTTCTCCCGCATTTACTTCAATCATTTAGTTATACTAGTATTTTTGCATGTACATTTATTTTATTCTTTGGATTATAGTCTCAAGACTATCAATATTTATTTTGTTGGTCAAATTATTCCTGCTTTCCCCCACTCAACATTTTATAAAAGACTTTTCAATTCTATAGAAAAGTTGAAAGAATAATAAAGTAAATACATGTTATACCCTTCCCAGTTGTTAATGATTTGCAATTCTATTTCTCTCTTTCCATAAATGCATATATACAGAAAAGAAACATGCTTATTTTCCAACACAATTAAAAGCCATAGACATCATGACACTTCCCTTCTAAGTTTAAACATTTATCTCCTAAGAAAATACTTTTTCTCACCAACCACAATACTATTATGTCACCCTCAAGACATTCCACAATTATATAAATTATCTATATTAAGTCAATTTTCAGTATGCTTAAATGTTCTTAAAATTTCTTTTAAAGCTTGGTTTTTGGGAAAAAAAATATAGTATCCAACCAAAGGTAATACACAGTATTTCATTGTATAATTCTTAGTTTTCTATAATACAGAACAATTCCCAAGTTTTTTAAAAAACTTTTGTTCACTATTTTTAATTATGCACTGTCATTATTTTTAAGAATCTGGGCACCACTTAGTCTTTTAAAATATCTGGCACAATTTGGATTTGTCTGATTGGTTCTTCATAATTAGATTCAGGTTAAGTATTTTTTGGAAACAAAATTTCATAACATTCCAGAGCACAACATGTAACTTTGTCACTTTGGCGAAGGCAAAGTTTGCTTACTTAAGGGAATGTCTTAGTTTGGGTTACCTAGACTTAAAATCTCGGCAGGGATTATGGTATAGGATTTACTGAGGTGTGATGTGGGAAGAACCTGTAAGGGGGTGAGTGAAGTAGGAGAGGAAGAGAGCAAGAAGCAGCCAAGGGTGTGGTCTCAGCTAAACTTCAATCTTGGCCTGATCCCTGGTGGGTGGGCAAAGAGAGGAGCGGGTAGCTCCAGAGGATAAAGAAGGTTACAGAGCTCCTCCTGTTGGTTCCGTGGGGCTGGCCTTTTATGTCTTCATGGTAGCCAGTTGTTGGATGTGTGCTGCCATGGGCAGGGCTGGGGGCGGGGGAAACCTAAAGGGCAAGGTGGCTCCCTTCAGCAGAAGGGATTCTCTGAAGAAATGGGTAGCTGAGCTTTGTTAGCGATCAAAACACAGCATCTGGGCGACACACCCCATGGTGATCTGCTGGGGTGTCCATAGCAGCTACTACAGGTGACGACAAACATCTTCCCATTGTAAAGATGCCTTTTCCCATTTGAAAATAATAACTAATCTTTGTGTTAAAATTTGAGACTATCCTATTCCATAGCAACGTTTTACCCAAAGGAGGTAGTATCCATTGATGATTGTTTCCAAAACCAAGTATTATAGGACAGTTGCAAAATGATTTTTCTCCTAATTTGAGCTTTTCTTCTATATGTATGGGCTTGCTTTCTTTTGTAAAGAAAAGCTTTTTCTCTCTTACCACTTCTCATTTTTGGTACTGCTATACACCATGCAAATATCTGTAACTTAGTGTGTTATCATCTATTATGTTTCTCATCTTGCTCAACCGTCACAAATTTGGCCAGTGGGAATCACTTCAAGCTGGTTCCTGTGCCATTTCTGACACGTCCTCATTAATCTGAGCAATCTCTTCAGTCTCACCTGGTAGTTTTCCTGGAATTAGCCCTCCTTCACAAAGACCTGGTTCCTTAAGTACAGGATGGTATTTTGAAAGCAAGAACTGAGCATCCAGTGTGCTTACTGGTGCTGGAGTATTGTTGGTTACATTTCAATGGTCAAAACTAGAAAATAGGACTTTTTAAAAGTCTTGAGTTCATTCTGATATTTCTAATTGAAATTCAACATCACAGGGCTCTCTTCACCTTTCTCATATTATGTTTTGCTATTTTAATCTCCCTTTTACAGTAAGAATACCGTGTTCATATCAATATATGTTGTATTTAACTTTATCAAAACATAGTTTTATAATTATTATACCAATATCACTATCAACAATATACCTAATGAAGTAAAATTCTAATTTTCTTTGAAGCTCTTTTTGTCCTCAAAACGTATCTCAGTAGCTGTATGCAAAATAACGGGTTCAAATGTTATTTGAATCAATTATTTTTCCTTGTGTTTTATCTAATCAATCTGATAGATTCATTTGTTTTCTGTTGATATTCCATTTTAAGATTTGCTTTTTACATTCTTTTTATTTAATATTTTTAACATGAAAAATAAACCTCTGTGGTTCAAAAGCTAAAAATATATTACAAAGTATTCTTAGAAAGTTTCTCGTCCGGGCGCGGTGGCTCAAGCCTGTAATCCCAGCACTTTGGGAGGCCGAGACGGGCGGATCACGAGGTCAGGAGATCGAGACCATCCTGGCTAACACAGTGAAACCCCGTCTCTACTAAAAATACAAAGAAAACTAGCCGGGCGTGGTGGCGGGTGCCTGTAGTCCCAGCTACTCGGGAGGCTGAGGCCGGAGAATGGCGTAAACCCGGGAGGCGGAGCGGCAGAGCGAGACTCCGTCTCAAAAAAAAAAAAAAAAAAAAAGAAAGTTTCTTTCCCACTTCAATCCTTCCACACCATTACCATCAATCACCTAGAGGCAAACATTTTTTATTAAATTTCCATCTATCCTTTTTGCTTTTCTTTTTTAACAAATGGAAAAAAATAATTGTTTTTTGTTGCACAAAAAGTAGCTTACTATCTACACAATTTTGATCTTAATAATATGTTGTAAAAATCAATCTATTTCCTTCATGGAGCAACATAAATGCGCAATAGTGAACTTCATAGAGGTCTTCCTCATTCATTTTATGTCCACATGATATTTCATTGGCTTATTCAACCAGTTCACTATTAGTGAGCATTTAGGCTGGTTCTGATGTTTTACCGTGACAGTGAATAACCCTTGTGAATATGATGTTTCATGTTTGCAGAAATGTACCATCAGATATGTCTGTCAAATGGGGATTTCTGAATCAAAGAAGAAATGAATATTGTTTTGCCAAATTTCTTCTTCTTATGGGTTGCACCATTTAGCACTGCCATCAGTAATAAATAAAAATATTCATTTCACTTGTCCTCACCAACACAGTGTCAAGGCTTTGAATTTTGGCTTGTCTGGAAAGTTAGAAATAGTAGTTATAGTTTGTATTTCTCTTATTATAAATGTGTGTATATTTTCTGTATGCTGTGTGTTTGTCATTTTCACCTATTTTTTCTCCTTATATTTTAGGTCCCATAGATTCTTATAGGTAGTTTTCTTTAGATCTAAAAATTCTGAAATTTTGGCTTGTTTAACCCTTTTATTCTAAGATTTACTTAATACAAACCTGTTTGTATTTAAACTTCTAAGTTGAAGACTTTTTATTTTTTTTTAATTTTTGCTTTCTTTGAATAGATAATTTTTTAAAAGTATACTTTATGAAATTTGAGATTTTCCTTTTTGACATAATATTTAGTCAATTTTGAATATTTCATGTGCAATTGAAAAGAAGAAATATATATTATTGGGACATAAATTTTGATATATCCATAAGATACAATTGCTGATTGGGCTGTGTTTTTTATATCCTTCCTTACTTGTTTCCACTGGATTAATGGAACCCAGAAAGCTGTGTGTTATATATGCTATTTTAAATGGATTTCTCTTTGCTCTTCCTTAATTTCTGCCTTAGGAATGTATTATTTGAGGCATAGACTTTATAATTTTTGTATCTTCCTTGTAAATTAATGAATTTAATTCCATGAAGGTAAGAATTGCAGCTCACAAAGCATGCCATGTACAAAGACAACAGAAAAATGAGAGATTTAGGAACAGTCTTTTCAATATTTAGAATCAACAAAGAACAAATATCTAGATTATATAAAGGATTCCTATAAACCAACACGAAAAAGAAAGGCTTAATGAGAAAATAGGAAAAATATAGGAACAGGTAGAAGAAGAAACCCCAAAACCAAAAAAGCGCGTAAAGATATACATAAATTCTTTTGCCATTAGACATATGCATGTTAAAACAGTGAGATTACTTTAAACCTATTAGGATGTCAACAATCAGAAAGCAGGATAATGTTAGCGTTAGAAGGGATGTGAGGGTAACAACACCTTATGCAGTGCCAATGTCCTTTTGCATAGCATTCAGTAGTAGTCAAATCTAACTTAAATATACTGTACCAGAGTGTATATGCCAAATTGTGAAGCAGGTTCATAAAAGGATGGGTGTGCAGGTTCATTGCAGCGCTGTTTGTGCTGGTGTTGAGTAAGAGAAGGAAGAAATATAATTAGATTGTGTTTTAATACATATTAAACACATTATAGTAGTTGCGTGTGGGAAGGAAAGCATAACAGGGGTGAGAAATGGAAATAAGAAGCAAAAATGATTCAAACCAGAGAGGGATTTTGTACAGCAAACGATGATGAATTGACATGAATGGATGGGTCTGATCAACGCAGCCATCAGCACGGCAGGACACATACATACCAACCAGTGGAAAAGTCCATGGAAAAGTCTGGAATGAGAAAATACTCCTTTCCAAAACCCTACATAATGCTCCCAGGGTTTGTGTTCATTAAAGGTAGATGTGCTGAATGAGAGAACAGTTCCATTCTCCAGAACCGCAGTGAGGAAGCTGTGGTTCATCTGTAGCCAAGTCTGAAAGATGAGTAAGTTCAGGTCCCCACGACTAAAGAGAACCTCGTTTCAGACTTGGCTTCATATTTAAGGCAAATAAACTTTTTTTTTTTTTTTTTTTTTTCCCAGAGGGAGTCTCGCTCTGTCACCCAGGCTGGAGTGCAGTGATGCGATCTCTACTCACTGCAAGCTCCACCTCCCGGGTTCACGCCATTCTCCTGCCTCAGCCTCCCGAGTAGCTGGGACTACAGGCACCTCCACCACGCCCGGTTAATTTTTGTATTTTTGGTAGAGACGTGGTTTCACCGTGTTAGCCAGGATGGTCTCGATCTCCTGACCTCGTGATCCACCCGCCTCGGTCTCCCAAAGTGCTGGGATTACAGGCGTGAGCCACCGCGCCCGGCCGATAAATGTATTTTTGAAACCTCGATTTTATTAGCTTTACAGGAAATAAAAATTCAAAACTCAATGTGATTCTAATACAAAACGTCAGAATGGCTAAAATGAGAAATTCGTTAATGCCAATGCTGGTGAGGATATGGAGCAATGGGAACGCTCATGAATTGAAAAGAGAAGTATAAATTGGTATATGCACTTTGGAAAAAAGTTGGCAATATCTACTGAAAGTGAATATAAATGCCATACAATTCAGCGATTCTACTCCTACATATATATCCTGTAGATCTTCACCAAAAAGACATTTATATAATATCTCACAGCAGCAATATTCTGATTAGCTCAAAATGAAAACAATTCAAAATTAGAACAGATTAAAAAATTACTGTATACTCATGCAATGGAACGCTACAGAGCATTCCAAAAGAAGACTTGCTGCTATAGGCAACAACGTGGATGCATCCCTAAAATGTCATATTGAGCAAAAGAGGCCAGAGAAAAGTATACATAATAAATTATTCCATTTATGTGAAGTTCGTAAAATAGGCAAAAGTAATTTATGGTGTTACAATTCAGGATAGTGGTTACCGTTGGGGAAAATATTGAGTGAGGAGGCTTGAGAAGAACTTCTGAGTATGCTCTATTCTTTGCCTGGCTGCTGGTTGCAAGATGTGTTTACTTTGTGATATTTCACTCATCTGTAGAGTTATGATTTATGTACATTTCCATGTTTGTTATACTTCAGTTGCACATAAAGCATGAGTAAGAAGGTATTTTAAATGGTTCCCCAAGAGGTGATTAAAAACACAGAACCAGAGAGTAGAACTGGATGTGTATATGTGCTTGTGCACGCACACTATTGCCCCACCAGTTTCTTCCAAACTACAAAACGCCTGCTTTTTAATTGTCCTACAATAAATATCTCCGAACTCTGCAACACACACACACACAAACACACAAAGAAAAAAAAATTCTCATTAATATGAAATGCAGCTCTGATTGTGGAATGCGATGACATTTTGTGTGTGATGTGTATGTATGGTATGTATGATGTGCGCTCTTTGTGTGTGCGTGTTGGGTGTGAACTTCTAGAATCAAGGAAGTAGATAGAAGGTTATTCGAGTATCATTTTATTACTATTGAGCATGACAGTAATGACTAATTATAATGCATAAGTAACTTAAAGGGAGTGTGAATTTAATAATCTAATACTTGCCACCTTAATTATGGTATGTAATTCAAAATTATCCAATTATTAAGCAATAAAACTGGGTCCTGAAGTGATGAAGAAAAGTAGGAATGGTTGAAGTTGACCAAAACATTTTATGTTATCTTTAATTATGATTCTCTGCTCTTCGTTTTTATAAAGCCATTAATATTTTTGCTGCATTCTATATATTATTTACTTTAAAGAGTTAAAGTATTTTATGCATAAATCTCAAAATTTCATCTTTTTGATAAAAAAAATTCATACAACAATTTAGCCTTAGGTTAGTGAAGAAAGACTTAAGAGAGAGTAGATTAAATTCTTTTAGTGTTTATTCTGCTGTTGTATTAACTCACATAATTTTAGAGGGTGTTTAGTTTTCAAAATTCAAGTTATAAGTCTATGGTAAGTGGTGACTATAACTCTAAGTGTGTATTTTCAAAATAGTTTGTATACCAATTGAAGTAGCATTTGATTATTGAAATTTAAAGAGCTATTATTACTTATGTTGGAAAAGCATCAAGAAAAAAATTAGAATACAAGGTAATACCTCATTCCAGAGATCACACTTGTAAACCAAAATTCCCTGGGAAAAGAATTTCAAGAATCACAACCTACATTACTTATGCAAAACAATGCGTTAATTTTCGACCCGTGATTTATCTTGATGTAAGTTACATCAGATCTCATAATACAAATAGCTCTTTCAAATGCTGTATCATTAATAAGGAATTTTACTAACTAAATTATCTACTTCAGAAGACTAAAAAAAGAAGTGGAAAATGTAAGATCTCGACTGTAAATGTTCAGAGATTTGTGAGAATACTTGGCGCCCATGTGTCCCATTGTACTTAGTTGTTTCTTTTCAATAGCAAATCTCTTGCCCCATTGCTACATTTTCACATTACAAATCTCTTACATTTGTCTGGAAACTGTCAACCTCCTATCCAAAAGAACATTATAATGTTTTCTTTTTACCACCTAATTATTATTCTGTTAGACAATGTATTCACTCCAAAGTGGTTTGGCGTAATTGATTAGGTTGTTCTATGTCAGGACAAGCACAGATGCAGGGCCAGTGGAGTCTGTTAAACTTGGAGACAGGGCTGAGACAAAGGCCTCGCTCCAGTCTCCAGGAGGCAAGAGGCTGCCAGTGCTTCTGTGCTGGCAAGACAAAACCTTCTTGTGGTGGGTGGTCCATGGGGAGGTAATTGGAGATCTGCAATATGTCCACTACAATCAACAAAAGGGTACAATAGCTGTTCTGTAGGGAATCTGGGGGAAAGAATTTGTTTAAATAAAATCGCAAGCTTGTCAGAACGGGAAAGCCATTCTCAAATGATCTGTGCATCGTCTAAGGGAATGCAGATTGGGAATCATTTAGTCTCAGGCGAAAGCACTGATGATACAAAGAAAAGTTTAACTTAAACAGCGTAATAGAGAATGAAACCCATGCATTATTACTGTCGGCATGTTAGTGGCACACAACGAACTCTTCTAGGAGGTACTTCCAAGTGGAAATGTTTACAAATGGGAAGTTGGATTCTTAGACTGTGCCCCCAACACAAAAATGAGATGGTCAAACTGTTCTTAGCTATTTATTGATTTTATATTGCAATGCTGAACTGAGTATTAAGTATAGGAAGCACCCGTTATAAGGAGTGGTTATGGAACAAAATTGCCAGTGCTATTTAGTTAGTAAGTTTTATTAATAAATAAAGTAGATTGTGCCTCTGTTGATTATTCCTGAGTGTGGTTTACCAACAACATGGTACTATAGACATGGAAATTATTAGAGGCCCCTGGGCTCAATCCCCTGAAGAAATTAAGTCATGGCTAAACCAAATTAAGTCTTGAGAACATAAGAATGTAAATCATGGCCCAGGGCAAAGCTCTCCAAGTCATTAGGTTAATGGTGTTCACTGTCACCCACTGATTCTTCTCTTGCATGTTATGAAGAACAGGAAAGGCCACCGAAAGCACGATGGGTAAGAACAGAAGTTTTGTGGAAAGGAAGCTATATTTTCTAAGACAGCAGAGTCAATGCCTTAACCTAAAACCCCTTCCTTTTCTATTCTTTTCTTTCCTTTCCATTTTGTTCTAGTGTTTGCAGAGCGTTTATAGTTTCATGGGAGAGCAGGACCATTTCCCGTTGTGTTTGTTATTTAAGCCTGCAATGAAAAAAAGGAACTAAAAGTAAAGAAACAATTGGAACAAGCAAAGGAAACGTTTTAATATTCTCTCTCTATCTCTAATTTCTGTGGATACACCAAGTCTTGTTTTGAAAAACATACCTAAAGAAAAACATTCTCTATTTTGCTTTGAAGTAAGGTGGTCTTCCTATAGGTAGTGTAAATAGGATGCTGTAAACTCATGCCAGCCTAGCGGGTCCTAGGAGTCTTTGTTCTGGATGCAATTACATGATCAGGTTGCGTTCCCCAAGCCAATATGTTGATCCCCACAAGAAATAATGTAACTAAGAAAAACAAATAGCTGTGCAAACACCTATATGTAAAGGAGCTTATGAAAAGTTCATAGAGTAGAAAAGTTGCTATCTTTCTTTCCTTTTTTAAATTATACTTTAAGTTCTAGGGTACATGTGCACAATGTGCAGGTTTGTTACATAGATATACATGTGCCATGTTGGTTTGCTGCACCCACCAACTTGTCATTTACATTAGGTATTTCTCTTACTGCTATCCCTCCCCCAGGCCCCCACCCCCAGCAGGCCTCAGTGTGTGATGTTCTCTGCCCTGTGTCCAAGTGTTCTCATTGTTCAATTCCCACCTGTGAGGGAGAACATGTGGTGTTTGGTTTTCTGTTCTTGCGATAGTTTGCTGAGAATGATGGTTTCCAGCTTCATCTATGTCCCTGCAAAGGACATGAACTCATCCTTTTTTTATGGCTGCATAGTATTCCATGGTGTATATGTGCCACATTTTCTTTTTTTTTTTTTTTTTTTTTTGAGACGGAGTCTCGCTCTGTCGCCCAGGCTGGAGTGCAGTGGCCGGATCTCAGCTCACTGCAAGCTCCGCCTCCCGGGTTCACGCCATTCTCCTGCCTCAGCCTCCGGAGTAGCTGGGACTACAGGCACCCGCCACCGCGCCCGGCTAGTTTTTTGTATTTTTTAGTAGAGACGGGGTTTCACCGTGTTAGCCAGGATGGTCTCGATCTCCTGACCTCGTGATCCGCCCATCTCGGCCTCCCAAAGTGCTGGGATTACAGGCTTGAGCCACCGCGCCGGGCCATGTGCCACATTTTCTTAATTCGGTCTATCATTGTTGGACATTTGGGTTGGTTCCAAGTCTTTGCTATTGTGAATAGTGCCGCAATAAACATACGTGTGCGTGTTTCTTTATAGCAGCATGATTTATAATCCTTTGGATATATACCCAGTAATGGGATGGCTGGGTCAAATGGTATTTCTTGTTCTAGATCCTTTAGGAATCACCACATTGTCTTCCAAAAGTTGCTACCTTTCTAATATTGAGTAGAAGCTTGTTCTTCATCCACAGATCCCTTCTGTTAAAAGAACAAGTGATGCAGAAAGCTCTATGACGTCCCTTACTTGTGATCTGCGTTAACACTTCTCTTCTAGTACTGAATGTCTCCTAAGCAGAACAGGACAGCTGCCTTAAATTGTGAACAAAAGCTGCTCATTAAGTTGGCGGGTTCTGGGTGAACTGTCAGTAAACATTTTAAGAAACTATTAACCTCACATTTGATTTCGATAGAGAATTGACTTTTAGAATTGTTGCAGAAAATTTTCTGTTGATCATGAAGGGATGCATTTGGTGACAAGTGGAAAAGAGAAAAACCTCCCTCAGCCCAGACCCTCATATCTTACTCTCTGGGATGAATATTTAATGAATGTTGTATATTGACGATTAATAAGAGGAAATAGAGAATAAAACAACCAATTTAACGAAGCCAACAATGATGGCTTCTTCTGATTATAGGAAACCACTTAGATACCAAATGAATATGGAAAATTAAAGAAAATATGACATGGTATTTACATTTAAAATATATTTTAATGTTTTAGTGATTCAAATTTCAAATCCCAAATAAAGTAATGAAAAAAAAAATGTTAAATTTATGGCTGAATTCCAAAGCGGTATGTAGCTTCAGTTTGAGTAAGAACATGACAATGAGCTATTTGCAAAATCATGTTGTTCCGAATCTCCAAACTTGATCAGTATAAACTGATGTTACTTACAGATTTAATTCATAGAATAAGGAAATGGCCTGAAAATGAACATCACAATTTTCTAACCTCTATTCCATTGGCATTCCTTTAGGAAAGTAAATCTAGATACAGTTTTCTGTTTGTAGTTTTGGAACGTTAACTTTTACTTTTACTCTATAACTTCGTGTACAGTATAATCTTCCTACACTGCACATTATAGTTCGTGTTTTAGGCAGCATTCTGTGACGAATAAGACTGATTTGCTTTCCTTAGAGAAGAACAGTTCCCACAGAGGCCCATGTGCCATGACAAGATAACAGTTTCCAGGGGCAGACTTTCAAAGTGCAAAGCTCTAGGCAAAGTTGCCTTGGAGTCCCCTTGAGATCTTGGGGAGCAAGATAACTCACACAAGGGGAGATGCCCCTTCAGCCAGGCAAGATGCCAGCATGGACAAGAGAGAAGCACAGCATCTCCCCTGGGTCTAAACACAGAGCTGCTGGAGCGGGAGGCTCCAGACAGCCATCAGTGTCTCAGGTCCAAATCTGGCAAGGTCCCTGAGCTTTTGGTAAATATTATTGTACTCGCCTGTCTTTGTGGCTTTGAGGCACACATTTCTGTAAAAGCCATGTGGCTTGAAAACAAGGACTCAAAAGCACACACTGTCTATGTTGTATCTTCCGCTTTAAGAATGTCTGCGGAACAATAGAGAGGAGGAAGTCAAGCATGGGGCGGCATTTGATGTGGCCTTCTGCGCTGATTGCTGGCATGGGGATTCCTGCTCTCCCACTTGTGACTCACCAGTGCCCTTTGATTAAATGCAGACGAGGATTTAGTTACCACAACATGCATCAGCTTTGTTGAACTTCCTCTTGGTCTCACTTCCTGCTTCGGAAATGAATTCTCCCAATCCATAGTCATCATATCAGGCCCATCATAAACTCCTAACTGAAGAGAGAGAGAAGGGATTGTGCTTTGTGATACTCGTGGGCAGCTCAGAAATGGAATTCAGGACTGTTTATCCCAAGACCGTGGTCTTGTCAGCAGTCAGATTTGACAAGCACGGTGGACCGCGGACCATGGAGAAGAGTACAGAAAATACAGCAGGGTCTACTTTGATTAAAATTTCACCCTTGCCTTGCGGTTTTGAAATATCTTAGCTTTCATTTATTTTTATATGTTGTCTGACTCTACCAGATTCATTGTCTACAACTAGATCCTGGTGTTCTGTGTGGTTCACAAGGATGGAAACACATTTGCCTTGGTCAAAACAGACAAGGGTCTCAGTATGTCCAGGTTGCGTAATGGAATGAATTCTCGTACTGTGCCTCTCCAATATTCTTTAATATGGTTAGACTTCATTTTCTTTAAAAATCATGTCATGAGGAGTTATCAGTTAAAGAATATCTGCTTTAGGGTTGCCTTCTGCCATCGAATCTTAGAATTAAGAGTCAAAAAGTAACCGGTAAGTCGTCTGTTTAATTTCCTTCCAAATGATGAAATACCTTCTAGAGCAGGTGATACTCAACAATGGCTCTCATGATTGGAAAACTGCTTATTTTCTGGAATTTAAAGCTATTTCCTTGTAATTTCTACTCATCGGTTCTACTTCCGTCTCCCAGTGAAAGGCCAAAAACCACAACGCAATAAAAATAACAACAAATACGTTCTCAGATAGTGTTCTGTTTTTCTTCACCAAACTAGAGAAGGTACAGCAAAATGTTCCTGGAATGTCCTTCTGTTGGTTAGTGTGGGAGCAGATGAGAGATACCGTCTTCCTCAGGACACACAACATGTTGTGGTAGTTGTAGTCCTGATGTTCCACCCCCATCAGTACTCCCTGCAGAGGGGAAGACCATGCACAACTCATTAGCCACTGACTTCCGGTTACAGAACTTCCCACAAACCATAACACTTTAAGAAATAGGAAGTTTTAGGTAACATATTAAGATGTCTGTCACTTTATTACTCAGCAGGAATAATGCTACTTTTCTATTGAGACAAATAGAATGTTAATGGGAACCTTTCAGCTTCTTCAGGCAACCATTGTCTATCCTTTTTGCATCTTGGTATGGGAACCAGGTAACCTAAGTTCAAACCCTGACTCTGCCATTCAGTCATGTAAACACACGCAAGTAAATTCACCTCTCTGAAATTTAGTATTTATCAGTAAAGTGGAAAAAATCACCTAATTAAAGTATTAAAAGAGAATTTCATAAGGTAAATAGCAGACAGTGCTTAGTATCACATTTGGCATTATTTCATATTCATTCAATTCAATCCTATTCTAATATAGCTGAAATGTCCTCATGCACGACAGTTTGTAATGAGTAGAAGGATAATCCTACATAAAACTCCCTACATCTCTGTTCAATTTAATTCAATTCAATCAAGATGTATTGAGCACACACTATGTGCAAGGCTCACCCACATAGTGATGCCAACATCAGCTACATTGTATTGAGTACTTACTCTGCTTCAGGAACTTGCTAAGAGTTTCATTATCTTAGATACTTTGATTCTTACATGAGGAGAGAAGGGTGTTATTCAAGACATTTCACAAGTAGCATAGTTCTGCCAGTAGTACATTGCCAGTATGGGGAGCTCAAAGGGCCTATTTTGCAGAAGAGAAAATTAAGGATTTGAGATATTAAAGGAGCTCATCTTTGCTAGCAAGTGGCCAAACTTTTAGGACTGTTTCATGAGACTGTAATTCATGGGCTACCATTGAGAATCAAGGTAAGTCCTTCCCATTGCTGTGGCTCTCAGTTCTAATTCTCTTGCTTGGGGTTCTGTTGTATAGCATGTGAATATAGTTTTCACCAGTCAGTGCATCCAGAAAGCTTTGTTTCAGATGTTCCAAGCCACTGGTTTCTCAGTCAGAAATATTTATTGCCTCCTCTTGTCATTGCCGTTAAAAGTTCAGGCTCAGAATGCTTTCTAACACCTGTTAATATTAATACAATTTCAGTAGTAGCATTAAGGAATGCCAGTTCTGGGCAGTGGGGGTCCCTAGGCTCACACCAGCAATGCTCTCGTCTTCCTGCAGAGGTTCTGCTGGTGCCTCAAGAATGTTCCCAGAGTTCTGCCCATTCTTCTTCTGCTCAGATTTTTTGTCTGAAAGTATTTTCCCAGGCCAGAGCTGGACTCTGTATAGAGGACAGAGGAAGGGCCAAGGTATGACTTTATTCCCACCACTTATATCTGAGAGCACAAGCCCAGAGGGCATTTGTCACAAATCTGAGTGTGTCCAACATTCATGAACAGTAAATAGGCTTCATATTGTCTCACATTCACATTCCCATCCCAAGTATGAGGCTGGCTTTGTTCACTGCAAATGAAAATGGCTTATTTATAGGGAGGAAGATGGGAGTGGAAGGGCAGATTTTAGGGGGTTGGAAATCATATTAATAAATAAGCTGAGAAATATTTGACTTGGGTAAATGCTCAGGTAGAATTTGGACACTGAGAATCATGCATTCATCTGTGTGTAAGAAATAAGAGTCAAAGATAATATTATAGCTTAATCCCCCAAAATATGATCCACAGAGCATCCTTTGTATTTCAGAATGCAACAGGAGTGTGTGCGTATGCTCTCGGATTTCGACGAGTGAATTCGAGCCCTGGGATCTGTTGCCTTGTTAACTTTTGCAGCCTATCAAACCACAGTCTAGTAATAAGAGAAACATTCCTTTGCCTGGTCCGAAGATGCCAGTGTGAATCGTTTGTCATCCTTGAAATGTGATGTGACCCTCACAGTCACCACGTTTCTGAAGCCATCAGAAAAATCAAATCATATTTAAGAGTTAAAATATCTCACGTATCATACATTTTTGAAAGTCCGAGAACAAGAGTATATGGAAGAAGATGAGGCAATCCACTAATCACCGTTTTAATCTCACTGTCAAGTCAGCTTTATATATATTTTGCCTATCGTTTCTTAGCAGTAGCTTCTCCTTGTAAATGTGCTGATTGCCTCTTAATTAAGCGATCTTATTTATAATATTTAAGAAACTCAGTAGAGACAAAAAATGAGAATCACATCTTAAGCAACTAAACATAAGGTCAAAAATAAAGGCTTATTATAAGGCAGCATTAACATCATCCAAGTGTCTCTTGCTTACAGTGTGTTGTGACAAAGTAAAATCTATTTCAGCTGTTATACGGCAATAGCTGTTATTTATGAAACATAAAAAGATACTGAAATACAAAAGGGCTTGGAAAGACCAGGGTAAGATCAGATAAAAAAATGAGAAAGAAACAGGCATCCTGGGATGGTAACTACCCTGCCATGTACTGACAGGAAGGTTGTATATTTTTAGAATATACTGAAAGGAATGGTGCTTTTACTTAGGTTTTTATGGTTTACCACGAGATGCAATTTTCTGGCCTTATATGCAGTTGTAACAAAAGTCAGAGACGTTTTATGATAGCTGCCACAGTTCATAAATGATGGGATACACTAAAATATTTATAGAACTGTAAAATCTTGATTTCTCTCTGGTTTAGCAGATGGGGCCTTAAAACCAGTTCCCAGATTGTCACATTTCTTCACCCTTTGATGACAAAAAAGCCTGTTGTCAGTTTTCATCTCCAGAGAACAAGTTCACTAGTGTGAACAAGGTCACACTCTCACTCAATTTTCTGTATTTGAATAATGCCAATTAAGAGAGATCTGAACAGAAGTTATAATTACTCCGGACGTACTTCTTGGCATGAGACTCCAGGTTAGTACAGATAAGATATCCTCTGATGTACTTTTTACTCATTCCTTTGTCTTCATTTCTGGGAAAATTCGCTTCTAAACCTGTACCACCCACAGAAATAAGTATCACACCAATATTAAGACTAGTCTATTCAGGTGGCTGAGGGAATTTCTGCTGTCATATGGGGTGTGTGTGTGTGTGTGTGTGTGTGTATTTTAAAATGTACTCTAAGATAAAATTGTTTTTCTGTTAAGGTCACCAAACTCAAGCATTCTTTACAATTAATTTAAGTATTATTATTATTATCTTTGGATCTGGACTCTTGCTCTGTGATCCAGGCTGGAGTGCAGTGGTGCCATTCCTGGGCTCAAGTGATCCTCCTGCCTCAGCCTCCTAAGTAGCTAAGACTACAGGCATGGACCACTGTGCCCAGTTAGAGTATTTAAAATTAAAAGGAATGACTGTAAGTTGGATGGTGATGGAGGTAAGAAATCCACATTGATGGATCGATAATGGTATTTTTCTGATTTTAGGAATTCAATCAACAAAAGAAACATACATACTTGTAAAAATAGGTGTATATGGTAGTTATGTAGGAAGCGCCATAGAAAAGGCAATCTGAGTAAAATGTTAAGCCAATAGATGACAGAGATAAGTAGGTAAATAGACAAAGACTAAAGACATATTTGCTTACATGTAGTTTGCAGACAGAGTTTGCTAATTTTCTATTTTTTCTTGAGGAATGCTACTAAAGTTAAGTAGATAAATTAAGTAGATAAAGTATTTAATTAAAATCTCTACACTGATGGTGATCCTTTTGTTTATAGCAAAAAATGATGTCTCTCCAAATGCTTCTGTTTTTCATTACAAACTTTAAGAAGAAATGCATTTGAAATAAGAATCTTAAATTATATATGTATAGAAGAAAATAGTAATAAAACGTATCTTACCCAGTTGTGCTTAGTATTAAAGAGAAACATAAAAAGTTTCAGTTTTATTGAATCAGAATTTCAGAGTGGACAGAGCTGGAGAAATCTGTAATTCGATGAACTCCCAGGGTGAGAAAGATGATGTACTAACTTTGTGAACCAAAGCCGTCTTCACCCCATGTACTTGAGGAGACACTAGCATAGCCCACAAATTAGATGCAGATATAATCAATATCTTATTTTAAATCTAGCTTTCCAGGATATTATTCCTTAATGCATAACTAACTTAATTTATATAACAATTTCACCCAGTGCTATTATTTAAGCATAGTTTAAGATAAATGAAGGAGTATGTTTATTATTTCTTTTGGTAAGAAATTACAGTGGCTATAATTACATTGAAATAAGTAAGATCATATTTTGGAATACTCTTCTGACCTACTTGGGTTTGTTTCTGGATGCACCCAAGTGTTCTAGTGTTCTACCATCTGTTTGAATTATGCGGGTGGGGAGCCTATCAGGCTCCAGTACAGTGCCAAGAGCAGCTGGCTTAGCCCACCCTGGATAGCCATTAGTCACTCCCCACCCAAATTCACACTTGCATCAGGACACCCAGATAATGTGTAATATAAAAATGCTGTGCTGGCTACACAGACACAGCTTCAATTTAAATCACATAGCAGGCCAGGTCCAGTGGCTCACACCTGTAATCCCAGCACTTTGGGAGGCAGGCAGATCAATGAGGTCAGGAGACGGAGACCAACCTGGCCAACATGGTAAAACCCCGTCTCTACTAAAAATACAAACAAAAATTAGGCGGGCATGGTGGTGGGCCCTGTAATCCCAGATGCCTGGAAGGCTGAAGCAGGAGAATCACTTGAACCTGAAGGCTGAGGTTGCAGTGAGTTGAGATCGTGTCATCGCACTCCAGCCTAGGCGACAAGAACAAAACTCCATCTCAATAAGTAAGTAGGTAAATAAATAAATAAATAAATGATTCATGTAGCACCCATCTAACCAGGTTGCTGCCTCTATACCTACTTTACTTCTTACCTTATTATTTCCTCTGGTTCTCTATGGAGACTATTGTAAGCTTTTCTCCATTTTTTACAGAATGTTTTCTTGTACATGGCATACAGAATTGTATCATTGATAGAGGATTTTTATAGGGGTACATAAGAAATGGCAATACATCTCAATCTGATTCAAATCAAATTCAGTTTAGTAAATATTTATCGAGCCCTTGGTATGTGCTGGGTTCTGGGTTAGCTACTGAGGATGTAAAGAAATATGAGAGAAGGTTCTTACCTTCATGGAGCTTTAGCTTAAATTTCTAGGATACAGGTGAGGCATGGATGGATCATTTTTGAATAAAAATAATCCTTAACTGAAAGAGAATATGACATCTTCTGTAATGGTGATTTCTCTCCAGTGCTTTTGCAGAGGAGATATTGATTTTAACCACAAAGCTATATGAAGGAACAAATACAGGAGTGGTTTCAAACCAAAGGCATAAAGTAAAAAAGAGTTATAGGATTAGGAGAATACAAGGTGAGCCTTGGGACTACTGAAGCCTCTGTTCTGGAAAGAACATGGCTTATTTTTTTAGTGTGGGTGACAGTGGAATTAAGTTCACAGTATAATGCAAATTCCATTGATCCTCATTATTCAAGGTTTCTATATTTTCAAATTCACCTAGTCCCTAATATTTATTTGTAACCCCACGACCTTGCAGTGCTTCCACCATGATTTATGAACATGTTCACCCCCATCTCCCTCTGCACATCATTCCAATTGGCATAGAACAATGTGGCACTCCGCCTTCTTTCAGCTCTCTGTTGTAGACAAGTGTCCTTTTAGCAGTCTATTTAATGCCACATTGTTTTTTCATTTTTGTACTTTTTGTTGGTGTTGTGCTGTTTAGAATGGCTTCTGAGCATTGGTAGTGTTGAGTGCTCTCCAGTGGTCCTCAGCACAAGAGGCTACAACATGCCCTATGAAGAAAATATGTGTTAGGTGCTTCATTCAAGCATAGGTGTCATGTTGATAGCCTTGAGTTTAATGGTAATGAACCAATATATAAAAAATAAGGTATCTATACAGGGAAACACACACAAAACAAGGTTATATATTGTTTGGTTGACAAAAATGCTGTCACCAGAGGTTCATAGGAAACGAACCCTGTATTTCTCCTAGGAACAATGGCTCAGTATTCAGAAATTCAGTGTTTGTGGTGACTTTTTAAACACATCTACAATGAAGAGTGAGAACCAACTCTATCTAATGAGAAGCTATGTATTGAGGGCTTTGTTTTCCAAGCAGTGAATACTGCTGAAAAATTTTTAGCTAAGAGACAAGTTAGGAAAACAGGTGCTCCATTTTTTAAAAAGTGTCTATGTGTCTGGCTTATTTCACTTGGCATAATGTCCCCAGCTCCGTCCATGTTGTGGCAAAAGGCAGGATTGTCTCCTTTTTTAAGGCTGAATAATATTGCACTACACGCACACACACACGCATATATACACCACTGTTTTTTTGTCTATTTGTCCATTGGTTGGTGAACACCTGGGTTGTTTCCATAGCCTAGCTATTGTAAATAATGCTGCAATGTACATGGGGGTGCAGAGATCTTTACAAGGTAGTGTTTTCATTTTCTTTGGCTATAGACCCAGAAATGGATTGCTGGGTCATAACACAGCTCCATTTTTAATTTCTTTAGGAATTTTTATATTGTATTAGGAATTTTTGTTAAATAAGTAGATATCAGGTGTTCTTATTACACACAAAAAAGCAACTATGTGAGAAGATAGATAGGTTAAACTGCCTCACTATAGTGATCATTATACTAGCTCTCTCTCTGTGTATATATGCATATACACAGATATATGTATATGTATATATGTGTATATACACACATATATGTATATTATGTACACACATACATATACACACATACGTATATATGTATATGTATATATACACATATATGTATATATGTATATGTATATATACACAGATATATATACATACACACATATATGTATATATACAGATATATGTATACACACATATACATACACACATATATGTATATATACACAGATATATGTATATAGATATGCATATATACACAGGTATATGCATATACATATATACAGGTATATGTATATATCTGTGTGTATGCATATATATACATAGATATGTAGCTACGTATATATACACATATACACAGAGAGAGAGAGATAGTAAGAGAGAGATAGTATAGTATAGATAGTAAGAGACAGATAAGAGAGAGATAGTAAGCACTGCAATCCCAATGTTACATCAGGTTGTAAAACTGAAATATACACAGCAAATTATTTTAAAAGAAAGAAAAGTGTGTATTCAAAAAACAGAATATAGAATTACTCTAAAATATAATGGAGGGGAAGGGAAGAAATGATTACACAAAGGAAGAAACAGTAGAAAATGATTGCAGTGAATACAAAGGCAGTCATTATAATAAACACAATAAATGCATATCTGAGACCTGGATATTGACTGTGTCTAGAGATACACAGAGTTTTCAAGCAGTTAGATGCGATACCAAACACCTTCCCCCCCACAATTGTAATGTCGTGGGACATGATGATTTACAGTTTTGCTCAAAGATTAAATTGTAAAGTGATCTGAATGTATCTACATGTAGAGAATGTGAATTAAGAGACACTGAGGGCCTTTCAGAAAGTTGAAAGGCCACACAATTCTGAAGGCTCAGTGGGAATGCAAGAGGAGATAATTGTGAAAAGTGCTGGACCAGGACCATCTCGCAGAGCCAAGCACTTCACTCACACCTGCAAGAGGGTCAAAGAGACCATGAAGTTGTTAATGCAAATTCTTTCTTGATGAACTCACATGATATAGTTGGAGGTTGTACAACATACTTGAAGAATAGAATGATGGTTTGTTATTTGGAAATAGAAATCCTGGACCTTTTATTTATTATCTACAAGGTTCAAATGAACAAACAATTCAAACCAAGGCCTCCCTTTGGATTAAGTTTTCCTACTACTTGTGAGATTTGAGTTGACCTCTCATAATCTACTTGAGTCCAAGCTTTATGGTGTCAGGACCTGTAGTTTTATTTTAGCCCTAATTCCAATAACCGGCTGGCCCATCTTGCTTAATCGTTTAACCTTTCTGTACTATATAAGTAAAAGTGATTCTAAAAGCTTACCTACCACTACAAACTATTGTTTGTCCCAAGTGCACTAATTCATATGAAAGTGCTTTGAAAATCTAAATTTAATTTATAAAGTAACTTTTGTAATTTATACAGTGACTTGGGGAACACTGTAGTGACATGTTTTCTTCCCTAGGTGTCACCGATTTTTTCAGCCTGACATCCCCAAAATAGATGTATTTCTGGGGATTTAGTTTTTCTTCTAGAACCCCAGTTAAATTCAAGTATTTCACCTGGAGGAGTGATATATGAGCAGTTCCTATGTGGGGATTCTTGCAACAGAGTGATTTGTAGGTAGAGGAGGAAAGTATTATTCTTATATGATGAGGCAAAAAAAAAAAAAAAATACTATTGGGAAGGCTTCATGTTTTATAGGCCTTGGCAAGTTCTGAGCAGGAGGGGCTATAAACTCTGAAGTTCAGCACAGGCTCCCTTGAGGAGGGGCCACAGGGTCACAAGGAAGAGGAACAGAGAGGGGTGGGGCTGGGTTAAGTGCTGTCAGCTACAAAACATCTTTTCTTACTCCAATTGATGCAATCTGTAAAAGTTACCCCAGACTGATAGATTCAACGTTCAGATAGAATGAGATACACTATATAGTCTAACCATTTGTGCTCCCCGCTAAAATTCGTATGTTGATACCTAATTGGCAGTGCGATGGTCATAGGGAGTGGGGCCTTTGGGAGGTGATTAGGTCATGAGGGTGGAGCCCTCATGAATGGGATTAGCGACCTTATGACAGAGGCCGCAGGCATACTCTGTGTGAGGACAGAGTATGTCCTCAGCCTTTACCCTGTGTGAGGACACAGTGAGAAGACAGATGCTTTGAAGCAGGAAGCAGGCCCTCTCCACACACTGAATCCACCAACACCTAGTTCTTGGACTTCTCAGCCTTCAGAACTGTGAAAAATAAATTTCTGTTGTCTGTAAGTCACCCTGCTTGTAATATTCTGTCATAGCAGTCTGAATGGACTAAGACAGGATAACAAAGTTTCTCTATTAGGATATGTTTGGAAGTGAATGGTGAGGTTCTGATGTCTGTAGACCTATTATTATATGCCAAGATAGTAGACATTCTTGGTGAGACTATTTGAAAAAATTTACTAGAAGGAATGAAAAATAATGTGAAAATTTTTATTTATTTATTTATTTATTTTGAAAGACGAAGTCTCCCTTCTGCCACCCAGGCTGGAGTGCAGTGGTGCGGTCTCAGCTCACGGCAAGCTCCGCCTCCCGGGTTCACACCATTCTCCTGCCTCAGCCTCTGGAGTAACTGGGACTACAGGCACCCACCACCACGCCTGGCTAATTTTTTGTATTTTTAGTAGAGATGGGGTTTCACCTTGTTAGCCAGGATGGTCTTGATCTCCTGACCTCATGATCCGCCCAGCTCGGCCCCCCAAATTTGGTGCTGGGATTACAGGCATAAGCCATCACACCAGGCCGAGAAATTTTTTAAAAAAGAAAGCAAAGTACAAGTATCTACCATCTAAAATTAACAGCATTAAAAGAACAATGGGAATGAAATGGAAAGGAAAGGATGAACACCAGTCGCACTGCAAGAGAAACATTTTGAAAGGTATTGATTAACTCCTAGAAGGACATGTGTCTTTCCCTTTATCTGACAAATTCTGCTTTGACTTGGACTTGGAGAACAGGAACACCTGCTAACCAAGGAAATCTTTGTGTGCTATTGCATAAGTAAATAAGAAAATGATAACTTCCAAGAATATTTATTTGGTGCTAGTCAGTCCCAGCAGGGAGTTAGGCAGATTCCATTAACAGAGAGATGAGCTTAAAGGGTTTAAAAAGCTGTATTTCAGTGTGAAGGGTGCTTGTTAGAAACCCATAGAGAGTTAAGCAATTATCCGAGATGATGTTGCAGTGCTTACCGGGTGCAGAGATGTGGTCTGCTGTCTTTGAAAGAGATCAACTAGGAAAAACTGTTCAGTCACTTCTAGAATGGGTGTGCTAAGCTATGATCCTAAATGGATGTTAACTCAGTAAATTTGACAGCTGGGAACATTAAACATCCGTGTGTCTGTGTTTGTGTCTAAAGATGCAGTAAATTCATTGAAGACAAGAGTCTATGGTATTACCTGGTTTCTGCAAAGAGATGCTCTTTGGGGAATTAAGAGGGTGGTTCTTTTCAGCTTGCTTTTGCAACTCAAGCTTGTCCCGTAGTGCTCACATGTTTTTTATTTGTTTGTTTGTTTGTTTTGTTTTGTTTTTTGAGAAGGAGTCTCGCTCTGTGGCCCAGGCTGAAGTGCAGTGGCACAATCTCAGCTCACTGCAAGCTCCGCCTCCCGGGTTCACGCCATTCTCCTGCCTCAGCCTCCCGAGTAGCTGGGACTACAGGCGCCGCCACCACGCCCGGGTAATTTTTTGTATTTTTTAGTAGAGACGGGGTTTCACCGTGTTAGCCAGGATGGTCTCGATCTCCTGACCTCATGATCCACCCACCTCGGCCTCCCAAAGTGCTGGGATTACAGGTGTGAGCCACCGCACCCGGCCGGTGCTCACATTTTTGGGCCGGCTGTGGGCACACAAGCAAATAGTCAGAATATGAGTCACAATCATGGTTACATCGCTGATTAGTCACAAAACCTTAGAAAAGCAGCTAACTTACCCATTTTCCTGACTTCATTTATTCAGAGGAAGAAAGTAGAGAGCTGCCTCTTTGATGAGTGTACCCATGGTCCTAACTAACTTGGCATGCTTTCAAACTACATAGGCTATCGTATAAATATTAACACAATCATGTATAAAGTCGAGCTGAAGGGAAGCAGAATGCATTTTAATTTAGGTACACTCTTAATTACTGTAACATCTGCCATATTTTGCAGAGGCTACTCTAGAGATACACCTGAACAAAAACACTAATCTGTGAGGAAATGCAAGCAAATTACAGACCAGATTATTGAGGAGAGAGAATAACAATTCATTCCTTAATAATACACCAGCTCTTTATCAATTTAATGTCATTAATTAAAAAATTCCTATGTGAAACTGAAATATGTCATTACTTTTTCACTGAGGCAATGCTGTCCTTCCCACAGATCATACAAAGCTATTGCCCCTCTGCATAAAAGAATATCCTACCTTTCTCATCTGCTTTGCTCCGTTGAAACCAAGAGACTATACATAATTTTCTGATTTATATATTTTATATCTGACATAATAATTTATTTATTTCTTTTTCTTAGAAAGAAGCAGAAATTTCTTAATTTCTTTATCCTGTGTATAGTATAAAGAAATAAAATAAATTCTAGTGGTATGCAGAATTCTGAGATGGCTGTCAAGGTTTCCACCTACTGGTGTACATGCCACGTTTAATCCCCTCCCCTTCAGTGGATCTGATGATTAGGTTACCTTATAGGAACCAGCTGGTGGCATAGTCCCTCCCATGATGACATTATATTATATAAAGCAAGGTGACAGAGGACTAGAAAGAATTTCTCCTGCTGAACTTTAAGAGCAAAATGAGGGCCTTGCTGGTCCTGTAGGAGTTAAAAACGACCCCCACACTGACAAGAAAGTAGGACTTTAGTCCTGCAACTGTGATATAGTTTGGATGTGAAACGGAATCCTGAATATTGGAGGTGGGGCCTGGTGGGAGGTGATTGGATCATGGGGGTGGATGTCTCATGAATTATTTAGCACCATCCCCCTTGGTACTCACCTCATGATAGTGAGTTCTTATGAGATCTGGTCATTTAAAAATGTGTGGCACCTCCCTCCTCTCTCTCGTGATCCTGCTCTAGCCATGGGACATGTCTGTTCCCCCTTCACCTTCAGCTAGGATTGTAAGCTTCCTGAGGCGTCACCAAAAGCCAAGCAGATTCTGGCACCATGCTTCCTGTACAGCCTGCAGAACCATGAGCCAAATAAACCCCTTTCCTTATAATTACCCATCCTCAGGTATTTCTTTATAGTGATGTGAGAATGACCTAATACAAACTTCAAAGAAAATTATTTCAGTCATGTGAATAAGCTTGGGAAGAGATCCTGAACCTCAGGTGAGACGGCAGCAAGAGCAGACACCTTGACTGCAGTCAGAAGAGCCCTTGCAGAGGCCCAGCTAACCCAGGCCCAGACACCTGACCTTGGGGAGTTTTGAGATGATAAATGTGTGTTGTTTTAAAATGAAATCTGTCTTGCAGCAATGGAAAAGTAACACTGGTACCAAGCATGTGTTGAGGGAAGCTACTTTTAGCAGATACTTTGAAACGTTGATGAGTGGGGGGTGGGAGTGGGGAGGTGGGGCAGCGATTGGTTGGAATTCCCAAAGCAGGAGGGATCTGCTGTTCAGCATAAATGCTAGAGCTGGGAGAGAAAAGTACAACTTCACTTATTATAGTTGCATTTGAAGAAAAAGTTGCAGTGACACAGAGAGTATTTGGTTTCAAAGCATGCTGAAGAAATGTCATGATGTCATAAAAGACTGCAGTAATGAATGCCCTGATATCCTTAAATAGTTTTAATTGTATGTATCATAGACTAAGAATTACAGAGATAAAAGTTGTAAAAACCCACCAGTGGTAGTGAATGTGCTACTTCCCCTGCCATTGTGTAGTTTTTGACTACGTGTGCATAATGTAACAAAAAATTCACTTTTACATTGTGCTTTTCATTCTGGATAGTTACATGAACATCTTTCTTTTCCCAGTTGCCATCCAGTTTTTAAATTAGTAGTTTGAAAATATTGTAGAGGTTGTATGTTTCTTCTATATGTCATAATTATTTCTCTCTGTTGTTGAGCATCTAGGTGGTTTGAAATGCTCATTACTGCAGTAAACGCAGTAATCAATACTGCAATAAACACCTTTGTGCATGTACTATTGTAATGGTTTTGGATTTTTTTCTCATGATAAATTGTGAAAAGGGGGGTTGTTCTAACATTCACGACATGCCATAGAAGCTATCCTAAAAGAAAGAACAAGAAGATTGACTTGCCTATAAAAGCACCTCAGCAGATATTTTTAGAACCACACTCAGTAAATAACAAATATTTCACCGTCCAAAAAGTTTAATTGCTCATTCACAAAGCATGTCATTTCATCTAATTACCCACAATCGTTGATTAACAACATTACTGTGTACCTATATTTATGCATAGAAGGAACAAAGACGTTAAATGTTAACTGTTCTAACAGATGATTCTCAATAATAATAATAGAATTATATTTAAGAATGCTCAATAATACTATTAAATAATAAAGACTTAAATAGGTGTATATACGCATATGTACATTTAAATATGTAGTTTATACATCTATCTACATATATAAATGTACATAGGCATATATAAATATGTAGGTATTTTACATATCTATCTACATATATAAATGACATATGCATACATAAACATACATAAGTCTTACTAAAGCGCTACTAAAAATGTCAGAGGCTATAATGAGAAGACCAAAAAAGTGAATTCAATCCTCTTAAGTATATATTAAAGTAGATTTTGAATCTGGTGGTAAATTGGTCAGAGGTCCTTGAAACATGTATACATGATATGTTTCTCACAGGCCCTTGAACCTGCTGTTCAGCATAAATGCTATAGCATATATGTACACTATATGTTTCAAGGGCCTGTGTCCAAATATGTATACACTATATGTTTCTACTCTCTCTACACTGTAGAGGCTGTGTGTGTGTGTATATATATAATGTATATACAGCCTCTCTACACTATAGAGTAGAAAAGGTAAATTTTGTGGCCAGATGCGGTGGCTCACGCCTATAATTCCAGAATTTTGGGAGGCCGAGAAGGGCAGATCACAAGTCAAGAGTTCGAGACCAGACCAGCCTGACCAATATGGTGAAACCCTGTCTCTACTTAAAAATACAAAAATTAGCTGGGCCTGGTGGCGCATGCCTGTAGTCCCAGCTACTCAGGAGGCTAAGGCAGGAGAATCGCTTGAACCCGGAAGGCGGAGATTGCAGTGAGTGGAGATTGTACCACTGCACTCCAGCCTGGTTGACAGAGTGAGACTCCATCTCAAAAAAAAAAAAAAAGTTGTAGCGTAATTGTAAATATTTTGTCCAGTGTATAAGATTACATCTGACAGGTTGCTATTTTTACCCTAATCAAATAATTTCTTTCATTGGTCTATAATAATGACATCCTCTTTTTTTTTTTTTTTTTTTTCTGAATAGAGAATCAAGTAGAACTATTATTTCTAAGAAATTGTGGACAAATCTTGTCATTTTGCATCTACCATTCCCATGTTGCTTGTCAAATGAGGATCCTGAACACAGTTTTAGGATGATGAGGACTTTGTAGTTCCCCTATTATTCTGCTGATAGAATTAGTGTTCAGGGTGGTGTGTCCTGGAATGACTGCATCCATCCTATGCTATGGATAGTGCTAGCCTAGTACTGAAGGTAGGTCAATGTATCATGCACTTGAGGTATTTGCCTGTTCAGTTTTAGGGTTGAATTTAGCGTGATGCATGGCATTGGAGAAGACAGAAGAAGAAAAAAAACCATTTAGTTTTGCGCAGGTACCAAAATTATGGCAAAGTGTGCGACTTTTAGGGATGTGTTTATTCCTGTCCAAACCTATCAACATCATTTCTCAAGACTATGAATTTATAGTCATGGAGAAGGTCTTCCCATTGGTTTCCTCTTGATGCCTCCTAAGTACTTAAACATATAACAATAAACAATAAGAATAGCAGAAATGTGCACATAGCTGGTGCCAACTCTGCTGGTATAAATCAGACACTTTTATTTGGGCCACAACAGGACATGAAAGGGTGAGATATTACACACATGAGGTGTAGAATTTCTTCTCTGCCTTCTTCTCACTCCAGTATGCTTCCAGGAATTAGAGTTAATTACTACCCAGCTTTCTGGTTAGTAAACTAATAACATATAGATAGATAAGGCTGATCACTTCTTATTTTAATTATATATGAATAATTCAGGAAAAGCCAACCTCTCCACCCTATTAAAACCACCCCCCACTTTCAAATGTTCTCTGAGAGCTGTGCATAGCTAGTAAATCAATTTGATTATTATTCTATTCCAAAGAGCATGCAATGATTTACATTGATATGCCAAAATTTTCCTTCTTGTTGCTCCAGCAAGAGCTGGAGCACGTTGATAAGAATGTGAAAGTGCTGGCACAGGCGTTCCACGGCCTCAGCATGCGTGCATTGCCCAGTGTGACAGGTTCCTCCCTGTATGTACGACGCTCTCATACAGGTAGCGTGTGACGCAAGGCCAAGAGCACCAGCAGATTCTTGATTGTTTCAGTATAGGACAAGCACTGACCCCTATGACAATAAATGTGTTGGGCATTTATCTTCTTAGCAGGTCAATACTGAATGTCATCCTTAGGGGAGGGGTGCTGTTTAACTTCTTGTAATTAGTTTAGTTACCTCTGTTGAATCCCTGATGGACTCCTGTATCATAAAAAACATTCTTTCTGGAATGGTTGTCAGTTTCATTGTGTCTGCTCCCTCCTTCCAAACCTCCCTTCCCCACTGTATTCTCTCCCTGGGAAAAAGAAAAAATAAATAAACACAAGTTTGAAAGATTAAAGTGATACCAAAGAGAAAAATGTATCCCTCTTTATTCTACTAATTTACACATTCTACAATCAGAATTAAAGGAAAGATACATCCTGAATTTTGTTGGACTTACAACGTTCATATCATTATGAAATTATTTCTTTTGAAAAGTTTAAGTAACACTCAGTTTTGGGTATTATGCCTTTCTCAGAAAATAATCTCTGGAGATCCTAGTGTTCTGCTGTCAAGGTGAAAGTGGTCACTACAACTCATGTTACTTCCCAAGATGATATGATTGTTATTATTTCTTATTAACTGAACAAGATGACAATCACAGATAGGCATAGTTTTTACCCCTTAGGGTTGTAGTACTTTTAACTTCCCATGGACAATACAAACAAATCTATAAAAAGTATCCATACCAAAATACAGGGCCATCTAGATTGGAAATGTATTTCATTCAGTAAAGTGAAATTTAATATTGTAGGATTTAAGTTTTGGTTAGATATCAGATACTCTTAATGAAGATCTTTAAAATGATGGCAAAGTGTTTCTCAAACTTTAGCTTAGCTAAAGATCGATCAGGATGCGTGTTAAAAGCACACTTATGGGCATCATCATAGAGAATTTGATTCAGTAGGTATGAAAAATAAAAACAAACAAAAACAAAACAAAACAAAACAAAAAACAAGAATCAGCACTACAAAAGTGGCCCATGTAATTTCAGCAAGGTAGTTTGTGGAATCATCTTCTGGAAAAATAGCTGTGGGTTTTTTACAGTAGTGTTTTTTTTTTTCCTTAGGCTAATAAAATACAGGTTGACTCTCATCTGCAGATTGTAGTCCATTTTTCTGAAATTATGAGTCCCATTAAATTTTCAAACGGGATCAGGCAAAGAATACACTGTCCTGCATCCCATCATATCCCCATTCCGTCTTTTTAATTGCAGTATTTCTTATAAAACTGGCTTTTGGAATACTTTTGTTTGTCTTCTTTTTTCATAAACTTTCATAATTTCCTTGTGTTTTAATATCTGCATTTCATTTTAATAAGTAAATATTTTTGGAGTTTGAGTGAAAATATAAACAATTGGAAATAATATACTTCTGTGTTTCGCTTTATCTGGGGATCCATAAATGGGTTCTAGGACAAAATATATGTGCAACTATCTGTTAGGTTTTTCAAGCATTCATTTATTTACTGTAGCTTCCATGACTCCCAAAGAGGTCTATGTGTCAAGAAACATTAAAATTTAATATAGGAAAATTAGAAGGAGAGTCATAGAAATGCAAAACCCCATTTACCAACAAGTTGTTAAAGAAATGACTGGCCATTTTTTCATTGGTGATGTGTCCTCTTTAAAGGGGGTGAATAGGGTCTAATAGGAAAGCGTCATTTCTTTGTTCTTTTCTCAGCCTGGTGAGATAGGGTTTTACAAAGTGGTTGCTTAGTAACTGGCCCAGTATGACTATTTTTCCTCTCCCCATATGCAGACATAGTTAATTGCGAGATTTTGAATTATTACAGTAATTTTCCATTTCAGTGACCTTATTGATAGAAGAGAGAATTACAGAATTTCTGAAGTCAAAGTTTTTGATCTAGTGCAGCATATGGTAATGACACTGTATTCTGGATATATATAAACTACTCATTAGAAATGAAAACAAAAGTCTCAGAAAAGAAGTGTTGACTTGATCAAAGTCTCTAAGATAGTAAATAATTGAGTCTAGGAGGCTTAAAACTAGATCTAGCTTATGCCAAAACCCATGGCATGCTTTTCCATCCCAACTCGATCCTATCTCAGTTTTGTTTGGTTCTAATCATCATTAATGTATTTCCTTGGTAACCAAGAGTTAAAATGACATGGACAGTCTCCCTTACATTTCCCATTGGTTCAAATTTTTAAATGATGCTTAGAACTAACTTGAGTATAAGGGCTTCCCTTATTATCCTTCAACTTCCTGGTTCATGAAACTGCAGAAAAGATAAGAATTTTTTAGATGTTCTACTTTTAGAAGAATGAAAAGAAGCAATCACCCAACAGTTGAATTTTGCTATGACCATAAATTGCCTTTATGCCAAATTATCATCTGTATTAGGAAAACGTTACCTATAATCTCATTTGACAAGATAATCTCTGAGCTGCCTCCAAACCAAAATCATTTTTATTGTTTTTTGATCTTTTGATCTTTACTCCATTGCCTTTTCATATGCATTCTATGTTAAATGATTTTACATAAATGATTATAATTTCTTGACCTAGGGATTTTTTTCTGCTTTCAGGTCTATTTATTCTCTTTTCTTCAAATAAGGCATTTTTTTTTCCTGTGATCAGCCATATTTCATCCTTAACTTGTCCCATCTGTAGTATTCTGGGGTCTTCTTCAGCTTTTTCCACTGGAATTCAAAATAACTTATTTATTCTCTATGAATTTATATAGACGCTTTCTGTAGTGTTAGACATGAATCCCAATTCTTAACCCTCATGATCCTTGGAAAATTTCTGTGTATTTTCTACATACTTTTTTGCCTTAAAGGTTTCTCAGGAAGGGTAGTGCACACCTGTAATCCCAGCTACTCTGAAGGCTGAGGCAGGTGAATCACTTGAACCCAGGAGGCAGAGGCTGCAGTGAGCCGAGATCGTGCCACTTCACTCCAGCCTGGGTGACAGAGTGAGACTCACTCTGTTGGCCAGGATGATCTCGAACTCTTGACCTCAAGTGATCCACCTGCCTTGGACTTCCAAAGTGCTAGGATTACAGGCATAAGCCACTGTCCCCGGCCCAGTCCTCTTTTATATATGTATTAATATATACATTCTTCTATTGACTACAAATTAATCTTCTTTAAAAAGTTCTGTCTTGGACCATTTGCTCAATCCTCGCCAAGAATTCTTCATTCTCTCTAATAATTCAAGATATAGAGACATTCATTGTATTAGTCTGTTCTCACACTGCTCTAACGAACTGCCCAAGACTGGGTAATTTATAAAGAAAAAGTTTCCTGAGGCCTCCACATTGCTGAGAAGACCTCAGGAAACTTACAATCAGAGAAGAAGGGGAAGCAGGCATGTCTTACATAGCAGCAGGTGAGAGAGTAAGAAGAGGGAACTTCCAGACATTTAAAATCATCCGCTCTCATGGGAACTTCCTCACTGTCACCAGAACAGCCTGGGGGAAACCAACCCCATTATCCAATCACCACCCACCAGGTCCCTTCCCTAACACGTGGGAATAATGAGGATTACAATTTGAGATGAGATTTGGGTGGGGACACAGAGCCAAACCATATCACTCTTGTCTCAAATACTTCTCCTTCAGCAGGAAAACTCCCTTAATTTCACTATGCTTGTGCCTGGAAGACAACCAGAGCATGTTCCTTGCTGGCAGTAACTGCAAAACTAGATTCCTTGCTGTGCCAGGAATCCAGTTTTAGTATTCAAGCTTTTAAAATATAAAGACAGACTCTAATTCCTTTTAGCTAGATCTGAAAGCTTCCCCTAGCAGCTGTCACTAACTTCTTAGCAACTATTCAGTGAGGAGACCCCTAAGATGTCTGTCTCCATGACAGCTATTCTGCTCCCTAATAGTCCTGACTTCTGTGCTAAAGTGTTAGACTTTACCACTTATCAGTTCATCAACACTAGATGTTTCAATCCAGTGTCCCTGTATTGAGACTCCATGGAGATCTGTGCCTTAAATACTTATTGTTACCATTGGAAAAAGAGCAAAAGAAAGGAAGATTCTATCTGTGTTTAGAGGCTCTTGGCATTTCAACACAACAAGGAGTGCCTGTGGAAAGCCTGCAGTTGCATTCTTCCTGTCAATATTTATATAATGCCAAGGTCCTGCTTCACCTCCTGGGGTCCAGCCTTATAGAGAAGAAATGTCTTGTGCAATTCAAGATAGAAAGGGCCATGAAGAGCTTCCCTAAAGGCTCTCTTAACTTTCTATTCTGTGGTATAAACACAAGCCTTAGGATATTTTTATTCTTCTATTTCCAAATCTTCTCACCCAAGGGAGCCAGCCAGGTCTGCAGTGACAGGGTGGTGACACCCTAGGGTTATCATTTCCGTAGTACTATTTGGGCTACTTGACAGCACAGTTGGGGACCAGAGACAACCTTGTTGAATTTATGGGCTCTGTTTTGGTTTTGACCAAGGGTTAAAAACCACAGGGCAGTGTGTGTGGTGTGTGTGTGTACATCTGTGTGTGTAAAACATGAAACACTGAGAATGGTGAAATGATCCCAAATAGAATGTTCCAGTTGTTTGCATAGCTATTTTTCCATAAAAACCACAGACATTTTCATGTGTATGTCTTGAATGAATGGCAAAAACCAATGGCCTACGTGTGAAGACATCAGCTCCAGAGAAGAGATCCACATTTGGCATATGGTGGATGGAAGGAAGGACTGTGACGACAAAGGGACAAGGAGATATTTCTTATTTTTCCAGCATAATCTCTAAACCAGAAGCTTATTCCCATAGAATTTTCCAGTGAGGCAGGGTTAGGAATACTTGGGAAAATGAAGGTAAAAGATGGGCTAAATAGGCTGGGTGTGGTGGCTCATGCCTGTAATCCCAGCACTTTGGGAGGCCGAGGTGGGCGGATCACAAGGTCAGAAGATCGAGACCATCCTGGCTAACACGGTGAAACCCCATCTCTACTAAAAGTACAAAAAATTAGCCGGGCATGGTGGTGGGCACCTGTAGTCCCAGCTACTCGGGAGGCTGAGGCAGGAGAATGGCATGAACCCGGGAGGCGGAGCTTGCAGTGAGCCGAGATCATGCCACTGCACTCAAGCCTGGGCAACGGAGCAAGACTCTTTCTCAAAAAAACAAAACAAAACAAAAAACAAAACAAAACAAAAAAAACAGATGGGCTAAATATTACCTTGTAGAAATAGTTCTTTGGGAATAGTTTATGAAGAAAATATCTTTCAATCTCGAATCATTCCAAGTAGATAGTTATCAATTTGTCAACTTTTCCTGTTAATTAAGCTACTAATGATATAATTTAAAGACGTGAAGTTAATGGTGATATAATTTAAGCTTTTATTTAAATGGAATCAATTTGTATCAGGATGAGAAGAAAGTCTTTAATAAAATGTATACTCTGGGGTAAAATGGCAAAATGGCAATTTAGTTTTCTCTCTTCTGTCTTCCTTTCCTGGACAGCCTGTGCCTGGGCCCCTACTTAGCACCACATAAAGCCAGGGCTCAGATAACCCTATAATGTCCATGGTCTCTGCTGTTTTTTGCATGTCCCATCCAGAACCCATATTGAAATTTGATTGCCATTGTGATGGTAGTAAGAGATGGGCCCATTATGGGATGATTAGAGCATGCGGACTCCATCCTCATGAATGGATTAATGTCATCATTGAGGGAGTGGGTTAGTTGTCTCAGGAGGGGGTTCCTGAATAAAAGTGAGTTCAGCCCTCTCATGCTCATTCTTGCTCTTCTGCTCTCTTGTCCTTCCACCTCCTACTATGGGATGATGTAGAAAGGAGGCCTTCACCAGCTGCCGCTCTCTGACCTTGGGCTTCCCAGCCTCCAGAAGTGGAAAAAATTAGATTTTTCTTTCATAGACGACCCAGTCTGTGGTCTTCTGTTATTGCAGCACAAAATGAGCTAAGACAGCCTCTATTCTCAGTCTACTCACATGTGCCGCTGGCACCTCATCGCTTCACCTATTCCGGCTCTTCCTGCCTTCACACCTTGCAATGCCTTTATTTAATCCATGGTTTGGTTTCACCCTCAGACTAATACAGAGACAGTTGTTGTATTTGTCTTTGACCTCAGTCTCCTTCCTTTCAACCCTGGCTGAGGCTCAACATCTATCATTCTGATACCCTGAGTATGGAGCTCACTTTTTCTAGCCCAGGTTATTGTAACCATCAAATATGCATGCTCATTTGGTTTGTTCCAGGAGTTAGTGGAGGATCTAAACAAAATTCTTCTGATATAGCAGGAGCAAATTTAGAACAAGGGCATTGAGGTCCTGCAAGGTATCCTCATTATTCAAATATTTTCAATTACTACAATCAATTCACCAGTTTATTCTTTCCTGGTAACCCTTGGTCTCCAAATGTTTATATAGCCTTTTTGCTGGCAAGGCTGAACATCTAAATTTGATTGAGGCTAAACATATTTTTCCAGAGATTCTATTCCTTTCTCCTTCATGAAAGTCTTGACCATGTTCTCCGGTAGGTTGGTGTCCTTGGTCAGGGTGGAATAAACCAAGGGAGCCTCTTGAAAAGTGTTTCTCATGAAATCATCATTGCCTTTGCTGTTCTGGCCCAAGAACCTAGTTTAGTGTTCCCTAAACACCCTGCTCTGTTCTTTGCTCTTGACCTATTCATAGTCTTTTTAACTTTCACAGGCTAGAGCTTATGAAAAATAACTCTTTCGCTGGTTGCTTCTTCCTCTGAGTTTCTACATTTCTGCTAGTTGGCTTTACATGGTAATATTCATCACTTATAACTTAATATTGCCTTCTGTTGTTTCGGCACATATATGATTTCCCCAACTAAATTTTAAGCTTCCTGAAGGAAAGAACTGTGTCTTTTTATTTTTTAGAATTTTTTTTGTAGTAACTTATACTGTAGCACACATACATTATCAAATAGCAAAATATCATCAGTAAGTATAAATTACAGTATTAGGAACAGCCTTAAAACCACCATATAAGCAGTTTTAGGGAAAAAAAACACATAATTGGGGTATTCATGCATTTTGAAGCCTATTAAAATATAAATGCGGAATATAGTCAGTCAATCATGGTATTCTCTATAAAACACACTTAGGAAAGGGAAAATTCATAGCAGGAATAGTGATGTGTTTAACAAACAGGCATCAGTGTACTGAATGCTGCCAAACCCCATCCATTGCTCAACAAAATGACTATAAATAAGACAGTACAGAGGAGGAGAGTTACAGATGAAACGGGCAATGAGGTGGAAGGAGTCGCAGCTGTTTCTTTTCATTCATTCACTGAATTCTCTGTAAATATTGGTATGGCTTGCAAAGTGGTAAACAGCGTTTCTGTAAATTAGAATGCCTGCTCATATTCTGGCAAGAATATCAGGGGTCTGAATGTCAGGCAAAGCAGACGATGACATCATACACTGCATGAGCTTTCCCCTTGGCTTCTCCAAATGCTCCTAATTCATTTGCTCCGTAATATTTCAATATATATTTGAGCTGAGCCAACTCTTTTACCAGGAAAGTATTCAGTGCTTGTTTTAGATTCATTTTCCTGCAGCTTGCGTTTTGCCACATGCATTGGGACTTGTTTACACTTTTTATTTTAAGGTTTGTTTTGTTTCTGATTTTGTTCTGCACTGAAGTTCCGAATAGACAGATGTCTATTAGAAGAATTGAAATGACATATCAGAGTTTTAATGCCGTCGTTCTTGTATTTGCATATTTAATTACTTGCATCACATTTTATTAGTGTATTTTCTGATGAGGAATTCTGACTAATTAATTTCACCTGGAATGGTATGTGGGTGTATGAAAAATTACACTTGGCCACTTGCAGAGACCAGCTGTGTATTAGAAATATCTGATCCCCATCTGCAGGATTAAAAAAAGTGACAGAAAACAGCTGATTGTAAAAAACAGTCACTTTTCCTTGTGCCCTGAAGGTATTATTATTATTGGCAGATATCCTTTATTACTCAGCCTATATTCTGGACATGAACTCAGAAGTTTACTCCGAGCATCATTCAGTGGGAGGACTTGACTTTGCATCATTTTCGTTTTAATTTGTAGTCATGCTAATGTGATTGGTTTCCACCCATACGCATGCACTCGCTGCCTTCAATCCCAGCCTGACTCACACACAGCCAACTTCATTTGGACCACAAATTGTTTTGGCCTAGCTGGCAGCAGAAACCCAGAACAAAAATCTGGGAGAGTAGGGATGTCATGTTAAAAGATAACCCTCAGGGTCAAACGTGGCCCCTTAGAAATGCAACCGAATCCTGTAGCAGCCCTCCGATACACACATGCATGCTCTTATTTTCTCTTTTTCTCTCTGTCTTGCTATGTATTTCTATTTGGATTCTTTGTCTGCCCTGACAACAGATGGTGTTTTAATAAAGTCCAGTAGGAATATTACTGTGAGTAAACAATGCAGCGCATGCCAATTCCATAATTGCTGGGTACTGATTCAGCCACTTACCTGCTGCATCCAAATTGGGAGGGAACCAACTGTGCTTGCACCTACCGGCAGCAGCCCGCTCGCCCGCAGCTGTGGTGTGCTTCAGCAGCTAGCCTCACCACGGAAGGTAAATTGCGGCTCCTGTCATGCGTCTTGGCACCGGGTCTAGAGAATGCTGCCATCTGGCTTGTCATCAAATATGGTCATTGAATCTCTCAGAGATAAAATGGCTTTTAAAAAATCTTGCTGTTTTTGTAAAAAATTGACACACATAAAATGTATTATCTTTCTCTTTACAGGCACGGTATATTCTAAAATAAATGTTTGAGCTTATTTGAGCAATAGCTTACAGAGTGTCGTTTTTCCTCACTGATTCCCATGCTCAAAGGGATTTATAGTCTAAACCTATTATATGTTAATGGAAAATTTAAATTCATCGGATCTGGCCAAGAAATGCAAGCCCTCATTTGTATGTCTCATTGGGGAAGGGTAAAAAGTTAGGTTAACTCTCTGAATAATTTTAGTTTGTTTTTCATTGTATAGAAGCATGTCCTTAACTCCTTTACTCAAAAAAGAGGGCGAGTGAAGCAAATAAAGATGGTAATCCAAATGTATGACATTTGTCTCCTTCCCATAGTCCCCTCAAACTACCTGCTAGATGGAGGGCTCCAGGAAAATCGAAGTGGCTTTGGCAGCCAGAAAGACAGTCAGTGCTTACTCATTTTGTAAGAAGGCCAGCAGCATGTGATGTTTATCCAAGGATCATATTTTAAGTGACATCCAGTTTCTTCAAATACTGCCATTTTCAACAGAGTGCTGTAAACACTTTTGGTCGTGCCTACGATTACGAAAACAAACAAAAAGCCAAACGAAGTGCAGAAACTGAAAGAGTAGCCTTCACAGTAGAGAAAGGTTAACGTCTGCTGGCTGACATAATCAGAGAAAAGCCTCTTGTTTCCTGGTTTGTCTGTTCAAGTAAATAAAATACATTAAACTGATAGGACACCAAACTGCTAGAGTTCATGCCAATTTTTTTCTTTTCAGTAGAGGCTGCCAACTGCCCAGCTAGACTGATGGTTACATGAAATGTTAGTATTGCATCATTTTCCCTTCCACCGATTTTTAGATAAAATGATCCTGTTTTTGAATATTTTGAGAAGAATCTGAAACAAATGCAAAAACAGACAAAAATAGTACACTCAAAACTCTTACACATTACCTAACAAGCGCTCATCCGAAGTTCCCCATCCATACCTCCTTCCTGGTTTATTTGAAGCAAATTCTATCCATCCCGTCAATTTAACTGTAAACATTTCTTTATCTTTTTTTTTTAAAAGCCACAGATCTTTTTTGTACTTTTCTGTAACTTTTTGTTTTAGCATTACTTCAAAGAAAATTTGTAATAGTATGAGGAACTCCCAGAGACTTTTAACCAAAATTTGCTAATGTTTTATGTCTGCTTTGTCTGTTTTTGTGTTTCTGTCTCTTTATATATAGTTTCAAACAAATGCATACCTTTTTCGGAACCATTTGAGTGTGTAGTAGGTTTCTATTGCTACAGTAACACATAACTCAGAAACTCAAATACTGCACGCTTTCACTTATAAGTGGGAACAAAAGAATGGCTACATGTGGACATAAAAATGGGAATAATAGATCCTGGGAACTCCAAAAGTGGGGAGCATGGGAGAGGCCGAGGGTTAAAAGAAGTACCTAGTTGGTACAATGTTCACTATTTGGGTGATGGGTACACTAGAAGTCCAAACCTCACCATTATGTAATATATCCATGTAACAAGCCTGCACATGTCCCTCTGAATCTAAAATTTTTAAAAATTAAAAATAAAATGTACATGGAAAAGTAAGAAAAAAAACCCCACAAATTCCTTATCTTAACATTCTAGAATTCAGAAATCCAAAATGAGATTTCTGGGGCTAAAAAAAAATGTATCAGCAGGTCTTCTGGAGGGTCTGGGAGAATCTGCTCCCTACCCTTTCCTCATTCTAGAGGCTGTCTCAGTCCTCTGGTTTCTCAAGGTTGCCTGGATTCCTTGACTTGTAGCCCCTTCCATCTTGCAAGCCAGCATTTGCATCACTTTGAAATCAGCCTCTCTTCTAATCTTCTAGCCTCTGCCTCCACTTCTCCTTCTTCCCTCTTTCTTTTTTCTAAGAACCTTGTGATTACATTGGGCCCACCATGATAATCAAGGATAATTTCTTCATTTTTCTATTTTTAATTGCATCTGCAAAGTCTCTTTTGCTATGTAAGAAAATATGTTTGCAGGTTCCACGATTCAGATATTATCTAGGGAGAAGAAGATACTGTGCACACTCTATCTCTAGTGTTTCAGTGAGTACTTCCTGAGAATGATGACTTTCTCTTCCACAACCACAGCAAAATAAGTAAAAATTAGAAAATTACCTCACCTGCATTCTGTAATCTAATTTCATCAATTATCTCAGGAACTTTTTTTATCCAACACCACATAAAATCCAGGATCCTAGATTATGTTTAATTGTCATGTTTCTTTGGTCTACTTTAATCTAAATCAGATTCTTAGTCTTCTTTTTGTCATTTATTTCGACATTTAGAAGGCAATAGACCTGTTAGTTCATAAAATGTTGCACCATTTCTATTTGTCTATTTTTATAATTGAATTCAGATTACGAATTTTCGGCAGATGGGATGGTTAAATTTTATGTGTCAACTTGGCTAGGCTGTGGTCCACATTTGTCAAGTCAAACACTAATCTAGAGGTTCCTGTGAAAATAATTCATAGATGTGGTAAACATCTAGAATCAGTTGACTTTTAGACAAAGTGAGAACCCTCAATAATATGAGTGGACCTCATCCAAACAGTGAAGGCCTAAAAGCAAAGCTAAGGATTCCCTCAAAACTGTAACGTAGAAACCCTACCTGAGTTTCCAGCCTGCCAGCGTGCCCTACAGATTTGGATTTGCCACCCCCACAACCACATAAGCCAGTTCCTTAAAATACATCTCTTTGTATAAATATATCCTGTTGGTCCTGTTTCTCTGGAGAATCCTGAATGATTCAGCAGGTGTGCATTCTCATAGGAGGTACATAATATCAGTTTGTCTCAATACTGAAGATACTGACCTTGAGTACTTAGTTATATAGTCTAAGCCGTATGTGTTGGAAATTGAAACTAATAAAGCAAGTGGACTCCATTAGCTCTCTTTACTGTGAAGTTACACAAATGTTCTTTTTGGTAAATACTAAGTAATTTTAGAGTTATTTTTTTTTTCCAGATTGTGTACATTTAGAGCTCTTTATTAAAACTTTCCTTGCTAGTTTTGGCATCCATTGATTGTTTTCAACTCCATCATTTCTTCCATATTAGTTGAAATTTCACCATAAGCAAGAGTTTCCTTTCTCCTCCATTAAGTAATTTAATCATTTATTGATAATATGTATACACTTATGTGTCCTTACTTTTTTCTACAGTTATTATTGGTATCTTATGGCCAGCTCACTTACTCATGAGAACCACGTTTAGGCAACTCTTCTTAAATCTATGTGCATTGGCATAATGTTGGTAGCTTAAAATCACCCATAATGGAGTATTTATAATATAGAAATCAGCAAATGCTGCCAACTAGGGCTTCTTTATTTTTCCATTATGGAGAGCCAGTTTACCAGCATATTATAGTATATAATCCATTACTATCAACATTTATTTTTATGATCAAAATGTTTGAGATTTGACCAGTAGGAACTCCATCAAACTGTGTCCTATGTCCTCTTGACATAGCTGCATCATTCATCATTCTTTGAGCACTTTGTGATTTTCTGGTTCAATATGATGTTCTAGGATGATCTTGTAGGTTCCCTATACTAGCTCTAAAATCATTTTTTTATTCCAAGGAAATCTGTTTTCTTTTCATGGAGAATCATGTTTAGAAACCAAGGTGAGTGCTAGATCTTTGTCAATGACATTGATATGTCATTGCTTCTTCAGCCATGGACAGTGGATATGCAGATTATTCCTGTATTGATTCCTACATTTGAAACCATAGATTTTCTCTGATGCTTATGATTATAATCTAATACCACAGGGTAGAATTTAGTCTCCCTCCTTTCCATACTTGCAACTTTATTCTCCAACAGTGAGAAATCTAGCTCCCATTGTTCTCAATATAGTTAATCATGAGGGCAAGCCCAGACTATACAGAAATGTACATAAACTATAGCAAGTAATTTTAGAATGCTAGTTCCTCTCCCTGTGAAAAACAATCCTAATAACTAAAAGTTATCACCCATTCACAGTGCTTTTTAGGGAAAGTTTATGTAAAATAAAATATACATTTAAATTCAAATTTTGCTGACTTTTTACATATGCATAAACTCATAACTCACCCCTCTATAAATATAGAGAACATTTGTATCACACAAGAACATTCTCTTTTATTACTTTTCACTGAATTGCCACTGAGACAATCATTTTCTAATTCTTTTTCACCATGACTTAATTTTGTCTGCTTTTGAACTTCATATAAATGCAATCATAGGTTAGGTAGTAATCTAATTTGTATCCTGCTTCACTCAGCATAATATCTGTGAGATTCATTCTTGTTGCTATGTATGGCAGTAAGTTATTCCTTTTTATTGTTGAGTAATATTCCTTGTATTAAAATCCCACAATTTGTTTATACATTTTCATGTTGATTGCAATTTGAGTAGTTTCCAGCTTTGAGCTATTATGAATGAAGCTGTCATGAAAATTTTCATACAAGTGTTTTTATGAGCATGTGTTCTCATTTATCTTGAAAAGATTCCTAGGAGTGGAATTGCTGGGTCTTAGTGTTTGAATAGATTTACCTTTAAAGGAGCAATTTTTTTCAAAAGTAGCTGTACCATATTCTCTCTTGTGGTCCATATAAAATAATAGGGACTAAATGTATCATCAGATACTGAACAACAAGCTAAATTGGACAAAGTATGTGAAATGAGGGATTAAAACATTTTACAGCTAGTAGTACAGGATGGTGATGCCTGAAAGAAAGAAAACAAGTAACAATGATGATCTCTACTCATCAGATTATTGTCTAAAGGATAAGTATCTAAAGGCATCCTTAAGTAGTGATGCAATATGGGAGCGGCAGAAGAGTTGGCTGAGAGAATTCATCACCAGAAGACTGGACTGAAGGCCTCACTGGGTTGAGGAGATCAGAGTGCAAGATAAAACACCTGAGAGGAGGGCACTGTACAGAAAGAAACCTTCAATGACATGCAAAGAGATCCTCAGAGTCTTTGCTGAGCACTGACCTACATACATGTGTGAGGAAACAATCTGAGCCTGAGAAAAGAACCACCAAAGGAGAGAATGCTCTCCTTTGTGGCTCACACAGAACTGTGAAGAGTTTGTATTCCCATCAGTTGGAGTGAAAAGACGTCATCACACATGGGGTTTCAGGTGGAATTCTCACAAGATTATCAATAATAAATAAATAAATAATAAATTTATTATTTTAGCAGTGGGGCTAAATTACCCTGGGTAAAGACTTCTCTGAACATACCTTAATGGTGCTTAAAAACAAAGATTTGAAAGGATTTAACTAGTGCAAAATAATTTAACTACACACTAAAACAAGATCCAACATTTCTTAAAGGAATGTAACAAAACTCAGTACCTTGCATTGTAAAATGTAAAATGTCCAACATCTAATAAAAAAATTAGTTGGTATGTGTGATGGTTAACACTGAGTGACAACTTGATTGGATTGAAGGATGCAATATTGATCCTGGGTGTGTCTGTAAGGGTGTTGCCAAAGGAGATTAACATTTCAGTCAATGGGCTGGGGAAGGCAGATCCATCCTTAATTGGGTGGGCACCATATAATCAGCCACCTGGGAATATAAAGCAGGCAGAAAAATGTGAAGCAATGAGACTGGCCTAGGCTCCCAGCCTACATCTTTCTCCCTTGCGGGAGAAACTTCCTGCCCTAGAACATTGCGGGAGAAACTTCCTGCCCTAGAACATTGGACTCCAAGTTCTTCAGTTTTGAGACTCAGACTAGCTCTCATTGCTCCTCAGCTTGCAGATAGCCTATTGTGGGCTCTTGTGATCATGTAAGTTAATACTTACTAAACTCCCCTTTCTATCGATATATATCTAGATGTATGTCTATAAATAGATATAGATATCTATATATGGATAAATATAGATATAGATCCATCCTATTAGTTCTGTCCCTCTAGAAAACCCTGACTAATACATATTTTGGTACAAGGAGTGGTTCTAGAGGAACAGAATATTAAGGATGGAGTTCTTTCATTGGTTTGGGGGTTTCTGGAGTTGGCTGCTTAATATGATTAGACCCAAAAATGCTAAGGACTCTACTTCTAATAGTATGGAGAACACTAATAGTCCTTGGTATGAACTGTTTAGAGAGTTATGCAAAATAAATGCATTTGACACTCTTGATTCACTGCTTGTGAGAAGTAAGAAGTTTAGTGACTCTATACATAATACCTTTGACCATAGGACCAAAGAACATAATGAAGCTGGTTGGTTGCTCCTAAGTTCAGTGGATAAAGTGATGAAAGAAAATGATGAACTCATGGATTCTGTCTCCTGGCTTCAGAAGCAGATACTGAGCCTCAAATCTGCCAAGATTGCCCTGAGTGAGAGTTTATCTCCTGTAGAGAAAGAACTGAAATTGTGGAAAAACAGACACAGCTCTTATCATGCAAATGGCTGACCTGCAATGAAAGGTGCATGCACAGCCTAGCCAGGAGTCTACTGTTAAAGTGAGGGCAGTGATTGGAAGAGAATGGGACTCTGCAACTTGGAATGGGGATGTGTGGGAGGACCCTGATGAAGCTGGGGACACTGGGTTTGTAAACTCTGAAGGAACTTTTTTGCCAGAAGGAACAGCTTCGCCATTCACAGTAGTGACAACATCCCCTCCCCAACCCATGCTGCCATCAGCCTTTCCACCTTTTCTGAGGAGATAAACCCTGTGCTGCCTGAGGCAATAGTGATGACCTACCCTGTGTCAACTTGATTGGATTGAAGGAAGAGTAACACACCCAAATGAAGAATGTGTTGCCTTCCAAATCCAAATAGGCCCACTAGTTGGCCGGCTAGGGGCCAAATACAGCAACTTATCTTTCACCATACAAGGAGTATCTCAACAGGCCTCACACCACTTTATCCCTAGAAATTTTACTGAGGTAGAAGGTCCCTGAATGTTAGTGAGATTTATTTCCTACCCTGTGGCACGCAACTGTCTCACAAATAAGTCCAGTGTAAGCAAGCAAGATAATGTTGATTCTCCTTAAGAGCCACTCCCAACACCCATGTTTGCTTCTAGACTTATAACCAGAATAAAGTCCCAGCGGGCCCCTAAAGGTGAGGTTGAGAGTGTGACCCATGAGGAGGTGTACTACACTCGAAAAAAATTGTTTGTGTTCTCTAATTTATTTAAACAGAAATCTGAAGAATAAGTATGGGAATGGATATTAAGGGTATGGGATAATGGTGGAAGGAACATAGAGTTGGATCAGGCTGAATTTACTGATTTGAGTCCACTAAGAAAGAATTATGTTATTAATTTTTCAGCTGGGGGAGTTAAAAAAAGGTTCTAATAGTTCATTGGCTTGATTAGCTGAAATATGAATTACAAGATGGCCCACTGTGAGCGAGCTGGTAACGCCTGATCTCCCTTTGTTTAATGTAGAGGAAGGGATCCAAAGGCTTAGGGAGATTGGGATGGTGGAGTGAATTGGTCACTTTAGACCTACTCATCCCAGCTGGGAGGGTCCAGAAGATATACCCTTGACCAATACCTTGCAAAAAAGATTTGTAAGGGCAGCACCTGCATCTTTGATGACCCCTGTAATTGCTCTCCTCTGTATATAAGATCTAACAGTGGGAAATACAGTCAGTGAACTACAAAATTTAAATACAACGGGAATAATTGGTTTCTGGTGGCAAAATTTAAATACAATGGGAATAATTGGTTCCAGCAGGGGCCAAGTGGCAGCACTCAGGCCACATGAATGTAACTACCCTAATGGACAGCAGAGCCAAAGCAGCAATCAGAATAATCTGATTCATGTAGAGCTCTGGCTTTGGGTAATTAATTACGGTGTTCCTAGAAGTGAAATTGATGGGAAGCCTACTGCATTCCTACTTAATTTATACAAGCAGAAAACATCTGGGTCAAATGGACAAAAGACTAATTTGAATTATAAAAACAGAGAATTACAGACTCTTAATCAATTTCCAGACTTGAGCCAGTTTACAGATCCAGAACCCCTTGAATGAGCGGGAGGCTGGGTCCCATTGAGGAAGGACTCCACTACATTACCCACAGTTTATGCAGTGAATCTTTCTGCCATCCTCCCCCAAAGAGACCTCCAGCCTTTTACCAGGATAACTGTCACTGGGGAAAGGGAAATGATCAGACATTTTAGGGACTACTGGACACTGGCTCTGAGCTGACATTAATTCCAGGTGACCCAAAACATCATTGTGGTCCTCCAGTTAAAATAGAGGCTTACGGAGTTCAGGTAATTAATGGAGTTTTAACTCAGTCTGACTTACAGTTGGTCCAGTGGGTCCCTGGACTCATCCTGTGGTCATTTCCCCAATGCATAATTAACATAGACATACTTAGCAACTGGCAGAACCCCCACACTGGTTCCCTGACTGGTAGGGTCACGGCTATTATGGTGGGAAAGGCCAAATGGAAGCCAATAGAGCTGCGTCTACCTAGAAAAATAGGAAATCAAAAACAATATCACATCCCTGGAGGGACTGCAGAGATTAGTGCCACCATAAAGGGCTTGAAAGACACAGGGGTGATGAGTCCCACCACATCCCCATTTAAATCTCCTATTTGGCCTGTGCAGAAGACAGCTGGATCTTGGAGAATGGCAGTGGATTATCATAAGCTTAACCAAGTGGTGGGTCCAATTACAGCTGCTATGCCAGATGTGGTTTTATTGCTTATGCAAATTAACACATCTCCTTGTACCTGGTAGGCAGGCATTGACTTGGCAAATGTCTTTTTCTCCATTCCTGTCCATGAGGCCCACCAGAAGCAATTTGTCTTCAGCTGGCAAAGCCAGCTTTAGTCCTACCTCAGGTAGATCAACTCTCCGGCTTTGTCTCATAATCTTTTTCGGAGAGAACTTGATCGCTTTTCACTTCTGCAAGATATCACACTAGTCCATTACATTGGTGACATCATGCTGATTGGATCCAGTGAGCAAGAAGTAGCAAATACGCTGGACTTATTGGTGAGACATTTGCATGCCAGAGGGTAGGAAATAAATCTCACTAACATTCAGGGACCTTCTACCTCAGTAAAATTTCTAGGGATCCAGTGGTGTGAGGCCTGTTGAGATACTCCTTGTAAGGGGAAAGATAAATTGCTGCATTTGGCCTCTAGTGGGCCTATTTGGATTTTGGGAGGCAACACATTCCTCATTTGGGTGTGTTACTCTGGCCCGTTTATTGAGTGAACTGAAAGGTTGCCAGTTTTGAGTGGGGTCCAGAACAGAAGAAGGCTCTGCAACAGGTCCAGGCTGCCGTGCTAGCTGCTTTGCCACTTAGACCATATGACCCAGCAGATTCTATGGTGCTTGAGGTGTCAGTGGCAGATAGGGATGCTGTTTGGCGCCTTTGGCAAGCCCCCATAGGTGAGTCACAATGGAGATCTCTAGGATTTTGGTACAAGGTTCTGCCATATTCTGCAGATAACTACTCTCCTTTTGAGAAACAGCTCTTGGCCTGTTACTGGGCTTTGTTGGAAACTGACAGTTTAACTATGGGTCATCAAGTCACCATGCAACCTGAACTGCCTATCGTGAACTGGGTGCTTTCTGACCCATCCAGCCATAAAGCGGGTCATGCACACCAGCATTCCATCATCAAATGGAAGTGGTATATACGTGATCAGACTCGAGCAGGTCCTGAAGGCACAAGTAAGTTACATGAGGAAGTGGTTCAAATGCCCACGGTATCCACCCCTGCCACCTTGCCTTCTCTTCCCAAGCCTGCACCAATGGCCTCATGGGGAGATCCCTATCATCAGTTGACAGAGGAAGAGAAGACTAAGGCCTGGTTCACAGATAGTTCTGCATGATATTCAGGCACCCCCTTAAAGTGGACAGCTGCAGCACTATAGTCCCCTTCTAGGACATCCCTGATGGACAGCAGTGAAGGGAAATCTTCTCAGTGGGCAGAACTTTGAGCAGTGCACCTGGTTGTGCACTTTGCATGGAAGGAACAGTGGCCAGATGTGCAATTATATACTGATTCATGGGCTGTAGCCAATGGTTTGGCTGGACGGTCAGCAACTTGGAAGAAGCATGATTGGAAAATTGGTGACAAAGAAATTTGGGGAAGAGGTATGTGGAGGGACCTTTCTGAGTGGTCAAAAACTGTGAAGATATTTGTATCCTATATGAGTGCTCAACGACGGGTGATCTCAGTGGATGAGGTGTTTAATAATCAAGTGAATAGGATGACCCATTCTGTGGATACCATTCAGCTTCTTTCCCCAGCCACCACTGTCATTGACCAATGGATGCCCATGAACGAAGTGGCCATAGTGGCAGGGATGGAGGTTATACATGGGCTCAGCAACATGGGCTTCCACTCACCAAGGCTGACCTGGCTATGGCCACTGATGAGTGTCCAATTTGCCAGCAGCAGAGACCAACACAGAGCCCTAGATATGGCACCATTCATTGGGGGTGATCAGCCAGCTACCTGGTGACAGGTTGATTATATTTGACCTCTTCCATCATGGAAAGGGCAGAGGTTTGTCCTCACTGGAGTAGACACTTACTCTGGATATGGTTTTGCCTATCCTGCACAATGCTTCTGCCAAGACTATCATCCATGGACTCGAAGAATGCCTTATCCATTGTCATGGTATTCCACACAGCATTGCCTCTGGCCAAGGCACTCTCTTTATGGCTAAAGAAGTATGGCAGTGGGCTCATGCTCATGGAATTCACTGGTCTTACCATATTCCCCATCATCCTAAAGCAGCTGGATTGATAGAATGGTAGAATGCCTTTTTGAAGTCACAATTACAATGCCAACTAGGTGACAATACTTTGCAGGGCTGGGGCAGAGATCTCCAGAAAGACATGTATTCTCTGAATCAGCATACAATACACAGTACTGTTTCTCTCATATCCAGGATTCATGGGTCCAGGAATCAAAGGATGGAGGTGGAAGTGGCACCACTCATCATCACCCTTAGTGACCCACTAACAAAATTTTGGCTTCCTGTTTCCATGACATTATGTTCTGCTGGCCTAGAGGTCTTAGTTCCAGAGGGAGGAAGGCTGCCATCAGGAGACACAACAACAATTCCATTAAACTGAAAGTTGAGATTGCCACCTAGACAGTTTAGACTTCTCCTACATTTAAGTCAACAGGCTAAGAAGGGAGTTACAATGTTGGCTGGGGTGATTGACCCAAACTATCAAGATGGAATCAGTCTACTACTACATAGCAGGGGTAAGGAAGAGTCTGCATGGAATACAGGAGATCCATTAGGGCATCTCTTAGTATTACCATGCCCTGTGATTAAGGTCTATGGGAAACTACAACAGCCCAATCCAGGCAGGACTACAAATGATCCAGACCCTTCAGGAATGAAGGTTTGGGTCACTCCACTAGGAAAAAAGCCACAATCTGCTGAGGTGCTTGCTGAAGGCCAAGGGAATACAGAATGGATAGTAGAAGTCATCAATGCCAGCTATGAGCACGTGACCAGCTGCAGAAATGAGAACTGTAATTGTCACGAGTATTTCCTCCTCCTTTTGTTAAAAACATGTTTGCGCATGCATACACTTGTACTAAGAAAATATCTTCATTTTATTTCCTTTCTCTTTATCATGTAACATAAGATTTATTGACTTCATATCAGCATTTAAGTATTGTTAACTTTACGTAATAGTATTTGGGTTGGGGATTGGTGCATTTCTGGTTGTATGAAGGATAGTTATATTACGTTAGGCATAATTATGATCTTATTATTGTCTTTATTTGAAGACTATGGATGATCTTAGGAGATGTGTATGGGTTCAAGTTGACAAGGGGTGGAGTTACGATGGTTAATACTGTCAACTTGATTGGATTGAAGGATGCAATATTGATTCTGGGTATTTCTGTGAGGGTGTTGCCAAAGGAGATTAACATTTAAGTCAGTGGGCTGGGAGGGCAGACTCATCCTTAACTGGCACCATCCAATCAGCTGCCAGCAAATATAAAGCAGGCAGAAAAATGTGAAGCGACAAGACTGACCTAGTCTCTCAGCATACATCTTCCTCCCATGCTGGATGCTTCCTGCCCTGGAATATCAGACTCCATGTTCTTCAGTTGTGGGACTCAGACTGGCTCTCGTTGCTTCTCAGTTTGCAGACAGCCTATTGTGGGACCTTGTGATCATGTAAGTTAATACTTAATAAACTTTTACACATATATATACATATGTATATATATCTTTCCTATTAGTTCTGTCCCTCTAGAGAACCCTGAATAATACAGTATGCAAATAAGCAGAAAACTATTAATATGACTCATAAAGAGGGAGAAAAAATTAGTCAATAAAATCAAACCAAGGTTTGACAGTGATAAAGTAGCAGACGAGGACATTAAAATGAATCTTGTGAATAGTTCAAAAACATTGAGGAAAACATGACTATGGTGAGGAGAGAAATGGGAGATGGAAAAATGACTCAAATGAAACTTCTGGATACGGCAAGAATTATATATGAAATGGAAAACACTGCATGAGAGGAACAGCATATTAAGGCACAGCAGAGAAAAAGACATGGGAGTAGAAATTACTCAAATGAAGGAGGTGGGGGGAGAGAGAGAGAGAAACAGAAAAGGAGAAGGAGAGATGGAGCAAAACTAAAAATCCCCTAAAGCATTGGTAATCTGTATGACATTAGCAGGGAACCTAAAGTGCATATCTAGAGTACTAGAATAAGAGAAGAGAGGATGGGGGCAAAACCATATTTAAAAAATAATGACCCAAAATGTTCCAAATTTAGTGAAAACTGCAAACCTGCAAATCAAAAAATCTCAAAAATTCTTAAGCAAAATAGACATAAAGAAAAATACATGGCCAGGTGTGGTGGCTCCAGTCTGTAATCCCTGCACTTTGGGACACCGAGGCAGGCAGATCGCCTGAGATCAGGAGTTTGAGACCAGCCTGGCCAACATGGTGAAACTCCATCTCTATTAAAAATCCAAAAATTAGCCGAGCGTCATGGAAGGCACCTGTAATCCCAGCTATTTGGGAGGCTGAGACAGGAGAATCTCTTGAACCCGGGAGGCGGAGGTTGCAGTGAGCCAAGATCAGGTCACTGCACTCCAGGCAACCAGAGCGAGACTCCACCTCAAAAAAACAAAAACAAAAACAAAAACAAAAAACAAAAAGAAAAGAAAAATACACCAAGCGCAATTAATCAATTTTTCAAAAAACACAGAAAACGAGGTTACCAGCGGCATAAGAATAAAGATATAGTGTGTGCGGAGGAACACAGATAAGAAAAGGAGAATTTGCTTGAAATTATGCAAATCAGAAAGTAGAGCCATTTTTATTTGGGGGGTTATATTATTAACTTAGATTTCTTTGTCCAGAAAAAAAATATCTTTCAAAACTGAATGAGAAATAAAGACTTTTTCGGGCATACACAAGGTGAAAGAAATCATTGCCAGACTCCCTACATTACAAGAAATTTTTTTTTTTTTTAAATGTGAAAGGAAGTTCTTTATGGGAAAGGATAATCGAAGTTTGGATCAGAAGAAAATGGAAAGCATCAGCAATGATAAATATATGGATGACTATAAAATTTTAAAATTTATTATACCCTTAAACAATAATTGACTACACAAAAATAACATAGAGTAAGGGTGGAAGAACAGGAGGAAACAAAATGCATGTCAACAATATCATGAAAGATACAGGCAGTGGTACAGTATTATTTGAAGGTAAATTGTGTTAAGTTAAAGATACATATTATAAGACTTTCAGAAAACATGAAGAAAAGGTATTAAATTGAAACTTTATAAAGTATGTTTTCTGATCATAATAGAATTAAAATTAAATAAGAAATCAATAAGTAATCCATAATTACGTTATGGATTCCTGTGTCTTTCTTTTGGAGAACAATATTCAGAAACCAAGGTATAGATGCTAAAGTCATTGCTAATGGGATATTATTATGTCTAGGTTCTCTCAGTGAACAGAGCTAAGAAATTAATAACAGATATATACATACAACATGCATACATTTGCATAGATGTATATACTTCACCATATACATAGCCACATGCATATATATCTATATCCATTTATCTATCATATGTCTACATTAAGATCCATGCTTTCACACTGATGCTTCCGTTTCAGAAACTTCCCATTTAATTTCTTACTCCTTATTTTGAAAGTCAGAAAACTGGCTCTTACGATGGACAGTATATTTATTTATGTGCTTAGTCCTAGAATACACAGAAAGTAGTTTCAGAATTGCTAATCCACACCTCTGTGAAAAATAAATCTGCTACTAGTAATTTATTATTTGTTCACAGTTCTTTTTGCCTTTAGCATGAAGACATGGTCCAAAAAAAGTTACTTTGGTTAGTCTGTCCTCCCACACCCTTAATTGTGCTAATATTATCCATTTGAAATATAGTTCAGTTCATTTATTTCTCTTTGTACAAAATTTTAGGATTTTTTTTCCCATATTTGTCTGTCAAGAATTGTGAAGTATCTGAAATTTTACACTACTTGCAAGCTAATAAATTATCTTGCTATCGTTTAATGGATGGTAGTGGAATAAGCAACAGTCTTGGTTCCAAAAAAAGAAAGAAAGAAAGAAAGAGAGAGAGAGAGAGAAGGAAGGAAGGAAGGAAGGAGAGAGAGAAAGAAAGAAGGGAGAGAGGGAGGGAGGGAGGAAGGGGAAGGGAAAGGGGAAGGGGAAAGGAGGGAGGGAGGGAAGAAGGAAGGAAGGAAGGAAGGAAGGAAGGAAGGAAGGAAGGAAGGAAGGAAGGAAGGAAGGAAGGAAGGAAGGAATTCACCACTCACAGCATGGCAAGAAGGCTAAGCATTATGTTTGAGTCAGTTCTCCGAGTTCTCCAAGTCACATGCAGCAATGCAGAGGGAACCTGGTGGCTGCTGCACACGTGGTGAGTTTGCATTACAGCTGAGAAACCTTGAGCCTTGAAAATTTGAGCCTTTTTCAGTGGGTTACAAGCAAACATGCCTGAACTTAGCTGTGAAATGAGACATTATCTTTGTTACGTTGTCTTTATCTTCTGAGGCCCTTTGATATACAGACATCCAGAACAAAAGGGCCATTATTACATCTGCTCTCAAGATGTTCAGAAATGTGGAGATCTTTTGAGAATTGTCTCTCAACAATACCTACCCCTCATTTTTACAAGCTTTGCCTTCTGGCAAACGTGCACACGAGTGTACCACTCCAGCAGCCATTGTGATTAATCTAACCAGCGGAAGCTAGAACCAAATCCATTCAGTTGTCTCATACATTATTTAATTAAGGCTATAATCAACAGAAGGATGAGACCACCCTGAAGCACTGACTTCAGCCATACTCTGGAGGGTCCAGACCCTGTCAATAGAATGAATCTTATGATCTATCAGTGTCCATGTTTAAGTCATGTGAATTTCTCTTTACATTTCTGTACTGACTTTTCCACTTGAACCAAAGCATCAAACCAGGTAAAGCGGACTGTACTAGCAATTTCACAGACTCCACCTTGATGCATGAGGAATTTCGGCCAATGCTATCATCAGTAACAGCCACAGTCTTTGAGTTGAGGCTGACCTATGTACTTTGCAGGGATGAGGTGTTATAATTGATCACTTCAGCTAATGAACAAGTTTAGTACTATCTATTCTAATGAGATAACTCCAACTGGAAGGCAATTGTCCACAGAATAAACATAAATAATAAATCAGTTGTATTCCAAGAATTATCCTAAGTAACAAGGGTAAGGTCAATTTGGAGAACACTCTATAAAACTAATGTGTATTATAATAAAAATACATATGCATATATTCCTAGTCATACATATTATATTCATATTCATATTAAGAAAATGCTCTTTAATTACTATTTTTAAAATTATTTCATAAAAAGTAGATCTTGACATTTTTGAAAGTTTCTCAGCATCTATAGAACTAATCATATGATATTTTCTCCTTAAGTGTATTAATATTCTTGCTTATAATAATGGACTTACTAATGATGTATCAACCTTCATTCTTGGAAATCCACTTACATATAATGTAATAGCTGATGGTGTTGAATTTCAGCATACACCATTTTGCTATTTGTATTCTTTTTGTCTCATCCCTTTTCTGTCGTTATTGTTGTTCCTGTGTTCCTAGTTTCCTCTCTAATTTGAGGCAAATAAATATCTTTTTATTTAATTTTATTTTTATATTACTTTTTAAGTTACATTTCTACCTTTTTTAGTTGTTTCTTTTTATACTATAACATACATCTTTAACTATCTCTCTTCTCCTTTTGGGACTTCACAGGATATTGTCATTCCAGTCTATTAATCTTTTAAATCATTTTTAATCTGTGTTTTCATGTCGGGTTATTTTCATTCATGTATCTCCACATTCACTGACAACTTTTCCTTTTTGCTCTAATCTGCTGTTAATTCCATACAATACGTATTTTCAAATTAAAGGCATTTTTATTAAGGCATTATAATTTCCATTATAGATTTTTCACCTTTATCATTTTTAATAGTTTCAATTTCTTTGGTAACACTACATCTGTTCATTCATTATGACAATGTGGTTCTTAAAGTTCCTGAATATGCTTTTAATATCTATTTTAACATCCTTGTCTTCTAATTTTACTATGTAGATCATCTTGGGGCCTTTTTTGTTAATCCTGTTTCCTCTTGACTGTGAATAATATTTAATATTCCTTCATTCTCTAGTGAATAATATTTAATATTCCTTCATTCTCTAGTAACTTTTATTTTAGGCTAGAAATTGTAATAATATTTAGCAAGAATTAAGAAGAATAATATTTGGATTATAATGTTTCCATTTAAAGAGTATAGAATTTTGTTTCGGTAGGCAACTAAATTATTGCACAATTATTTTATACCTGTTATCTATTTTGTAGTTTTATTTTTTAGAGTGGATCTATTTTAAACTTTAGCTTCGTTCTATAGCATGGCGCTTACAGGTTATGGCTCTTACTTCTTAGGCGTGGCTTTTTTGGTGTCTCAACAGATTATTCGTGATGCTTGTTGGGATCTTTGCTCTGGAAAGGGTAGAATTTCAAAATCTCCCAGCTCCGCATAATCTCTGGTATCATTCTCAGATCTCTTCTAAGAGCCTTGTGGAAGTTTGTGCTATATGAGCTCTCAGCCATGTGAATCCCCATGCAGATTTCTAGGGGCTTCTCTCTTCATAGCCACGTTTTCTAAAGTCCTCCTGGTCCAAGTTCTAACCACTTCAGCAGTCTATGACTGACGTGTCTCTTTAATTCAGCAAAGTTGCCACTAGCTTGGATTCCTCCTCTGTGTTCCATGGCAGGAGAATTACCCTCTGCAGAAACCCAGGGTGATTGTGAGTTTGTTTGGGGGCTCAGATCACTTGTTTACCTTGTTCTCAATGATCACAGACCCAAGATGCTCATTGTACAATGTCTGAATAGAGATGTCTTTTCTCTACTGTATTTTATCCACTTCTACGGCTGTTTTTGGTGTGAGGCAAGTTCAGTACCAGTTACCCAGTCCTGGCCAGACGTGGAACACACATGGTTCTCTTCAACAAAAGTGCAACAGATGACAAAATAAGTAGTTTATTTTGATTAATTGATGTGAAATCTTGAGCAACTTGTTTATTCTTTACCTCAGTTTTGCATACAGAAAGAAGAATCGACGTATGACAGCTGAAGCCACCTTCTAACTTTAAGATTTAGCATTTAATAATATTTGTCAACCTTGTATTAAAAGTATAGAAAAAATTTATAAAGTTAGTGTAATGGGACATATTGCAAAGATTGTTTATTTTACTTACAAAAAATATGAGTTGTTTTGGACAATGCCATTTATTTTATACTTTGAAACCATTAATTAAATGGAGATACACTGGTGGATATCTTCCCTTAGATTAAAAAACATATCAGAATAATTGGGTGAATAGAATCTACTGCTATTAATATGACATCCATCAGTTATGCTGGGATAGGAAAATCAATTCAATATGATTATACGAAACAACTTCAAAATAAGAATTTTCAACTAACCGTGAAGTTAGAGTGATTCAAATAGTATCATGAGTCACTACAGAGTTCTATTAATTATATTGCTTGGCAATATAATTTAATATTTCTTGAAGTTGTTTCTTCTCATTATATTGTTATTCATTGAGATAAAGCTGGCCATTTCCTTGTTTTGGGTAGTAGCATTCTGAAAATTCTCAGTGTAGTCTTGTGATTTCTGGTCTCCTTGAGAATAGAATTTCATGTGATCATACCAGTATCCGTGTCTGTTGACAGTTACAGTAATGATATGTCAAAATTTTATGAATAGTTAGCTTTGAAAAATACTCACATGCCAGGATGTGGATTTTTCAAACAATTTAATGTGCTGCCATCTGACAGCAACATAGACCTTTGTAGAAAAATGTTTTCTTTCTTCTGTATTGACCTATAGTGAAATGAAGACTTTACCAATATGGAATTTCTGATAACTGACTCCTTACTCACAGAAATAGAAAGCTATTTAGCTTTCTTTCTTTCTCTTTCTCTCTCTTTCAAATACTTGGTTACTGGAATTCAATGATGAATTATAGTTCATTCTTAACTTAAGGCTTTGAAATCTGTTCAGTCCTAAAGAGTAGAATTTAAGACTTTAAAACCTTTCAACAAAGTTGAATTATAATCCATTCTTGATTTAGAGTTTTGGAAACCTTTAACAAAGACCTAGATTTCAGACTATGACATTTTTAACAAAATTACTTGCCATAGCAATTGTTATTCTCTTATGTCTATTATTGGAATTTTTAGAAATTTTCACCATCATTTCTGGAACTGAATAACAGCAGTAATGTTTTTTCTATTTGGATTCTCCTTCTAAAATTACATTTACTATTATAGCTTGGTGTCTGCCACAGCCTTAATTAAGTAACATTTGTGAGTATAACCATCTCTTTTTTCAATCTTATTTAGCTTTCTATTTATTCTTTCGCTATTGCTTTTATTTTGAACGACAGGAAAGGGAAAACATGTGTGGCCTAATTAACAAAATGTTACTAGCTATTTTTGGCTATACATGGGCAAAGATACTGAATCTAACAGTTAAACTGCAGACTACTGACTGTTCTGTTTTTTTTTTTTCTCAGACTATATCTATTCTTGATGAGATGAATACAAGCTGTTAATATATTGAAATTATGTAAATCCTCAGATCCTACCCAAATGGTGAGTAGCTCTTTCTCTTAAAAAGTAATTCTTCCTCTCAAAAGAAGACATTTATGCGCCCAAGAAACATACGAAAAACAGCTCATCATCACTGGTCATTAGAGAAATGCAAATCAAAACCACAATGAGATGCCATCTCACGCCAGTTAGAATGGTGATCATGAAAAAGTCAGGAAAAAACAGATGCTGGAGAGGATGTAGAGAAAAAGGAATGCTTTTACACAGTTGGTGGGAGTGTAAATTAGTTCAACCATTGTGGAAGACAGTGTGGAGATTCCTTAAGGATCTAGAACCAGAAATACCATTTGACCCAGCAATCCCATTACTGGGTATGTACCCAAAGGATTATAAACCATTCTACTATCAAGACACATGCACATGTATGTTTATTCCAGCACTATTCACAACAGCAAATACTTGGAACCAGCCCAAATGCCCACCCATGATAAAGAAAATGTGGCACATATATGCCATAGAATACCATGCAGCCATAAAAAAGGATGAGTTCATGTCCTTTGCAGGGACATGGATGAAGCTGGAAACCAGCAAAATAACACAGGAACAGAAAACCAAACACTGCACGTTCTCACTCATAAGTGGGAGCTGAAGAATGAGAACACATGGACACAGGGAGGGGAACATCACACACCAGGGTCTGTTGGGGAATGGGGGCTAGGAAAGGGATGGTATTAGGAGAAATACCTAATGTAGGTGACAGGTTGATGGGCACAGCAAACCACCATGGCATGTGCATACCTATGTAACAAATCTACACGTTCTGCATATGTATCCCAGAACTTAAAGCATAATAGAAAAGTAATCCTTCCCATCATTTCCCTGATCGCTCACTTCTGAATTCCCATTTTACTCATAATCAGTCATTTATAGTTGATATTTGCTATAAGCCTGTCTGAGATCATTTAATTTGTTCTCTGCCATACATTCTTCTTTAAAAAGTCAAAGAATGTATTTTTTTATCTTTTGTATTGATAAAACATTTTGGGAACTTTGAGCTTCTGCTTAGGATATAGAAAGCTGGAACACTTTGCTCCCAGAATTATAACAAAAAGAATCAGCAGAGTATGGTGGCTCATGCCTTTAATCCCAGCTACTTGAGGGGCTGAGGCAGGAGTATTGTTTGAGTCCAGGAGTTCAACATAGCAAGACTCCATCTCCAAAATAAATAAATAAATTAGCCAGGCATGGTGCTGCGCACTTGTAGTCCCAGCTACTCTGGAGGCTGAGATGGGAGGATCTCTTGAACCCAGGAGTTCAAGGCCGCAGTAAACTATGATCACGCCATGTACTCCAGCTGGGGCAACACAGCAAGAACCCCTTCAAAAAAAAAAAAAAGTGATAATTTGAAAAATCACAACTTTTCTTGAATTCATCAGAGAGTTGAGATCACTGGGCAAAAACTAACTTAAAATATCTAATGAAAGATAGGCATCCCTAAGGAGAGAGAGGGTTAAATCCTTGCTTACCTGAGGATGATGCTATGCAAAAGGTAAGTCAGCAGAAAGACTCAACTAATCTTTCTAATAAATTACTAAAGGCCATATGTGGGATAGTGTGAGCAAATAAAATCTCTAGGGCTGCTGCTCCAAAGGAATTCACAGCCCCTAGCAAGTTCTCCACAGATCTCGCTGTGCTCATAAGCAACATTAGCAGCAGGTGAAAGTCTCAACAAAGCCTCCTTTGTTGGAAGGAGGGGAACATTACTCACTGTAGGAAAGGCATCAAGTCTCACCCAGATTTCCTACTTCATCACCCATATGGAACAAAAGACCTAAACTACATGAGAAAGGGCAAAAATTTTGTCTCCTTGAGACCACATATAAAGCACGTAGAGGCATATGTGTGCAGGTAGGGACAGAGAAAAAACAAAGACAAGAAAGAGAGACAAAAACCCTTTACCTGTAGGAAAAGAGGTCCCTGTCCCTAGGAAAGGGGCAGGAATATGTCCTGGGCCTAGACAGTCAGAGATCCCTTAGTTCTGGAGACAATGCAAAATCACTGAGAAGGCCCTGGAGAAGACTGGAGGTTAAAACCAAAGGAGAGAATGTTCCTTCTCTCCTTTTTGCAGGCTAGCAACATGGAGTAACAAATACTGCTGGAAGAGACTCAGCAATGTAAAAAGAGACCTTATCTGAGACACAGATACAAGGCAGAGATAGAACAGTGAGAAAAACATTTCAGCATACCTGCCCTACCTGGCATAGAATGTAATACTAAAAGAATCGAAGACTGAGGTTCACTGAGCCTTACAACAGTAACAAGAAAACTAAATTTAGTTAAATTCCTGATACATTCACCTTCCTATACTAAAAGCATAGCAAAGAAAGTAAGAGTGAAAATGAATAAGAGAGAAAGAAAGAAAGAAAGAAAGAAAGAAAGAGAGAAAGAAAGAAAGAAAGAAAGAAAGAAAGAAAGAAAGAAAGAAAGAAAGAAAGAAAGAAAGAAAGAAAGAGAAAGAAAAGACAGATGTATGTTCATTTCAGGGAATAAATGCTAATTACATCAATCTCATTGTCTTACATAATATGCCAGCTTTCAATGAAATATTATAAGATGGTTAAAGAAGCAAGAAAAAAAAATACTCTGTCAAGAGACAAAACAATCAAAAGAATCAAATTCAGACATAACACAGTTGTTGGAAATACCAGAGAAGAAATTTAATATGCTAAAGTCTCTGGCAAGGAAGGTAGAAAGCATGCCTGTTCAGCTGGAGAAGTCAGCAGACTGATAAAACCTAAGAGCAAGACAATAATGAAAATTCGGTAAAGAAATAACAATAATGTTTTCAGTGGACTAAACAGTAGATTCAACACAGCTGAGAAAACGATTAATAAACTTCAAGATAGATCAATAAAAATTACATACGTTGAAACACAAAGAAAAACAGTAAAAAACGCAAGAACCAAACAGATTTCAAGAGATGTCAGACAATATCAAATGATCCAATGTGTGTGTATAAAGAATCGCTGAAGGGGGAAAGAGAAAGTATGTCACAGAATAGGTTTTGAAGAGATAATGGTGAGTATTTTCAAAAATTAAATTAAAATACCAAATTCCATGACCAAAGAGCTCAGAGAATGATAAGCAACATAAATCAAATAACAAACAAAACAAAACATGGAAGAAAGAAGGGAGGGAGAAAAAGGGAAGAGAAGGAAAAGAGAGGGAGAGAGAGTTTCAAATTGTTGGAAATCAAAGATTAATAGAGGAAAAAACTCACATAAAATAATAAAGATAAGAATTAGAGCAATTTTTTTTAAAAACTAGGCAGAGAATACAATGGAGTGATATCTTTGTAGAAAGAAAATGACTGTCAACCTAGAATTCTATATCCAGTGAAATTATTTTCAAAATAAAGATATAAAGATCTTTTCAGACTAAAATAATTGAAACTTATTACCAATGTAACTAGTTTAAGGAAAATATTAATGGAAGTTCTTCAGGCAGAAAATAGGACAGCAGTCAAAATTTTGGATCTACACAAAGTGATAAAGAGACAAGGAAAGGATATATATAAAGTTCATTTTTCTTCTTACTTTTAGATAATGTGAATCTAACTGACTTCTATAACAAAAGTAGTATCAATGCCATTTGGCATATGTAGAAATAAAATGAAAGACAAAAATAGCACTAATGATGGAAGGGAATCCTTCATTGTAAGATCTATACAATATAAATAAAGTAATATAATATTATTATAAGATAGACTGTAATTAATTAAAAATGCATATGTAGACTCAGGCTAAGCCACTAGAAATTTTTTGTAATATTTAAATGAAATAAGCCAGCGTTGGAGATAAACTAGAATCTCAAAAAAAAAAAAAATAGTAAAAAAGAAGCAAGAAAAAAGAAAGAAAGAAAAGAACTGAGGATGTGATGAGACAAATAGAAAATGCCTAACAAGATATTATATTTTATTTTAAAGATACAGCCAACAGACACATGAAAAAATGCTCATCATCACTGGCCATCAGAGAAATGCAAATCAAAACCACAATGAGATACCATCTCACACCAGTTAGAATGGCGATCATTAAAAAGTCAGGAAACAACAGGTGCTGGAGAGGATGTGGAGAAATAGGAACACTTTTACACTGTTGGTGGGATTGTAAACTAGTTCAACCATTATGGAAAACAGTATGGCGATTCCTCAAGGATCTAGAACTAGATGTACCATATGATCCAGCCATCCCATTACTGGGTATATACCCAAAGGATTATAAATTATGCTGCTATAAAGACACATGCACACGTATGTTTATTGCAGCACTATTCACAATAGCAAAGACTTGGAATCAACCCAAATGTCCATCAGTGACAGATTGGATTAAGAAAATGTGGCACATATACACCATGGAATACTATGCAGCCATAAAAAAGGATGAGTTTGTGTCCTTTGTAGAGACATGGATGCAGCTGGAAACCATCATTCTTAGCAAACTATCACAAGAACAGAAAACCAAACACCGCATGTTCTCACTCATAGGTGGGAACTGAACAATGAGATCACTTGGACTCAGGAAGGGGAACATCACACACCGGGGCCTATCATGGGGAGGGGGGCGGGGGGAGGGATTGCACTGGGAGTTATACCTGATGTAAATGACGAGTTGATGGGTGCAGCACACCAACATGGCACAAGTATACATATGTAACAAACCTGCACGTTATGCACATGTACCCTACAACTTAAAGTATAATAATAATAAATAAATTAAAAAAAATAAAGATATCAATAATCACCTTATTTAAATGGCCTAGATTATCATGTTGCACGAAAAAAACTATATACAGTCTAAAAGAAAATATATATGTATATATGTATACATGCACATGTGAAATATGCGTATAGAAATGTAAAAAATGTAAAAGAGCAGAAAAGGTAAAACCATGCAAACATGAATCAAAAGAGTGTTGAAATGTTGAGTACATTAATATCAGATAAATTAGACCTCGAACAAGAAATACTATCAAGGATAAATAGAAACATTGCATAATAATAAAAATTCAAATAGCCATAGAAAAAGAAAGCTCATTAATGTGTATGCATCTAACAACAGAGCTTTGAAAGAGTTTAAAAATTTTTAGAATTAAAAGAATAGTCAAATCCACAACAGTATTTGCAGCCGTTAACAATCCTCTTTAAGTATTCAATAAAAGAAAACAGGCAATTAGTAAAGATATACAAGACTCAAACAATAACAACCAGTTTGACCTGTATAGGACACTCCACCTAACAATAGCAGAATACTCATTCTTTTCAAGTGCCTATGGACTATTGAGTAAAACATACTATATTCTGGTCCAAAATAAGACTTTGTCAAAATAAAAGAATTCGTCTCATGTTAAGTGTATTTTCTTACCAGAACATAATTGAAATAGAAACAAACAGCAGAAAGATATTTGGAAACATTCTCAAATATTTGGAAATTAAACAAAACTGTTTTTTTAAGCCCATAGATCAAAAAGACAATCACAATGGAAATTAAGGAAAAAAAAGTGAGTGGAATGAAAACACAGCATATCTGCGATGCAGTTAATGCAGTGTTTACAAGGAAATTTATAGCAATAAGTGCTTATATGAGAGAAGAAAAGATTTAAATCACATATATAAGCATTACCTTAACAAAATTAAAAATTGCTAGTAAATTTAACCCAATGAAAGTAGAGGGGAAAAAATTAATGAAGGCTAGAGCAGAAACCAGTAAGACCAACAACAGAAAAATAAAAAAATTAAAAGTTTGTTCTTTGAAAAGACAAAAAGGATAAGCCTACAGTTAAAACTTGGTATCAAGTTTTGATATTTCTTCATATGAAGAAAATCCAACATAAGACAAACATTCCAAAGTTCTGAAACAGAAAATAAAGACATCACTACAGATCATACAGTAATTGAAATACTGATAAGGAAGTTATATGAACAACATGATGTTCATACATTTAACAATTGAGATTCCATGGACAATATTTAACACCCATTCATAATAAAAAGCCTCAGCAAAACAGGAAGAGAAGTGACCTTACCTGGTAGAAGCAATCTATGAAAAGCCTACAGCTGATGTCATTCTTTATGGCAAAAGATTGAGTGTTTTACCTAAGAATGAAAACAAAGCATACATGTTCACTCACCCCATGACAATTTACTATTATACTGATGTTCTTAGATAATGTAATGAAAAAAAAAGACATAAAAATTACACAGATTGGAAATGAAGAAATAAAACTGTAATTGCAGAAAACATAATTTTCTGGATAGGTAATTTTAAAGAATATTTAAAAACGTATTCTAACAAATAAAAGGATTTAGCAAGATCACAACATGTAAGGCTAATCTACAATAATCAATTAGTTTTCTAAATGTGAGCAATGAAAAATTGAAATACAGAAGAAATTGAAAACCAGATATTGAAATACAGAAGAAACTGAAAACCATTTACAATAGAACCAAAAATGTCAGATAACAATAAAACAGGAAATAGACCCAACCATACATGGTCAATTGATTCTCAACAATGTTGCAATGACAATATAATGTACAAACAATATGTTTTGCAACAGATGGTGCTGAAAATTTTGATACACATATGCAAAGAAAAAAAGAAATGTAGCATAAACTTCACAACCTATATACATATTAACTCAAAATTGGATCACAGACCCTGTAAAATGTAAAACTACAAAACGTCTAGAAGGAAATATTAGAGAGTACCTCTGTGGTCTTGCATTGTACAAAAATCTCTTACATATGACACTAAAAACATGATCTGTTAAAATTTTGATAAGTTGATTTTCATCAACATTACAAATTCATGTTCTTCAGAAACACTGTAAAGAGAATGAGAAGACAAGCACATACTGAGCAAAAATATTTACAAGTCACATACCTGATCAATAACTTGTATTCATAATATATAAAGAACTCTCACAACTCAGTAATAAGAAAACAAACAACTCAGTGACAAATGGAAAAAATACTTGAACAGACACTTCATCAGAGATATAGGGATGGTAAACAAGCATGTAATATGTGTTCAACAATTTTTTATTGTAGAAATGCAAAGTAAAGACAAAATGGAATACTGCTATGCACCTACTAGAATGCTAGAATAAAAAAATTGATTATAAAAAATTTTGCCAAGGATGTGGAGCAACTAAAACTCTTACATAGTTGTGGTGAGAACAAAATTTATTGCAGCCACTTTTGAAAATGTTCTGTCATTTTTTTCTAAAGTTAATGCACTCTTAATATATGATGCTGCAATTGCACATATTTCTAGGTGTTTATCCAAATGCAGTGAAAACCAATGTTCACACAAAAACTGGTATATGAATGGTTAGATGAGTGTTATCCATAATTGCCACAAAGTGGAAATAGTCGATATATCATTCAACTTAGAAATGGATAAAACAAACAGTGGTAGATCCATACAATTGAATGATACCAAGCTATAAATAAAAAGGGAATAAACTGTTGTTAGATGCAACAAAACGAATGGACCTAAAATGCATCATTTTAAGTAAAAGAAGCCAGACTGAAAATGCTGAAGACTGTAGGTTTTATACAACCTTTTAGATAAAGTGAGACAAAACAAATCAGACAGGCAGCAAAAGTGATGAGAAAAGCATCACTAATATGTAGGAAATAATCTCCGTAGAAACTGATAATGAAATAGGGAGCGTGGGAAAGAAAGTCATTATGAATGGTTTATCTGAGTCCATTTTGTCAAATCAGATGGATATCCTTCACTAGGACACTGGTCACTTGGTGGAAGTCCATGTTTGTCTGGCAAGATTACGCTGTCCTTGATTTATTCATTCATGCTAAACACCATATATACCAGAAACTGCTCTACATGATTTTTTGAAATTCAAGGAGTGTATTCTAATAGGGCTTTCTTCATATCTGATTTGATTGCCTCCCCTCTTATGTTTCACAAAATGCTACTTAAACCTATGATTAAATTATTGTGTAGCAATACATTTGTATCCAAAGTAGATTCAGATCCCTTTTAAAAATGTGTGATTTATTTCAGAGGACAACCTCACTTTTCAGGCTTTGTTTAAACAACTGTGTGAACTAAACAATGTCTTACATATGGCATAATTCAACAGGGTCTGGACCAAGTTCAGTGAAACTGGAACACAATTGCATGGTGGTGGTTTAACTCATTTAAGCATGTATGACTCTAGTTATTATTCAACAGGAGCTGACATTTTAATCCATGATATGCTACAAATATTTAAGAATTTTATTTGTAGACAAATGCACATTAATGACTTATAGAATAACATCGAGGTAACATCTGGTATTTTGTTTCATCCATCCATCTGCTTCTTCAGCTCTGTCATAGACCTTTCTTCTTATTACTTTCAAGCACATCACCTTAGATACAGTCAACAGCTGGAGGTATGGTCTCTCTTATCTCCTTGCATACAATCTCATTCGTCCTCAATTCAAAACAAGTGTGTGTGTGTGTGTGTGTGTGTGTATGTGTGTATATATAGGTATGTGTGTGTGTATATCTGTATGTGTGTGTACATATATGCTTATATATATATATGTATTTTATCTGTATACAGTGAAACTAAAGTTAATTGTAAAAAAAATTGCATTATTATTTGTAAATAGGTCATCTTTTTTGGAGGGTAGTGGGAAATAGAAAAAGAAGCATCTTCCACCAGCTTTATTGATTGCATACTTCTGAGTTTGCTTACTATCTCCCCAGTTCTCTCTCATTCTGATTTACTTTTCCATTATGAGTCTGCTGTAGTAGCCTTCTCCCCAAATGCCAGATGAGGATATGGGCCATTTCCTTGTTTGGCTGCTTTTTACAAATAATTACATCTCTAGAGAAAAATGGACTTTGTAAAAGTGTTGGTAGGAACTCAATTGGTGCTGAGTACAACGATAGGACGAGAATATGTGTTGCTACCATATATAGACATCAAAAATAGATGTACCCCCCCAAAAAAAAAACTTACTTCCTCAAAAAGGCCAGTACCACCAAACCCCCAATTCACACTTCTCCTATACTCATTCTGCACTCACACAGATCTCGTATGTCTTTCTGTCCATAAAATAAACTAAGGAAAAGAGCAGGATGAATCTGGCAGATGTATTGTGATGGGGGGCACTTGCCATGATAATTAAGTTCATCATTCCTTTGAGGTGAGTGTAAGAAAGTGAAAAGATTTGACCTGATTTATTAGTCATATATTAGTCATACCGTCTTTAAAATCCTGTAGCAATGTCATATTACTTATAGATGTTATTTCCATTCCAAAATTATACCACTCAATGCCAGCAATCTTTTTCATCATCATCACAGCGACCACCCATCAACCAATCCTAATTGGATCCTGATTCGAATAGGCTGGAAAACAAAACCACTTACAATATCCATAGACAATTTGAAAATTTGAGCAGTGAGTTGATATTTGATAATAGTAAGAATTATTACTATTTTAGGGGTGTGTGTGTAATTTGGGATTATGTTATAAAAGATCTTTATCTTTCAGAGATACATATTGAACTATTTAAAGATAAAAAAATAATGTCTAGAATTTGCTTCCGAATGATACAGGGCATGGATGTAGATATGGAAGAAACAAGATTGGCCATAAGATTTTAATTATTGGAGCTGGGTGATAGGATCATAGTGATATACTATTCTTTATATGGATTTGAATTGTTTCTTAATAAAATAAAAAATGAAACATCAAAATTGCCACTTATTCAGTATGCATTTTATAATAGCTTTAAATGTATTATCCCATTTAATCCTGACAAGTAAACTGATTTTTATTATTAGTCCCATGTGATAGTTGAAATTTCTTAAGTCAAGAGGGCAAGAGTCAGAAGACTGGAGGCACATAGCTGGTAAAGGATAGTAGTTCAAGACCAATCTGATTCCAAAGGCTGTATTCTTTCTGGTATACCAGACCACGGATAACTCTGAACCCTTTCCTTAGAAAAAGAGTACTCTTTTCTTCTATTCACACACATTGACATTGCCCTTTGATTTGCATTCACAGATGCTTTTTACCTGCCTGATGCGATTTTCAGATCTATCTTTAAAACTTCTGCAATTATAAAATGTTAGAATAGCTAGCTTGATTAGCAAGTGTGATCAAATTACTAGCTAGAATTGAGATTTTCCTTTTCTCCTCACTTTCTATTCTGCATAGTTTGGATAAAATAAAAAGTATGGAGAGAGCAGTGCTGCTTGGATGCCATTTTTCACTTCTTAATTAGTGCCATGCAGCTATGGCTACAAATATAGGGTCGCTTAGCCAACTTTGAAAGAAAACTTTAGCTACTACCTGCTTTGTGCTGATTAGTCTGTCCGCTGTTACTGCACCTTATGTCTCAGCAATTTGCAGCAAAATGCTATGGCTTGTTTCCTAATGCCTTTCAAGGGGACACAGTGTGCTGCAGAGGCAAGAACACTCAACAGGGAGGGGGCAAGACCTGAGCCTCTACTGTTTCTTAAGTACTTTACCTGGGGCAAGACAATTTAGCGCCTTTCTGTTTCATTTTGCACAGCTATGAAATAAAGAGCTTGGTTGTAACTACAGATTCCCTTTCAGCTCTATTTTTTTACCTCTCATGGTTCTCTTATCTCATTGTACCTTGTAGTAAGTGCTTCTTTATCCTCCTGTCCTCCATTCTCTGTGTTAATCCCTAAATTACTTGATTATCTATATAAGGACCAATTGAAATAGGCACAAATGAAGAAAGAACTTCTGATTAACTTTTGCTTGCAACAGAAGTTTTACACTGGAGTGATAGCATAGCCTATTGCTGCAGAAAAGACAAAGGGAAAAAATAATGTTGTGTGCTCTGCAAGATGGCTTCTGACAAGTAAGCTCGAGAAGTCTGAACAGCAGTGCGGGTTTTTGGGTTGTTATCAGCATTTGATGCATTTCTTAAGCATTTATGAATAGATTTTCATCAACATTACAAAGACTGTTTGTTTATGTGTTCTTCAAGTAAGGACATAATGGCAAAATCACTGTATCGTCTCCAATTACCAAGTCCTCTGAACCATCCAGTTCCCCTAGAAGCCATTTGAGAACCATTAACTACTCCCTAAAGGAAGAGTTGTAGAGGAACCTGCATTTACAGGTCATTAGTTACCTTCTGCATTACATTACCTCAGTTATTTTTAGATCATCTCACTAATCTGGTATTCAGGGTAATTTCTAAATAATTTAGTCCCTGATGTATTTGGATTTCCAAATTCAGACCCTTAAGAAAGTACACAGGGAAATCTCAGATAGAGCAAAATTGATGACTCGTGCCAAAGAATTTCCCATTCTGAAATACAAGGTAGTTAATCTAGTATAGACCTTTTTTTTCTTTTTCTGTTTAAAGCAGCAAAATAATTTAACTCTTTTTTTTCTATTGAATTCCTAAACTCTTTCACTAATTAAAAAAATAAATGCCATGTGATGGGCTTTTTAAATGCAATCTTGGATGGCTTTTCATTTTCCAAGTCAGTCTATGAGAATGCTGTGGGAGGTGTCTGCCTGGAAGGACATACACCAAGAAGATGGAATAACAAACTGTGCTCCCAAGAGAACAGGGGGCCCTGTTATTCACAATCCTTGATGTTGGGTAACATAAAATGGGGATTGCTTTTCCCCCTGTCATGGTGGGATTGCCATCCCGGGGTCTTGACAAAGAAGAATCAAGAATCAGTTAACATTCACATTTGCTCAAAGAGGTCCCTAGTGCTCAACTACTCCAGCAATTCCTTTGGTTCTTGATGCAAAAAAGAAAAAAAACATGCCACAGCAGTTTGCAAAATGTCCAAGAGAATATGTGATGTATTTGATTACATTATTCTTGATGTTTACTTTATATGTCTCTTCTTATCTTTAATAATACCCTATACACGATTTAGATCCCATTTTCCATGTGAAGCAAAATACATGCTTTTAAATTTAACTTTACTAGTAATCAAGGAGAGGTTTCTCCTGTGGCTCACATCCATAAAAACAAACAAACAAAAACACAACTTGTGTTCTTTAAAACCATCTTCTCAGCCAGACTTGCTTTTCTATTAATGCAGCATTTTTACCTTCACAAATCACTTCTCTTTAGAAATGCAACATTCACACTGTAAAGTCATGGCCACTGAATCTGTTAAATATGCACAGAGTCAAAATCTGTGACATTGAAATGAAATCTAAAGGTGAATCGGTGACTTAGAAAGAATATTTTCTTACCTGGCATTCTCCCACCACCCACCCCTTTCTCTGTGAAATAGAGACTATCCCCTGTGAAAGCCTATGAAAGCAAGGCATGAGACTAGAGTGAGTGTAAAGGTAATTTATTCGTAAAGCAATTTTAGGGAAAAGGAGTCAAACCTGAAAAAAGTAAAGCAAAAGAGGAAGAAAAGCAAATACAAGGGTGTATTAACCATGCCTTTTTATCTTTTGTATTTCTGATGCTTTGATATCTGGGCCTTTGCTGACCCTAGAGGGACTGCCCCTCTCAAAGTTAGCCCATTCCCAGAGATAGCTGGTAAGAGGTCTCCCGGGACCGTGGTTTTCATATGCCAACAAACTGATCCAGCACCCACACCTGATGACTGCCTCATTTAATGGTTCTTACACTCCACACCATTATTCTCCTGCTCTAATACCCCTAGGGCCAGGTACTACATTGTTACAGTCAACCCCCACACAGAGCCTGCTAAAATTATTCCAGCCAGCCAACCCTAACCCTTTCTGCCCTGCTTATCCTGCCTGGTCCATTCTTTCCTGGAAAAAAAAAAAAAAAAAAAACCACACACAATAAAAGGCCTTGCCCATGGCCCACTCCCACTTTCTGACACCTAGTATCCTGCTAGTTTCCCATGTGGCCCTGCATGGTGTGGGAACTGTGGAGTAATGCGCTATCTTTGCAATGGAAGTCCCTCTTAATCTGTTGGCCTCATCGTACTTGAAAAATAATAAAACCTACATTTTAAAACAAAAGGTATGTTACCTAAATTGTTATGCTGTATGGACAACTAGGCATCAAATTAAGCAATAACTTAGGCATACCCAGAGAATGACCCTACGGTCTAAGAAGAATGTGTGTTTATAGTTTCAGGCTAAGGACAGAGATTTTCTCCTTATCTGTAAAGCACAGCTGAATCCCTGGCCCATTCACAGGATGTGCAAGGAACCAAGGACCTTTGGGGTAAAATGGAGGTTGCCAGGTGGCGGGTGCTAAATGAAGATGCTGTATAAACTGTATGAGTTTTACAAACAACAGCCATTATACAATCTAGCTGGCTGCTCCAGGACCTGCCCCATATGTAAATCCTCGATAAATCCTGTGTCTTGTTCACTGGCTCTGGGGGTCTCTTCCTCGCCCTCTCCAACACAGTTCCTTCCTACTGGAGTCAATACGGGGTCCGGCACAACAGAACTGAGTAGGGTGCATCCGTTTACTGCCTCCTGTCCTCTACTGTCAAGAGTCCCCATGGGGCACTAACATCAACAGGACTCCAAAATTTCCTGTGTGAGTGCTCAGTAGGTTTCCAAGGACATTTCCTACCCTGGCTTCAGCACAGGAAGACAATGCAGCTAAGGCCAGGTTACACCTCCATTAAACCGGTTTCTACAACAGGGACGTGAATAAAAGATGGGCTCCATAACTTATGGTAAGGAAAATAGATCTGCTTTGGTCAAGAATAGGCCGCGGCAGATATCTGGGCCAGCATGACTCAGTGAGTTTGGAGTGCAGGTGCATAACTCCGCTTGTTATATAACCTGTTTGTGTAAGTTCACACTCGGCTCTGAGCCACCATTGTCTGTAAAAGGTATGACTGCCCTGCTGACACTGTACATGTGGCTTGTGCCCAGAGAGAGAGAGAGAGTGAAACTGCTGGCCCTGTAAGGGAGACCTGGCCCTCTTGCAGTCAGACAGGAGGGAGCCAGAAACCAGCAAGCATGCCAGGGAGTGTGGCTGTAAGTGTGGGAGTGGCAGGAGCTGCAGAGCAGAAGCAGGCAGCCAAGACAAAGGTAGACAGTGTGAGAGAGCTGCTGAATAAAACCATATTTCACCTGCCTACGGCCCCCAAGTGTTCTTTCAGCTATCTGCCACCCATCCACCCACTCCCCTCAGACCTCAGCATGGGCTGGAACCTGACACTTGGTGTGACACTTACATAGTTCAGATATTCTTGTGTCTTTACTAAGTCAAACCTCCCAGTAATTTTTCAAATGCTAGCAAGCTACAGTCTCTACAAAAGGCTTAGAGTTTATGGAACAAGCTGCAGTCACTTGAGCTGAAACTGGTCCTGAGATAGTAATTTACAGGAATTATGTCTCTCCTCCACCACCTGACATCCCCCACCTCACTCAGTTTCACCTGGTTTAGGTTGCTTACCTAGTAGAACAACCCAGACCTTAATTCCTAAGGGACTCAACCATGATTTGCTGCACATTTTTTGTTGTTGGAATTGCTATTATTGCCTATATACAGTTATCACTGGACACAGAGTGCCCAATGCTGCCTCAGAGGATCTCTTGGGTTCCAGATGTACTCTTTCCTGTCTCCATTATGCAGCAATTACCTTTAACAGTTTAGTAACTGCTCCTTGCCTGTTGATCCAGCAGTATAAGTGATGGTGACCAGGTGGTAGTCACAGCTTTAAGTATTGAAAGCCTTGCTGCATGCCCTAGTGGAAGTGATTCCCCTAGAAACCAGGATATCTAGCTTGGCAGAATCTACATGTTCAGAGATGGAAAATACAGGTTCTGCAACTGGATTTATTTAAAATAATGGCAAGAAAGGCTCATGTGCAGCATCACTTGATCCCAGGACTCATATACTGTAGCAATTGACATCACCTAGCAATCAGCATCATGTGTCAGCTGTGGGCTCAACATGGATATCCCATCCTGGAGCACCCAAACCCAAGTTGAGTTCCCAAGAAGACCCCTAAATTAAGACTTTAACTGGCAATTTCACTATTCTTAAGTGGCTGCTTATAAGTGATGTCTTACATGGCAGGACCAATGAGTACTGTGTCAAGACTAGTAAGACACTCTTTTGATAATGGATCCTCTTGTGTAAGATATTGTTGTGAAGGCAGCATGCTGGTAATCAGGAATTTTGTAGGTCTATGGATGGTAAGGAAACTGGAGCTGTTATCAGTCTGATAAGGATACCTTGCAGGGTAGCAGGGTTCCATAATGACCAACTTACCATCAAGAGATTGCTGCTTCTCTCTAATGGATGCTGTCATTTAGAGGACTCAGCCTCATTCTCTGTTGACAGGTTTGTCATTCAGCTGTGGCTGTAGCAAAATCATGATTGGCCAGAGGGTGCACAGGCTATCGGGCACATGCATGGCTTCATGATTCCTCAGTTAATTGGCTCACTGTTCTAGCATTGTAGTAGCTGGCAAGTCATAGGTGGGTGTTGAATGCTTCCTCTTTAGAAACTTTTTTCTGGAGGATGTGATAAGAGAGTGGGCTTAAGATCTACTCCCATGGGTCCATCCACATGACTGTCCTAAGTTTTTGTTTCTGCTTTTCAATTTTGTTCCTTCTAATCTTATGATCAATCAGTCAAGACACTTATGCTGCCCAGAGTTTATATATATATATATGTACCTCAGTTATTTCTCTCTCCATTCAAATGGAAAGACCAAATACATTTCTTGCAGCTTTGTTCACTGGGAGAATTTCCTTTCGTAGTCATCCTTTAAGTCTACCCCAAGTGAGACGGCATGTAGCAGTATTCCTTTTTTGGCAAGAATGCTTATAACTAGCTGGCTTTTTCTGCAAAACAAGCCTGGGAGTTTTCCTTTTTAGTCAAAATTTTCAGGTGAGGGACTAAATGTAAATTAAGTGGCCGGGATTGGGGGTGGCTCAGGCCTATAATTCCAGCATTTTGGGAGGCTGAGGTGGGTGGATCACTTGAGGTCAGGAGATCAAGACCAGCCTGGCCAACATGGTGAAACCCTGTCCATATTAAAAATACAAAAATGAGCTGGACATGGTAGCAGATGCCTGTAATCCCAGCTACTCAGGAGGCTGAGGCACAAGAATCATTTGAACCTGGGGGGCAGAGGTTGCAGTGATCCAAGACCGTACCACTGTACTCCAGCCTGGATGACAGGGCAAGACTCTCTCTCTCAAAAAAAAAAAACAAAACCAAAAACAAAACAGTGGATTAAGCAAGAAGCATCATTCTTTAAAAGGAAGGTGCCGTGGGAATCTAAACCATCAGTTCCTGTGTTTTATTGTTTGTTTATTTTCAGGGTCTGCTCTGGCCTGATTCTGAATGTGCTATTTCCACTGGGTAGTAGATTCCTGCAGTTCTTGACTCAGTGTATGGGAAAATACCCAATTCATAATGAGGAGTTCTCACATACTTAATTGATGCCCCGTGATGAAATACTAAGTGCTTCATTGAACCTAGCAGTGTACCAGGAACCATTTTTCACTAATGATGTGTGGCTTTTCTTTATAGTGTGCTTCCATAAAAAGCATAAAAGAATCCAAAAATCTCCAGAAGGTCTTGTGTCTCTTTCTTCATGGTTATAAGACAACAAGGAAAAACACTGGTTCTTTACTTTAGAAGAGATTTCTCAGAATGTCTTCCAGACAATTTAATCCCTAAAACCCACTGGTATCGCAGACTCTGAAATTTCATGTGGTTTTCTTCTCATCCTGTGGCACATATGACTTTCACTGTGGCATTCAAAGTATTTGCCATTTATTTCATCACCAGTATAAGTGGTGGTGACCAGGTGGGAGTCATAGCTTTAAGTGCATTGACAGCCACGCTGCCACACATGGTAAAAATTTATTACCATGAATTGGTTTAGATCTGAAAATTGGGTAAAGATTTGCCATTTTCCATTACAGCAGCTGATTTCAGTCTTTTGCTTGCCATTGTTTGGAATTTTTAAATTAAGTAAGTCTAAAATATTGGCTGTTCATCTATTTTGCACCTAGGAACACCATGGACTATCAGTCACTGCCGCAGATTCTTAAGGATCAAGGCAAACTGCTTGCTACTTAGGCCCCTCTGCCCATCTCATTTATGGTATGGATTTTAATTCTGTGAGTTCAGTGCCACCTGGCCTTCACCATTTCAGAAGCCTTCACAATATTCGGGAGCCCAATTTTATGATAAGATCTCCTATTGTCAACTTCAACCTACAAAGAACAACCAGTGCCAACTTGCATATATACTTTCACTATGTTCCTTATTTTCTTTTCTTTTTTTTTTTTTTTTTTTTGAGATGGAGTCTCGCTGTGTCTCCCAGGCTGGAGTGCAGTGGCATGATCTGGGCTCACTGCAAGCTCCGCCTCCCGGGTTCATGCCATTCTCCCGCCTCAGCCTCCCAAGTAGCTGGGACTACAGGCGCCCGCCACCACGCCCAGCTAGTTTTTTGTATTTTTAGTAGAGACGGGGTTTCACCATGTTAGCCAGGATAGTCTCGATCTCCTGACCTCGTGATCCACCCGCCTCGGCCTCCCAAAGTGCTGGGATTACAGGCTAGAGCCACCGCGCCCGGCGTTCCTTATTTTCTTAGTGACATGTACCTTAGGTCCTTCCAAGGAACCTAATCAGATGGTGGGTTCCCTTACCTTACATAAAAACTCAATTTAAACATGCCTACCTCCTGAGCCCCTCGAACTATATACTAAGACAAAGTGATTGCAGCATCCCTGCCTAATTTACTGCCCACTACTGGTGTGTTCAAGTTTCAAGGAGACATGCTGTCACTGCAGCATACTCGGCTCCCAATGTGCTTTTGCAGAATTTAAACTCAGAAGCCGTATGAGCAGGTTTCCATGTGAAGACATTTTTATCCATTCATCCTTATATTCCACAATTCTCTGTTTGATCTCAAGATTCACTCCCTATTACTTAGTGAAACATAATATCCATATTTTGCAATTATTTTAGGGTTTTGATATTTCCTTGCAGAACAGGGATGGTATCTTTCCATTTGGCCTATGTTGCAACCTGACCGTATGAATTAAGCTAGAAGTCATGATTAGAGCCGAAACTAGACTTGAGGAGGATGAGTGTCTTCATCTTGACCAGCACCTACCTCAGGGATTCCAGGCATGGATATGCAGCTCTCTTCTAGCAAGGAGATTTCGGTGGAATCTAAGAATCCAAGATTCTCAGGCTCACCATCCCAAAGGTTTCCATCCAGGTGCCAGGTGCTCTTTCTTCTCCCGGAACTTTTATACAGAAACCCCACGGAGGCATTTAGTCTCCTTATTAGCTTTGCTACCCACATAATTAAATTTAATATCTGCTTTATAGCACAACCTGCTCCCCAGCTGCAGGAGATAAAGCCCTTTAGAAACGTGGAGGCTTCTGGCTTACACAGCATGTCTGAAGTTGATGATGATTAGATGAGGAACTGTTATTTTATTTTTACAAGATTTCTAAAGCAGCGAACAAAATACAACCAATCTGTAGATGCCATAGATTCTACATTGCTCAAGACCAGTCAGGGTTACGTTCCACCTACAACTTATCCTAATTCGCTACTAGTGAGAGTCCTAGTATTGCAATGCTATTGAATGTCAAGATTAATGTTACCACCTGGCTTACAGCCAGAAATGGCATCCTCATTGCCATACAGTCGGTGAGTAATCGAGTTCCAGAATCTCCTCTTAAAGTCTGCTTTCTAGGATATTTCTACTACTGGTTGTCCTAGCCTTGATATGCTCCTTGCCAAAAACAGAGCCTGAGCCATTAGCTTGTGTGCAGATGGTTTGTTTGGGAAGTGATTACAGGGAAATAGGAGGTTGAAATGAGGAGCAAGGAAAAGCCAACAGTATGCATCATTCATCTGATCACTGTTGAGGGCAGCTAAGACTCACACCTACCAAGACTGCCTGAAAAGCTGTACCGAATGAGCCTCAAACTTGTGTTTCTAAGGGAGAGAAGGGAGGGGCAGCTTTCGATCTGATTCCTTTCCCATTGCTCAGGATTACTCGATGGGCCATTGACTCTCCATCACTTCCCTCGTGTATGCCTGAGTTTAGTGAACTTCTGCATGGTTCCCCTGCTACAGCATCAGGGGGGCCTTGGTGTAGAAAACTATGCGCAGAGCTGCAGTAGGATGCCAAAAACCTGATTGTCATAGCCATGGCCTGAGTAAAAAGTAAGCCAATGAGGGGTGAAATCTGATCCATTAGCAAAGTTATGCTCTATATTATTATTTATTAAAGTGGTTTTATGCTAATCAATAAAAATAAGGATATCCGCCTTTGAGGTTCTTTCAGGATCTATATTTTCAATCCCTCTTAGGGCCTGAAGTACTGCCTATTTGTGTGAAGAGAGTTTGGGTGACTTGTGTATGTGTAAGTGTATTATAGATCGGATTATTATCCTATAGTCTGAAGTCAATAGGAATAGAATCCTGAATTATTCAATCTTTAACCAAGCAAGTCTAAGTCTAATGTGTTTATTTGGCAAATGAGCTCATGCAGGTTAAGTGGTTGCCGTAAAATCACACATTACATTCATGTCAGGTCCAGGAACATGGCCCCGGCCTTGTGGTTCTACACATGATCATTTCCCCACCATTCCATATCATTCTTTCTACCCAGGGCAGGATCATGTGGTTCCTGATAGTAAAATATTGACATTTCCTAACTGTAACTTTGCAAATAATAAAATGAGGATCAGTGAGTTTCTCCATAATACAATTCTTATTGAATTCACTGAGACAATTTCTCTGGGGGACTGGCAAGGGGAATTTGGGGAATAGGCAAATATATATGAACAGCTGTTCTTGCTAGAAAAAAATTCAGAGAAGCTAAACTCATTCCATCTTAAAATTAAATCCTTTTCTTTGAGGCTGTATAAACTAACTATTCCTGATGAGATAAATTATTCCAATGAGATTTCTACTACCAATCCAGATCTGTTGTTAATATGTTGGGATAACAATCACTTAGATCTATTTGCCCACGAGCAAGACCGTATGTGAAATATGTATAATGTGGTTTTTCCTTTTTGATAATTACTCTTATATAATTTCCTACTTTCATCTATCTTTTGCTACACTGATGTGCACCCATTTCACGTGCCGTAGTAACACTGAATGTTTATGTCTTTCCTATCTCTGCTATTGTAATTGCTCTTCCCTGAAACAAAGACTGTTCTTAGAGTCTATGACAGCATTTTATTAAGTGTCCGTGGTATACTAAAAAATATCTCTGATGTTTTCCCCCAGTTCCTGATATACAGCTTCAAAAACCCCTGGAATTCCCTGAGTGTTATTCATAATCAGGGTTCTCTAAGGGGACAGAATTAATGAAATAGGTATATATATATATAGGAGTTTATTAAGTATTAGCTCACATGATCAGAGGATCCCACAATAGGCCCCCTGCAGGCTGAGGAGCAAAGAGAGCCAGTTCAAGTTCCAACTGAAGAACTTGGAATCCAATGTTCGAGGGCAGGAAGCATCCAGCATGGGAGAAAGATGTAGGCTGGGAGGCTGGGCCAGACTCTATTTTCACATGTTTCTTCCAGCTTATATTCTAGCCTTGCTGGCAGCTGATTAGATTGTGCCCACCCAGATTAAGGGTGGGTCTGCCTTTCCCAGTTTACTGACTCAAATGTTAATCCCTTTAGGCAACACCCTCCAAGACACACTCAGGATCAATACCGTGTATCTTTCAATTCAATCAAGTTGACTTGGTGTTAACCATCACAAGCCCCTTCAGAGGACACGTGAGTTGATGCTGATGAGGTGACTTGGGGTGGGCCCTTAGTTTCCCGATAGTGTCCCAGCTTAGCTCATTTATTGTGTTCTCACAATACACTTCATTAGAGAGTTGGAACTTTCAGCCTCATCCCCTGATGGAGGAAGGAGACGAAGATTTAGTTAAATCACATGATCAGTGATGTAATTGATCATGCCTATGTAATGAATCCCACATAAAAACTCCAGTGAGGCTTGGAGAGCTCCCTGGTTGGTGAACATACGGATACACTGGGAAGGGGGTGCATTCCACAGAAGCTCCTATGCTTGGGACCCTCCAAGTCTCATCCTGTCTTTTCTATTTAGCTATTCTTGAGTTGTCTCTTTTATTACAAAACTGTAAGTGTAAGTGTAGTGCTTTCAGTGAGTTCTGTGAATCATTCCAGTGAATTATTGTATTAGGCCATTCTTGCAGTGCTATAAAGAAGTACCTGAGACTGGGTAATTTATAAAGAAGAGAGGTTTAATTAGTCCAAAGTTCTGCAGGCTTTACCGGAAGCCTGGCAGCATCTGCTTCTGGGGAGGCCTCAGAAAGATTCCAATTAAGACAAAAGACAAAAGAGAAGTAGCCATTTCATATGGCGGGAGCAGAAGCAAGGTGGGAGGGGAGGTACTACACACTTTTAAATGACCGGATTTCACAAGAACTCATTCACCATCACAGGGACAGGGCCAAAGGGATGGTGCTAAAGTTGCAAGAGAAATCCACCCCCATGAGCCAATCATCTCCCACCAGGCCCCACCTCCAACACTGGGGATTATAATTCAACATGAGATTTGGGTGGGGACAAGTGTCCAAAGTATCTCATTTATCTAACCTGAAGAGAGATTCTGAAAACCCTGAATTTGTAGCCACAGCAAGCTGAAGGGTGGGTGATTTAGGGATATGTAAGACTTGTAGCTTGTATCTTAAGTGGGAACAGTCATATAAGATTGAGCCCTTACTTTGTGGGGATCTGCATTAACTCTGATTGGTCTCAGAATTGAATTGCATAGCAGGACCCCCCACGACTGTTATAAAATTAGTGTTGGAATGTAGTATCACTTATTCTATAAATTATCTGTCTGGCAGGGTGCCATTACCTGGAATATTTAAGTAACCTTATGGATCTGAAATTCTTTGACTTTCTTAGATGTAGTCAAAGCTAAGTCTTTCAATTTTTTTTTTTTTTTTTTTTTTTTTTTTTTTTTTAGATGAAGTCTCACTCTGTTTCCCAGACTGGAGTGCAGTGGTACAATTTCGGTTCACTGCAACCTCTGCCTCCTGGGTTCAAGCAATTCTCTGCCACAGACTCCCAAGTAGCTGAGATTACAAGCACCCGCCACCACACCCGGCTAATTTTTGTATTTTTAGTACAGATGGGGCTTTCACCATTCTGGGCAGGCTGATCTTGAACTCCTGACCTCGTGATCCACCTGCCTCGGCCTCCCAGAGTGCTGGGATTACAGGCGTGAGCCACCATGCCCTGCCGTCTTTCAGTTTTTTAATCATCTCAGGATTGTTAGTTAGGGGAGCATTTACTTTTAAGGAAAACCAGAAAGATAATTGTGTTATTACCACTGTGAAACACTAGTCCCAGACAGGCTTCAGTTAGGTCTTTCTCACCCTAGAAGCTGAAACTAGTCTTTTCAGCAAATTTGGAATTTCATCTGCTCATTCTTTGGATGGTGTTTTAGTCCATTCGTGCTGCTATTACAAACTACCTGATACTGGATAATTTGTACAAACCAGAACCTTATTTTCTCACAGCTCTGGAGACTGAGGAAGTCCAAGAACAAGGCATCAACAGGTTCAGTGTCTGGTGAAGGCTGCTCTGCTTCCAAGAGGCGCTCTGTTACTGCATCCTTACTTGGCAGAACGCAGAAGGCAAAAGGCCTTGCTAGTTCCTTGGAGTCCTTTTGTAAAGGTGGTAGTATCATTCATGAGGGCTCCACCGTTAGGACTTAATCACCTCCTAAACGCCCACCTCTTTATACTGTCATATTAGGCCTTCATATTAGGTTTCAACATGAATTTTTGGGAGGGACACAAACACTCAAACCATAGCAGGTAGCTATGATTTCCTAGACATTATCTGGTGGATAGAATTTTGACACATTAGTAAAATTTACTTCTTCTATGATAATCTGACTATTGTAGGAAAACATGTAAGTTCTTCCACTGGAAAATCAATAATAAAGTTTAAACCTTGGTAACGTCACTGAGCTATCCATACTAGAATGATGTCAACCGATGATATGTGTAATTATGAAGCAATGATATCAAATTTGCTATCAGAAGTGAATAACATATTTGAGTTTTGTTTTTAATCCTGTTTGGAGATATTAAACATTAAATATAATGAGGGGAAACAGAAATTTGTAAATTAGACAAAGGTAAACTTTAAGGATATCCACACATACAGCTTATAAAGTATTAATATATGCATCACTTAGTATGCTTGGGGTTCAGGAAGAAATGTTTGGATACTAATGAATATATGTGTAAGCAGGGCAGGGGGTGCATCCAACACTGTGGAGAGTAAATTGATATGGAGAGCTTCTATTCCAATATAGCCATAGAACAAACAAAAAGAAATAATAGCTAAACCTCCTTGCTTATGTGTTGCATCTGCACTATTTATAAGTAAACAAATAAACAAAAATAAAATCCAGCTTATCTTGAAAACATGGAGCAGAAGAATTACCATGTGCCAGAAAGAAAGTGAAAACTCAAAATTGACTTAGAAAAGAGAGGGGCTAGAAAAATAGTTGATAATGGAGGTTAAGTATTGTAAACCCACGTGGGAATGGGTTTCCCCATTCCCATCTTAAGTCTTCATAATCTTGGAACTAGAACCCCAGAAAAAAAGCCTAGAATTTCAAAAAGTTTGTCCATATATGAAACAGGCAGTATAAATGTTTTGTTCAGAAACTTTCCTACACAAAGCAATAGTGGGCTGAGTCATTTGAACCAATCCTTTCACCAAGGACAACTAAAAACTCTGTATGTAATGTTTTATTTAAAGTACTTTTAAAAGCTTCAAAAATTATACAAGACGGTGACAAATTACCTGGCCAATGTTCAAAGAGAAGGTGAGAACCCAGAGAGAAGCCCAGCATTCTGACCTGCTTCTGCATTGAGGGAAACTTTCGATTCAGAAATGATACCTGAAAAACTGAGATGTAAGGAAGCCTGTCCAAGTCAGGGAGGGTTAACCTTGCTCTCCCCAACTAATAATATGGGACCAAAATAATATGGGCCAATGTACCCCAAAAAGGTGCCCCTGCAAGTTAAAGCAATCCTAAAGGGGTTTGGCATGGAATCTCAAGGCTTGAACTTTAATTAAGCTACATCGAGATTGTTTATACCAATTGAAGTAAATTAAAGTCTACTCAGAAGGAAGATCTGTCATCCTCGGCCTCAAATTATTAGTAAAAATGATTATTCAATTGTAATAACCTAGCAGTTATGGAATCAACACGCTATGAGAGAGAATCATCATAAACAAGATGTAACAACAACAATTGTAACAACTTTGAATATTGCAATTATCAGCATAGATCATAAAGCATCTATTTGTACCATGTGTAGATAAATATTTTATAAACTTTCCTAAGCAGAAAATTGGTAACTATAAAATGTTACAGAGCCAATTAAAGAAAAACTAGAATTTCTAGTTCGAAATGAAAATTATTATGTGAAAAGAGACCCTGAATATTCTACTGAATGGAAGCAGACTGACAAAACTGTTGAGCTACAAACACACACTGCCTTTCCAATAAGAGAAAGGGAGACTCACGGGGTAAAAAGGAAAATCCAGAGGGTGGAACCATGAATGTGGAGAGTAGAGCTGAGAACCACAGAGGATTAATCCCAGAGACCTAAAAGAGGTTGACAACTGGATTTCAGAACTACCTTGGTCTGGTGACTTCTTTTCACTTTCCATGTACCTCCGTTTTGAATGAAACAACCATAATTATTATTCTCTGCCTGTCTTGCCATTGCATTGGGAAAATATTGATAACACATAACTTTTCCTTTAGTTTTCAGGTCTACAGATGAATCCGTGTCACAGCCCACAATGAATTAGACTGATGAGCCTCTTTAACACCTGATTTCAATGAGATTTAGGACTTTTAAACGAATGACATTTAGATGAGATTTTGGACTTTCAGCTGATATTGTAGTGGGATGAGACTTTGGTGGACTGCTATCAATTAGGACTTCACCAGAACAAACCAGCAGGAGACTGTGTGTGTGTGTGTGTGCGTGTGCGCACACGTGCAATAATATGTATTATATGTATGTAAAAATATGAAATACATATGTCATATATATATTTGATAGTAGGTAGGTAGATAGGTAGATAGATAGGCAGACATGTTGGGAACAGGACCCCCAAAATCTGGCCATAAACTGGCCACAAAACTGGCCATAAACAAAATCTGTGCAGCACTGTGACATGTTTGTGATGGCCATGACGCCCATGCTGGAAGGTTGTGGGTTTACTGGAATGAGGGCAAAGAATGCCTGGCCCACCAAGGGCAGGAAAACTGCTTAAAGGCGTTCTTAAACCACAAACAATAGCATGAGTGATCTGTGCCTTAAGGACATGCTCCTGCTGCAGATAACTAGCCCAACCCATCCCTTTATTTTGGTCCATCTCTTTATTTCTCATAAGGAATACTTTTAGTTAATCTATAATCTATAGAAACAATGTTCATCACTGGCTTGCTGTCAATAAATATGTAAATTTCTGTTCAAGGCTCTCAGCTCTGAAGGCTGTGAGACCCCTGATTTCCCACTCCACACCTCTATATTTCTGTGTGTGTGTGTCTTTAATTCCTCTAGCGCCGCTGGGTCTCCACGACTGAGCTGGTCTTGGCATAGACGGATTTCTTGCAATTTACAATTGTGGGGATTAACGAGGGAAGTCCAAAATCCATAGAACAAGTGATCAGAAAAGACAGGCTGGAAAGGCTGATGGTGCCATTCAGAGATGGAATTTCTTCTTCCTCATTCTGCTCTTAAGACTTTTAAGCTGATTGAATGAGGCCCACCCAGATTATTAAGGTGATCTCTTTTAAAGAAAGTCAACTGGTTGTAGATGTTAATCACATCTACAAAATACTTTCACAGCAACACCTAGATTCGTGTTTGCTTCATAGCTGTGGACCATAGCTTATTTACATTCACACATATAAGTGACTATCAGAAGGACTTGGAGAGGGAGAGTGTATTTTGCATTTGGGAGGTATATGACTTTTGGGGGACCAGGGAATGGACTGAAATATAAAGATGACTCACAAGGATTCCATCCCCTGGTTATTTAATCAAACACAAATTTCAGTGTTGGTATGAAAAGATTTTGCAGATATAATTAAAGTCCCAAAGCATTTGACCTTCAGATAAGGAGATTATCCAGATAGGCCTGACCCAACCAGTAAAACCCTTTAAAGTTATAGTTTGAGCTGGGTGCAATGGCACATGCCTGTTAGTCCCAGCTCCTTGGGAGGCTGAGATGGGAGGATGGTTTGAGCCTGGGAATTTGAGGTTGCAGTGTACCACAATCATTCCTATGACTAGCCACTTTACTTCAGCATGGGCAACATAGTGAGACCCCATCTCTAAAAATAAATTAATTAAATAAACAATAAATTGAAGAGCTTTCTGTTCTCAACATTTTACCCCTTAAGTCTCCCTTTCTCTTACCTGAAAGGTAGTATGTGTTTGTAGCTCAATAGTTTTGTCAATCGGCTTCCTTTCAGTAGAATATTCAGGGTCTGAAGCCTCTTTTCACATAATAATTTTCATTTCAAACTAGAAATTCTAGTTTTTCTTTAATCAGCTCTGTAACATTTTATGGTTACCAATTTTCTGCTATAATTTTGGAAAGTTTACAAAATATTTATCTGCACATAGTACAAATAGATGCTTTATGATCTGTGCTTCTAACAGAATGAGGAAGTCAGAAAGGTTTGAAGTATGAGAAGATTTCATAACACCATTGCTGGCTTTGAGGGCAGATAGCCTCTAGAACCTAGCAAAGCCTCTAGCTGACAGAAAGCAAGGAAACATCAACCACAGTCCTACAACCACAAGAGACTGAATTCTGCCAGTAATTTCTAAAAGCTTAGCAGCAGATTCTTCCCCAGAGCCTCCAGATGAGGCCCTGACTGGTCAATGCCTCGATTTCAGTAGAGAACACAATTGAACTTGCCTTAACTTTTGGCTTACAGAACTGTGATATTATATAATAAATGGGTATTGTTTTAAGCTGCTGAGTCTGTGGTAATTTGTTACACAGAAAGAGAAAACTAATACACATGGAATGTTCCACGAAGCCAGGAACCCAGGTGAATGCTGGGAGACCAGAAGGGGTTGTGTCATTTAAGGAATTCTATGATCTCTGCAAGAATATGGGAGGATTTACTGGGAAAAGCCTTAAAAGAACTCCAACATTAAAAAACCAGTATTTGAATATTTGCCACACCCCAGTTGAGTGGAGAAAAAGTAGCATGGAGGGTTAGTAGAATTCACAAGTCAGATTTGAGTAGTAGTAGAAGTTTCCAATAAGATGAGAGACTGAAGTTCATATTACATGTCATTTGGATGTCTTAAGGTTTAAAATAGCTGTTCTAGTGCCTAAAAGTTGCTAGATAAGCTACCAGCTATACCTGAGACATAAACCAGAGACTGGGAAAGGAAACCTGACAGAATGAATGGACAGACAGTTTTGTGAGAAATATAAAACTTTTTAATGAATTTACTGTGCAATGTCAACTCCATTAAACAGTAATTGTAACTGTTGGGATGGGAAAGGGGAGATTTCAAAATACATGGGACTAAAATCCCTGTAACTCCAGGTACTACAGAAATCCCTTGTCTCCCCAGATCTTGTCCACTACTTTAAAAATATTCTCTTTATTAAAATACCCTCAATTACTCAGCTTTAGTGGACCATCTGTTTCCAGCGAGGATTCTAATTGATATGCTCACAGAATAAATCAAGTGTAGCAATAACTATCTTTAGAACAAAATAATCTTTAAAACAAAAGCACTATTATAGATATAGAGAATCATACATAACAAATTTAACAACTCATTAGCAAAAAATAAAAATGAACACCTTTTATGTTCCAAGAAACATTGCAATAAAATATACAAAGTCAAAATTGAAAGAAATATAAAGATAAAATTAAAAATCCAAAATAATGAAGCATTTTAATAACTTCTCTCATTATCAGAGATCTGATAGAAAATAATTAGTACAAGTAGAAGATTAAAACAGCACCACTAGCAAGTTCCATCTAATGAAGATATTTAGTACCCAGGGCCAACTATGTAAAAAGTTCATGTTATTTTAATATATTGTTATGAGATATTTTGGGCATCTTAAAATGTATAGGGAACATTAAAATATAGGCATATACCTAGTTAGTATGTTTTGGAAGATGCTTCTCTATTATCTATTCTGTTTCAGCTTGTCTTGTGGTAGCTTTTATGTCAGATCAAATGAACAGCCTTGGAAGGTAGAGAAGACCTCTTCCTCTGATGTGGAGAGCAGGTTCATTTGATATCCAGTATAATAAGAGACGGTGTTTATTATGAAACATAGGTTGGTTTACTAGCAGCTCACTTCTAAGACTGGAGTCTCTTAAGCTTGGAGTTCCTCCAAAGTGACACAAACCTACTGTGTGTGCAGCACCCACCTGGGCCTACCTCCACATCATCCCCATGGGAATCGGGGCCAGTGGGAACTGAAGTAAACATTTACATGTAGGTGTAAAAACAACGTTCTAATCTTGCTAGTCTCTGACTGCCTCACTATCTCTCCTTGGTTGCCCCCTTACTCCTGCCAACATATCTGAAAATTAGATTTAAGGTTTCACTCTGAGCAAGAAGAGAACCCACCAAAGAGTTTTGAGCAAAGAAGAAACACAATTGGACGTGTTTTGAAAGGAGTCCTCTGGCTACTCTGTTGTGAATGGAGAGACAACATGAAGCCACAGGTGCACCAGTTAAGAGGATGTTACTTTAATACGCAGACAAGTAGGATAGTGGCTGAGATCATATGGTCAAAAAGTTGCAGAGGCAGAATTGGAAGCTTCCCTGTTTTCTGGAGTTCTTGTTTGCACGTATTATTTGTGGATTCTGGTGGGCTGCAGCCCGACAGGAAGCAGATATTCCCTCCCCCACCTCTGACAGCCATGACATAACCATATGGCCAATATTTGGCCAACTGAATGTTCCTACCGAGGCCCTGAATCTGAGGCTTGGGACAGAGAGGAGTGATGGCTAAGGACCCATCCCAGGGACACAGGGCAGCAGGAACAGCAGCACAGCAGCCGGGGCTCACCTAGGCAGCGACGGCACCCAGCGTCAGTGTCCTACAGCAATGGGAACAGTCTCTCCTGCACTTTTCAGCTGCTGACCTCAGAGCACACTAATTTTTATCCATTTAAATTAACTGAGGCATTATGTCTTTTCTGTGTGACGAGGTGATTTTGGAATTGGACATACCTAAGATCACATTTCGCCTCCTCCACTCTTGGAAAAATTGCTGCCTTTTGAAGTCTTGAAGTCTCCATTTCTTTACCTGCCCCTTTCCAAAAGTCATAGAACTCTCTTGTGAAGATGATAGGAAATAAAGGGTATCCAGAACATGAGTTCCACAGTAACTGGAACATGAGAGCTAGAGCCTGAAGGTAGGTACTACTATTGTTCTTGTTACTGCCATTTAAAAATAAGTTTGCCAAGAATGACTGTGACTTTGCAAGAAACACATTTAAGGATGGTCTTTACATAACTTTCTTCTTTACTGTTTATTTTTAATGTTTTAATTTTAGAAGTCAAATATTTCTTTAAGAGTCATGCAATCTTTTTTCCCTGTCTTGGATAGACTGAAAACAACAACAACAACAACAACAACAACAACAACAACAACCACCCTTCAGAGGAGACTTGAGCATTTTGGGGTCCTAGTGATGTGACATGTCATCTTGGCTGTCTCCCTCTATGACTGATTATCCTAATGCCTCATGAGCTCATAGGGCATCAATCTTATTTTGCTCAGATTGTCTTACAACATGTGAACCAGATTCTTCTCAAATAAATAAGGATCTCAAACTTACAGAGGTTGAACTTGTGGCCCACTGTTCTGGCACCTCCCATTGAGAGAAATTTCAAACAAGAGTAAACACAGACAATATGAACTGTTGCCATTTCATTCCAGTGCTTTCAAATCCATTTTAATCAAATCTTGCAAAATGATGCCTCATAAAACTTGTCTTAATTACTAATGTCCTATGAACCACAAAACTGAAAATAAAGTGAGGTTGTTTTCATGAGCATTTCATTGGTAATATGCTGTAGTCTGTAGTGTCTCGATTGTGGCATTCAAGAATACTGTGTTAGTAAGTTTTCTGCGATTGCTGTGTCTCAAAAGTTAGGCTTAGAAGAGCCTAACTGAAAAACCCCAATGAGCTGAATGAACCATGCCAAAGATTTTTGTAAGATTCAACAAAGGGACTCAAAGTCAACTTCAAAATCTCCTAAAGTTACATTTAACAGGATGCATTCTGCGTTTGTGCACTCTAAGTTAAAAATTAATTGATCATCATTCACATTAATGGGTTAGAATTCATGTGACTAACCATACGATACTCTTTTTAAGCACAAAATAGATTAGTTAATGGAATTGTAGTATTTAATTTTGAGACGGCATGGAGTTTGTTTGAAACAAACACAAATAATTTTAAAATGTGATAGATCATGGAGATATTTGTCAATTCAAAAACAGACATATTTCGCCAGAATATATGTATGAAATCATTGGTTGAGGGTGAGGAATGGAGGAGTACACTTGCGCTTGAGTGCCTATCTGGCTGGCCTCTTTCTAAGTATGCTGTATTCCTCTTGAAGCATTTATGAGATCCACCAGGAAACAAAGAAATATAATTCTGGTTAGCTTATTTAGTTTTTGACAGCCTTAAGAACTTTATTTGAAATTTCCATCATGGAACACCCATTATTTGATTAGGAATGCATTAGCTGAGCAAACATTTCTGTAAAAATAAATATAAATCTGATTATATTGGTGGGTTTAAAAAAGCACTCAAATTCTTAGACTAAAACCTAATGTTTGGTTTGCTTTTTGTTTCTTTTTCTAGTATCAGTCCCCTAAGAACACTTGACTTGTATCTAAGATTTGTTTTGAGGGAGAAGTTTCAATTCAATTCAGAAACCTCATAAATACCTCAGTGGAACAAGATATTTAATAGTACCCACAGAATTTTATTTTTCCTATATATAGAAAAATAAATTTGTTTTCCTACTACCTGAAGGATATACGCTAGACATTTTTTAAAAGCGATGATGGATTTATACTGATCCAGAAGTATTTGATCATTTATATTTTTTTATCCATTAACATTTTATATTTTTTCCAGAATGTTCACCAGTGTATTAATTGCTGATGGAACAAAGAATAAAACACAGACCTTTCCCTGAAGAATGTGAAAGTCTAGAGGACAAAAAAGGAAAAGAAACAGAAAAACTCTTAAGATTTGTTATGATAGATACAAAATTCTATAGGAGCACAAAGGGAAAACAATGATTATCCTTGTCTGAGTGTGGGGATAGAAAGTGTTACTTAGTGTGAGTTTTGAATGATGAGTAAATTTTACCAGAATCTTAGCCAGAAAAAAATCAGATGACAGAACATCATGCATTTCAGAGAATTAAGCAGTTCATTCCTGAGGTTTAAGAAGAGAAATAACGTTACAGGATAAAGTCTGAAGATCATGTTAAGAAACTTGAACATAACATATTGGGCAACTGGGGTTACACTAAAGGATGTTAACCCCATTAGAATGGGTATACCACAGAGACCAACTCAAAGAAGAAAGAGTTAAGGATGGGAGATTTTACTTCTATAGGAAAGAAGTTATGAAGACTTGAACCAAAGCAATGGTCCTGAATTAGGAAACAGAAAGAGATTAGAATAGTATTTTAGACAATGCATTGAATTAAATTTGCTGATCAGATAATATATAGGCAATGTCATCAAGTAGAATAAATTCAGGATTTCCAAATATTCTGGCTGAGAAATTGAGTAAATGAATGGCATAGGTCTGAAATAATAAATACTGGTAGTTCGCTTTGAATGAAGGAATCCTCTTTGAAATACATCTTCATTGAAGAGCTTCCCTGAATAGTTAATTCAATTATAAGGAAAAAGAAAATAACATGAGAACTTTTTTTTACAATGAGAAAGATTAAAATAATATTTTTTTCTTAAAAGGAAAAATAGTATTGCACGAAGTCAATCAGGAAAATCAGTCAAGAGAACTTGCAGTTTATCATGACAGTTAAAAACTGTCTTTCCCTAACATCCACTAAAATATAGCAAAATATAATGTCCTACTAAAAGAAAAGATTTATATACCCCTGAGGTATATAAAAATCAAAAAGTAGCAAAGACTCAATAGAAAAAATGCAGCAAAAATTTATATGCCCATGTATACCCAGTGCTTCTATTATCCCTATAATTAATGAAGAGGGGCAGAGAAGTGAAAAACTTCATGGGAAAAATTGATACAATCAACCAGGACAGATTGCCCTAAGTAGGCAGAATAAAGGCCTTTAAGTTAGTCCCACTGTCTTTACATAAACCTAAATGCAGAGGTTGCATTGACAAGAAAAATATATGGCCGTGATATCTACCTTCTAGGTTTGCCAGACATGGAATTCTATCCATGAGCCAGTTCCTTAGTTTCTCTCCATTTATAAACCTTCCAAGGCAACACCTGCCATGAAAATAGCAGGACAGAGAGGCACAGAAGAGCTGTACAGATCCTTATATCATGAGTTCCGTAGAGAAAATTTATAGATAAATGCAAAAACAGACAGGACACCAAATATATTAGAGCCTTGTCCGATCTATTCAAAGTCTGCCATACTGCAAATCCCCATTCCAGAGGGGTTGCTGTCTATAATTTCCTGCTAAAATAAAAAGTGGCCCCAGAAGACACTGAGAACATGGATGTCATGACACCATCCCTGCCTTTCTGTGTCAGTGGACTATGAGTGTTCATTAGTACAAAAGCAGCAAAGTTATCTGCCTCTGAGAAACCTGGAAAATAGACTTGTGTGAAAGTATTTTCCAGAAAGAATAAAGATCATCTAAATACATCGTATTTTTATTTCCAGAAATTGGAACTCTGAATCTCAGAGGCTATCTACATTCGACTGGTAGTAGACATGAGAAGATGTAAAGAATTAGAGACGGAGGAGGGTGGCTTAGTCATAGAAATGGTGACTCACTGAAAACAAATAACAATGAAATAGGTTTGTGGGGTTTAAACAAGAAAGCCTGATTCAAACAACATACTTTACTATCTCACAGTTTTTGTGGGTCAGGAGCCTGGCACTGTTTTTATCTAGTTCTCTCTGCCTCCGAGGCTCATGTGAGAATTGCAATCAAGGTGTCCAATGGAGTTGCAGCCTCATCTCAATGTTTGACTGGGGAAGGATTTAATTCCAAGATCACACCCTTCTTGGCATAGTTATCTTTCTTACAGGCTGTTAGACCAAGTTCCCTAGTTTCTTGTTGCCTATTAGCTAGAGGTCAACCTCATTTTAACCTCAGTTGTTAGTCTCAGTTTCTTATCACATGGGCCTTTCCAGCAGGGCTGCTTTCTTCATCAAAATCAGAAAGTGAAAGTGACTGATAGTACAATCTTATATAACATAATTCTGTTCTATTGGTAAGAAGCAAGTCACAGGATCCACCAACATTCAAGTGGAGAGAATTATGTAAGGGTTTGATTATCAGGGGGCAAGGATAATTGAAGGCCATCTTTTACAATGTCTTCCACAAACACAATTACCCATCTGATCTAATTGACATCAGAATACTGCATCCAATGACAACAGAGAGCACATGGAACATTTAGCAAAACTGACCACATGCTGGATCATAAAGCAAACCTCAACACATTTCAAAGGTTTTAAGACATTCAAAGTATATTCTTTGACCACAGTGAAATTAAGTTAGAAATCAATAATAAGAAGAAAACTAAAAAATCCCCCCAACAGCTTGGAAAACAAAGCACTTTTGAGTAATGCATAATTTTTTTTAAAAAATAGACATTAGAAAAACTTTGATTAAATGCCAGAAAAAAAATATAAAGTATCAAACCTTGAGGAATGCAGCTAACAATGCTTAGAAGAAAATGTATAGTCTTAAATTTCTACTTTTAAAAAAGAAGAATGGTTGAAAATCAATTATCCAAGTTCCCCTTTCAAGCAGAAAGATAGAGAAAGAACACATATCAAACTTTCAGTTGGCAGACAATAAAATAATGAAATTTAAAATAAATGTTAAATAGAGATAGTCCAAAAAAGTGATCACCCTCATGAGTCACCAGAAGAATACAACACACATACACACACACGATAAGGGACCACTACATAGAGGAACTAACATTAAAATGATAGATACACTGTTGATGATGGGAGTTTAACATTTTACAGTCACAGTTTATCATTTGTTTGTAGTATTTATTAACGTTGAGCACAACCAACACTTCCACTGTGAAATATATAGTCATCAGAAATGTATGCATATAGTCTCTAAAAGATGCAGGCATATTCTAGCAGCATTCTTAAGGTAGTTAAAAATGGCAAAAACGCAAATGGCTTTTCAGAATTGATGAATTAATAAATTATGATATATTAACACATACAATATTGAGGATAAACTAATTATATATAAAGGAATTAATATAAAATAACATGGATGAATCTTACAAATAGAATTTGGACAAAAGAAGTCAAACACTCAAAAAATACAGATTCTTTATATAACTTTTATAAATCGTATAATTTTATATATAATAAACATAATAAATATTATAAACAAACATGTAAATATTAAACCCAGGCATAACTGATGTATGTTGGTGTCTTTACCTTTGGGGAGGAACTGATAGTAGCTGGAAGTGTCATTTGGGAAAGTATTTATGGAGCACTATTTCTTACTCTGAATGGTATTTACAAAGGTTAACTTTACTCACTAAATGAAAATTCATTGATCTGTGTACATGTAATGTTTCAAATTCCTTATGTTTATATCAAATCTTAATTAAAATGTATTTAAACTGTTGAAATGCCTAAAAGCTCTTATTAAAAATCCTAATGGTGAAAATATACTAATGGAAACAGATATTTGCAACTCAAAAACATGATATATTTTGTATTTTTAATTATTATAGAACTAACTCAAACTTATTATAGAAATATCATAAGACAATGGGAAATAGACAAAGGATATGAACAATTTATTCACAAAAAGTATAAGTGCTTGTTAAACATTTTAATAGAAGCTCCTCCTCATTCATAATAAGAGACAATCAGTATAGTACTATTTGTCGACTCTCATTTTGTGAAATTTCAAAAAGTTTGGCAATACACTCTGTTGGGGACGGTTTGATGAAACAGAAACTCTTGTACACTGCTGATGTAAGTGTATATTGCTACAACCACTATGAAAAGCAATTTGCTAATATTCCTCAAAATAGCAAATTCACCTAACAGTTGACCCCACAATTATACTTCTAGGAATGTACAGCAAAGATATGCTTATGAATATATGAACTGGTTATGCACAAGCTTACTCAACGTAGCAATTTTTGTAATGGCTAACTATCCAGAAATAATCTAAATGACTATTAGAAGGGGAATGGTCAAATGATGTGATGATTAACTTTCTGTATCAACTTGGATAGGCTATGATGGCCAGTAGTTTGGCCAAACACTAGTCTAGATATTACTGTGAAGGTATATTTTAGATGTAGTTAACATTTAAATCTGTAGATTTTGAGTAAAGCAGATCACCCTTCATAATGAACGTGGGCCTCATCCAATCAGTTGAAGGCTTTAGGAGAAAAAATTGAGGTCTCTTTAAGAGGAAGGAATTCTGCTTCCACCCTTCCTTTGAAGTCAAGATATTAACTTCTTGCCAGCTGATAAATTAGTCTGTTTATTGGGAGTACACTAATGGATGCAAATGAGTTATAAATACATTTTATAAATGAGTTATAAATACAGAAAAGGCATGGTTTTCTGCCATAGAAACAACACACAAAAGCCCAGCATAGAGAAATGGGAAGAATTGTTATCTATAACACTTATATATGCTATTACAAGCCTTTATATATTGAGTGTGATATGATTATCATAGGTAATTAGTAATTAGTTCTATAGTAATTGAAAAGAAGGAGTTGCTAAGAATAGGGTTATCATATAATTAATTGAGAGTAAAAATTTGGACACAGAGAGGAGTGAGGAATGTAATTCTAGGTTAAAAAAACAAAACAAAACAAAAACTAGAGAAGTGCAAGCCTGGGAACAGGAAATCTTATTCCAAGGCCATTGTAATCTATTGGCATGCTGTCAAGAGAGTTTTCTGAAAGGAGCAGTGGGGCTAACAGTGAGGAGGTCAGGAAAGACTGAATGACTGGGGCCTTGAATCCAGGAGTTATGTCCGGGCATGTGGAAATGAAAAGTCTCCAACATTTAGAAACTGAAGTTGACTTAATGCAAGAATGCCAGGCTTTTTAACCAGGGGCAGGTGAGAACTCACAGATTAGTATGACTGGTGGACTGTCCTCATAACTGCCTTGTGCAAACTTTCACTAGGGTCTTGATGAAGGGGTAAATGTCTATTATTCACTAGCTGCTGTACCAAAACCTAAAAGGGTTTTCCCTGTATTTTTTGGTGATAAAAGCTCATGGGACTTGAACTCATCAGTGTTAACCCTGAACGAACTAATGTGAGTCTCTTTATCGTCTTTATTGATTCTGCTTACTATGAAGATTTTAATTTTTACTGAACAAATATTAATGAATCAGCTTACAGGGTGCTACCCTAGACATCACTGGAATGTTGACAATGCAGTTTGTTCTGCCATAATTTATGCTTCTTTAATATAAATTGACTCATATTCTATTGAAAATGGGAGAATTATGCCAATGTAATGTAGAATTCCTTTTGGTTTAGTCTTTTTCTTGCATGTTAATATTTTGAAGCAGTTAGGGCAACTTTTCTTACAATTAAAGATAAGACCCCAGCTGGGCATGTTAGCTCACGCCTATTATACCAGCACAAGAAAGCTGAGGGGGGGGTGGATCACCTGAGGTCAGGAGTTCGAGACCAGCCTCGCCAACATAGTGAAACCCCATCTCTACTAAAAATACAAAAAATTAGCTGGGCATGGTGGTGCAAGTCTGTAATCCCAGCTACTCAGGAGGCTGAGGCAGGAGAATCGCTTGAACCCAGGAGGTGGAGGTTGCAGTGAGCCGAGATCGCACCATTGTACTCCAGCCTGGGCAACAAGAGCAAAACTCTGTCTCGAAAATAAAATAAAATAAAATAAAATAAAATAAAATAAAATAAAATAAAATAAAATAAAACAAAACAAAACAAAGCAAAACATACATAAATAAGACACTAGAAATGTATAATTTTAATAAAACCAGCTGAAAACCTACAAAATTGCAAGTACTAGTAGTAGCTGTCTTAGTGGCATCTAGAACTACTAAGTTTCTAGAACCAGTAGGTTTAGTTATCAGGAAAAGCTACAAGTGTAAACAAAAATTCTGCAAAAATAACTCCTCCTCTGATATTAAATAGCAAATAAATAAAGGCTACACCTTAAGTCGAAGTGGTTTTTTTTTTTTTTAATGGTCACTGTTAAAAGTAAATATCGTTCCTTACTTCTTTCCCTACAACGCAAGAGCTCCATGATTTTGTGTGGTAAAGGATTGACTAATTGGGGCACTAGGTGTAAATGTCAGTAGAGATTAACTATGCTACAATTTTATTAAAACAGCTTTTTGTTGCTTTTGTTGTTAATATTTTGATTACAAAATTCCAAAGGATTTGGGGATGTCTGCCACAAACTTATTTTCCTCATAGGCCTCATTAAGTTTAGAGTACCACGTTGTGGAACACAAGATTTTCCAGTAACACACATATGGAATCATAGCAGGAACATCAATACATAGTATATATGCCACATTCTCTTCCTAAAATCTAAAAGAACATGAATTTTAAAATTGTCTTGCTCCTAGGATATCTTGTTAAAATTGTGCACATGCAAAAGTCTTATGTACAAAATTTCCAGTTGCCATGAAGTAGAGTAGAGCAGTGACTTCATTTGATTATCAAATTGGGCTCTGACAACTTCCCTGCAGGCTTGAGGAATGCACTAGATCTAACAAGATGAAGTTCAATGGTAAGTACACATAGTATTTTCTTTATCTGAGTAAGATAGGTCAACTGATGAGTAGGTATTTAGTAACACACATGTGTTAAATATTTTACAAATTTATTGTTGGGAATTTATAAGGACAGGCATAGAAACATAACTATCAGGATGAGTCACCAGAACACACTTTATAATAGTTGCAAATTAGAAATTGCATATAAGAAACAATTGGGAATTTGGTAAATAAATTATGATACAACCATAAAATGGAATGCTCAGTAGCCATTAAGAATGTTATAGAAGAGCAATTATTGACATGAAAAGGTGTTAGGACATATTGATAGGTGAACAACGTAGATGGTAAAATAACATACAGTATTGACTTTATTTTTGTAAAACAGCAATAAAAAGATCTGCAGAGATAGATGCTAAAGTAACTGCTCATCCCTGGGAAGGAAGTATATCCGTGTTTATTTTGTACTTTGTTTACCTGGATTTCCCACTTTTTCTATAAATTAGATAATTTATTTCTGTAATAAAAAAACATTACTATAATCCTTCATTTTGATGAAAACAAATCCAGTTTAAAAAATCTTATATATATATACATATTTTGAGATGAAGTCTCATGCTGTCACCCAGGTAGGAGGGCAGTGGAGCAATCTCAGCTCACTGCAACCTCCACCTCCCAGGTTCAAGCGATTCTCCTGCCTTAGCCTCCTGAGTAGCTGGGATTACAGGCGCTCACCATCATGCCTGGCTAATTTTTGTGTTTTTGGTAGAGACAGGGTTTCACCATGTTGGTCAGGCTGGTCTTGAACTCCTGACCTCATGATCTGCCTGCCTTGGCCTCCCAAAGTGTTGGGATTACAGGTGTGAGCCACCGTGCCTAGCCAAAATCTTAGACTTTTTTAAGGAGCAGAAGTGATTTCCAAGTTGCCACAGAGCCAATATTTTGTCCGCACAGGAAGCTGGTAAGAACTCTCCTAACCAAAGTCCATGGGAGATTTAGGGAAGAAAGGTGCTTCCTATAGATCAGGAGGCCTCAGTTCAACTCCTGTGTCCTGAGGCCAAGGTAGCCCAACTCCAGCCCAGTCCATCCTCTTCTTGCTGAGTCACCAGCTTCGTCTTCTTCAGAGCCTCATCTCCTGTGTAGAAGGACTCATCCTTAGTGAGCACAATTATAATCTACAAGTTGAGAGATTATGGATGACTTCACAAGTCTCTTTAAACCCTTTGATTCCCAGTAGTATTTTTTGGTTGTTTGTTATCATTTTGTTTTTGTACTATTCATGCACAAAGATTTAGCAGTGGCTTCAGATATAACAATGCTTGCATAGATAATGATTCTTTAAAATTTTAATTTCCCTAGGGAACACTCCCAAAACTTCTGAAATTATATACTTGTTAAATGTAAGCATTTTTAACCAGTGATGTCATTATGACATACGCAAATATCATAGGAGTTTTGGGATATAAATTTATACTGGCAATTTAATTTCGTATTATGTTTGAGGTTAAACATAACTGAGATCACGGTGAATGTAAATAAATTTGTGAAATAAACATAAGAGGTGTGTGAGGTACTTCTTCCAGCTTTACTTACCCACCCTTCTCAGTCTGCCAGTGGGTCTCATTATTCTCAAGTTCAGACCAGTGCTTGACAAATGTTAGCAAGCATCAGAATCATCTCAAGAGCTTATTAAAATGCAGATTCATGTTTATTGAGGCACTATTCACAATAGCAAAGACTTGGAATCACCCCAAATGTCCATCAGTGACAGACTGGATTAAGAAAATGTGGCACATATACACCATGGAATACTATGCAGCCATAAAAAAGGATGAGTTTGTGTCCTTTGTAGGGACATGGATGCAGCTGGAAACCATCATTCTTAGCAAACTATCGCAAGAACAGAAAACCAAACACCGCATGTTCTCACTCATAGGTGGGAACTGAACAATGAGATCACTTGGACTTGGGAAGGGGAACATCACACACCGGGGCCTATTATGGGGAGGGGGGACGGGGGAGGGATTGCATTGGGAGTTATACCTGATGTAAATGAGGAGTTGATGGGTGCTGACGAGTTGATGGGTGCAGCACACCAACATGGCACGAGTATACATATGTAACAAACCTGCACGTTATGCACATGTACCCTAGAACTTAAAGTATAATAATAATAATAAATTTTTAAAAAATAAAATAAAATGCAGATTCCTGGGCTTCACTCCCAAGCATGCCACTTTAGTAGGCACTGGGTGGAACCTGAGAATTTGCATTTCTAACAATTTCCCAGGTGAGGCAGAAACGGTTGTACTGCAGGTAGCAAACGTCTACATGTAGACTCCAGATTTCTCCCACTCATTGTCTCGTTCTATTGCAGTTCTTCCTTTTTCTACTTCAACGGAACCTTTCTCCATTAATGTAATAACTGATGATAATTAGTACAAATGTATTCATGAGTGACTCATCCCAGGTAATTTGTGGACATCTCATAAGGATCTTCTTAAGATGCTTCGATTCAAAGAAACCAAATTAATGGTGAAAGTTTTCTATATCACAGAGGATGTTTATTTGGGCACAGGGGACTTTCAGCATCTCTCACAGCATCCATTACTAGATGTAGGTGAACTAGTGTATGAACAGCAGCATTGTCATTTTAAAACACTGATGAAGAGGAAGTCATATCTGTAGGTAAATCAAAGCACTTTAAATCAAAGCAGCTTAAAAAGTTACACACACACATATGTGTAAAAAATTTTATATGTGTGTGTGTATACGTGTGTGTGTGTGTGTGTGTATATATATATAATTTTTTTTTCTCACCAACTGCAAATAAGATTGCTCTTTTCCACAACTTCATGCATCAGGATATGTAACAGATGTCAAGTGAAGTGACAGGGTTTAGGATGATGTTTGTGAATTAAAGGGCAGATGTCAGTTTCAAGTGACGTGTTTTCTATAAGATACTGTCTCTTTTTGTTTATCTTTCAGATACGATCTATAAAGCAACTGTTCATCTATTTAGTCTTGGGTAGGGTGTAGAAATGCAAGCCAGATCTCAAATTTAGTTTGTCATTTGCCTTCTTGAAAGATGTAATTTATGTTTATAATAAAGTATTTGAAATGTCATTTAATAGGAAAACAAATGGCAGTAGGATTCCTTCCTGTGAGAAAAACAAAAGAGAGAGAGAGAAAAGAGAAAAGGGGGGTTGGAACTTTGAATCAGACATTTTTATCTCACTATACTTTAAGTTACATATTTTTATTCTAATTGTAAAAATTATCTCTCTTGATATATCTTTTCCAGTGTTTTTGTCCAAAAAGAATTCATCAGCTGGGTTAATGATGACACAAAATTTTAATATATGCATTAAACATTTAAGTTTTAATATGTTAACATGTCATAAGATGTGAATAATAACAATGTTTTATATATGAAGTGAAAACATATTTTATGGTAGAAGTAGTTATAATGCTTGAAAAGTGACTTATATCCATAACAATTTCATTTAAATATTGCTTTTGCTCCCCATCTATCTTAGATGCAATTTTATAGTTCTTTTAAAAAATTCATTTCAGTGTGACCTCTTTGAGACTGCAACTTAGTGCCTCCAGCCTACATATCCAATTGTACTTGTATTTGCTCCTATTCAATTACCTTTTAACATGCAGAAAGTAGCTAGCACCCAGGTCTGCATTCCCATTCTGAAACTCTCCAAGAATTACAACTTCGGTTCAGGTGTACTGAAATAAGAGAGAAGGGCAAAAAGGATCTATCATGGTACTCAGATGTTAGATCCCATGGGGAGTTTTAAATGTCCAGAGTCTGGGCTCTTACCCGCCCCTAGAATGGACTTCAGAAACTTTATTCTGAAAAGTGTAGAAATATATTCTTAAAGGAAACCTTGAGAGATTTCCATGTCTTGCACTTGGAAACAAAGAAGGAGATGCCTGAATAAGAAAGGAACTGTAGTTCATAGAATAGAACCATGGGGCACTTTTAAGATTTGGTTTTCATAGCTACTCTAAGATTCAATTACTACATCTGTAAAAACCATTGATCTATATCTTCCTCTATGAAAATGCAGTGATAAAATGAGGAAATATACGAATGTAATGTTTGAAAAGATCCCAAATTTAAGAAAAATTCAGACATTACTATTACCAGGCATCTATTATTAGGAGACAGATTTGGGACTTGCCACACATGCTTTCTAGAGATTAGATTTGCACCTCTAGTGTTTCGATGATAACTCCTTAGCCTTTGGCAGAAAACTTACACCTTTGTATACAATAAAGCTACTCCAGTAGAGCTGGGTCAATATCTATTTTCTTCAGAGTAGAGGGAGGACTATATGAGTTGTATACATATATCAAAAATAGCACATTTTACTCATAAATATATATAGTTATACTTATTTAATTAAAAATAATATTTAAAAGATTTAAAAAAATATCTAACTGCTGTTTGGATATTTTGCCTTCAACAGAAGAAAAAAAAAACCTTAAATTGGTATTGTTCATGAAGATTTACACCAAGAGAACTGTACCAGAAAATATCATCTGATCTTTATTAGATTATAAATAACTCAACCAACTACAGAATTGAATTCCCTTGACAGATTGCTTTTGGAATTGACTATGAACATGGTAGAAAGTTTCCTTTTTATTCTGCCATTTTAAATCTGGGTGGGTGGGATCTTGGGAAATTAAGTGCATTTTTAAAGACTTTTACAGTTATATCTAGTCTATCAAAACTCTCCCCAGAAAGCAAAATTTGTTCTTTCCCATCAAAACTCAAAATCCCTGTAAAGAATTTGATAAACTTCATCACTAATGTTCATTGACTAAGAAAGATTATTGTGTTTTTTTAATGGAATGATGGAAATTGTTATAGAGTACAAAGCTTCTAGCCAAAGAAATAAATTCCTAATCATGGAATGCCAGATTACAACCTGTGTGAAGAGAAATTTTCCATGATGAACCACTTCCCAATCTCACTAGCAGTGTCCTAGTTTACCTGCATATAATCCAGTCTATCTAGCTATTTATTTCTTACTTTACTTCTCTACAGCTGTGGCTGTTTTGGGCTGAGCAGTGATCAGATGAAAAATCTATGCATGGTGTCCATGCATAGATTCATTCTGAAAGTCCTGGTGTTGCCACTGGACTATGTCAAGGCTGGCTTCTCCTGACTATGAAGAGAATCTCTATCATTCTTACAAATTTACTAAATGGAGCTCTTTCTCTCCTTATAAATATTTTGTATTTTGACATGGTTTCATCACTAAATGCATCTCAAATAATTTTACTTGAATCACTATGAACAAGCCTAGTGATTCTTCATACTCCTGCATTCAGTTGTAAACCTGAATGTGCTCTTTGTTCATAAATGGAGAAGGAAGCTATTCCACAAATGCCTTGTACTGGTTTGGGTCCAACTGTTTTCTCTTTCCTAAGGTGGCTACACCCACTGTCTTTTAACTGTGGTAGCAATGTACTTAAAGAAAAAAGTGTTCAAAGAGTCAAGACTTGAGGTTTATTTTTCTTCCAGATTGTTTTGTAATCCTCTGGTTAAAAAATAACTATTGTGTTTTATGAGAATAAAAATGTTATTAAAATAACTCAAGACGCCTTTGGAACATAAAATATCCATGAAAAACAATAATGTACTTAAATAATTTAAGCACTGATTAATAAAAACATGTGGGTTAAATTTTTCTTAAAATTGCACTCTGATTTCAAAACTCAATAAAAATAAGTCTGGGAAAATTCATTTTTGAAGTCAACAATTAAAGTTTAGTTAATAATTCAAGATATTCATCAAATTCTAAAATAATGAGGCTTTTTAAATTGTAAATTAATTGTACTATGTTTTACATATTTAGCAGAGACACCAATAAGCGAAAGTGTGAGTAGCCCCATCCTCACTTTGCTGCAGAGGATAGTAGAATAGCCTAAAATAGTATCATTTCTAATGAATGCAAGTACAATTAAACTAATTTTATTCTTTCAAGCTATAAACATTTTTAATCATCCCAAATGGAAATTCTCTTCTACATCTATGATTTGTTAGTACTCTGCTTCTCCTCATGCATTGTCGAGTATTTGTTGTTATTGTCACTTGCAATGACATTTCACCATTCTATTGTCAGCTCCTGTATGGCAAGGGGCAAATCCTACACATGTTGTGCTTGTCACCACACACATTATAGTGTCAGGCCCATAGTAAAAATATAAAGTCAAGATGTTTCAAAGATTGATCTCTTTAGCAAAACTTTAGAAAATTTTAATCACAATAAAATAAAGAAGAATATTGAAGCAATATTTAAATTTGAGATTTATCAAAGTACCTTTTTTTAACTTGAGTTGTCTTGCTTTTGTAAAACTTTATTCTGAATCTTATTTACTGCAAAACTATAATTATAATTCAAACCTTAAAAACTAAGATATTCTACAGCATTTGGTCTGGACTGAATCAGTGTCAAAGCTTATGTATATCTTTGTACTGAATATTTTATCTTGGACATTAGTTTGGGGCCACTATCTGCATTTAAAGCCTGAGATATTTCAGCTCAATATACTGGCTTCCTATTTTCCTGGAGGAAGAGAAAGAAAGAGGGGGAGGAGGAGATAGAGAAAAATTAGGAAAAGAGTAAGAGGGAAGACAGGAAGAAAGAAAGAAGAAAGGGAGGGAAGGAGGAAGGAAAAGGAAGAAAGAGAGGGAAAAAAGACAGAAGAGGGAGATATGACAATTATCTTTCTACTCAGAGCTGAAAACCCCTGGGTTTAGGTTCTTTTTAACATAAAAAGATTATATTTATTTGCTAACATTTTTTGTGGTGGCAATTGGAGAGGATGGCAACAGTGTTCTTTGACTGTTGTTTTATTTTTTTTTGTTTTACCAAATAAAATAATAAAACAGTCATCTCAGATACTTTGCTTACAAGTTTTGTTGTACTTTTTTTCTAATATAGATGAAAATTAGGTAAAATGCAGCAGTTTGATTTTTTTTTTTAATAAAAATTTGCCCTATAATATTCAATGTTCTACTTTTAGTTAAGTAGACATTCTTTAATCTTTCTTGAGCTCCCTGGTACTGGGTTCCAATATCTGGCATTAAGCCTGATGCAAGTGGTTACTCATTACATCCTGTTTGGATTAAATCATTCACTTCAAGCTTTTCTTCTGACCATAAATTCATACATATTTTTTTTTCCCTGGGTAGAAATCAAAGAAAGTGTTTGACTCTTTAATTATGAAGACAATTTTTAGAACTATATCTAAATCTTTTCCCATGGGTATGTTCTGACAGAATAACTATTTTTATCCAGAGCTTTTCTTCACAATGATATTTACCCACATTGCAGTTTTAAATAGAATTATATTCAGGCTTATCAAAAAAATTTGGCTGCAGAGTTATCTCCCCACATTTAAATCCTAAATACTTATTACCTCTTTCAGAAATTCTCTAAATAAGAGTAGATTGGAGTTTTATCCTGAAGCAGCTCTAGTTCCACTGACCCAGCTAAATTGGTACAAACCATAAAGACTGGCTACTATAAGCCTGATTATAAAAGAAACCTCAATAAATTTAATGGAATCAAAAGCATGCAAGATATATTCTTCAACCCAATGAAATTAAATTGGAAATCAACAAATTGATAAAATGTGGACAAATCCACAAATATTTGAAAATTAAGCAACACACTGGTGGTCAACAACACCACAAGGAAATTAAGAAGAAAGTTTTAACAAAAACAAAACATATTGAAATTTACAAGATGAAGCCAAAGTAGCACTTAGAGGAAAATTTACAGCATTAAACACCCACATTAGAAGAACAAACTTTCACCTTAAGAAAACAGATAAAGAATAGCAAACTAAACTCAAAGCATGCAGAATGAAGAAAATAATAAAGACTAGATCAAAAACCAATAAGACAGAAAGCAGAAAAACAGCAGAGAAAATTAATTAAATGAAAAGTTTGTTCTTTGATAAGGTCATTAAAATTGACAACACTTTGCTAGAATCAACAAAGTAAAACAGAGAATAGACAAATTACCAAAAATCAGGAATGAAAGAGAGGACATTCCTATTGACCTTAAAGAAATTGTAAAGATCATAAGGGATTAATAAGAACAAGTTGATGCCAACAAATTAAACAAATCAGAAGAAACTTTAAAATTCCTGGAAAGACACAAACTACCAAAATTGACTCAAGAAAAAAATAAACAACCTTAATTGGTATATTACAAATGAAATATAGAATTGGAAATGAAAATGTCTTCCTACAGAGAAAAACTCAAACCTGATTTCCCCGGTAAATTCTATGAATCATTTAAAGAAAAAAATGACAATTCATTACAAACTCTTTCAGAAAAACAGAAGAGGAGAGAATACTTGCCAAAGCTTATACTATAAGGATAGTATTATTCTGATATTACAGCCAAAAAAATTCACTACAAATTTGCACAAATATCTTTCATGTATATAGATATAGACACAAAATTTCTCAACAACAAAATGTTAGCAAACAAAAGCCAGCAGTATATGGAAGAGATTATAAACCATGACCAAGTTAGATTCATACCAGAAATACAGAATTTGGTTTCACATTGAAACACTAATTAATGTCATATGCCCAATTGATGGGATAAAGCTAAAAAAAAAATACATGAAAATTTCAATAAACACAGAAAGATAAACCCAGGACCCACTCATAACAAAAATTTTCACAGATAAGGAATAGAAGAGATTATTATCAATCTGATAAAGGACACCTACAAAAAACCTACAGCTAACATCAGACATAGCTCTCTGATGTTAATGAATGAAAAGAGTTAAATACCTAAGATAAATCGAACCAAGGAAGTGCAAGAGAATACAACATTGACAAGAGAAATTAAAGATCTAATTAAAGGAGATCCACTCATGTTCATGAAATGAAAGATTAAATACTATTAAGATGTTAATTCTTCTGGAATTGATCTTTAGCCTTTCTTCATTCCTTAATATCCTAATGGGCTTTTTTGTAGAAATTGACAAATTGACCCTAACATTTATGTGGAAATGCAAAGGACCCAGAAAAGCAAAAACAATTCTGAAAAGGAACAGAGTTGGAGGATTCATACTTTCCCACTACAAAACATAAAGAAACAGAGCCTAGAGGCTCTTTATGCCTCTAGGTCAAAGGCAAAGAACGAAGTTGCAGAACTGGTTGGAGTGAGTGATCCTGATTACCAGGGGAAAACCTCACTGCTACTACACTGTGGGGGTAAGGAAGAGTGTCTGCAATGCAAAAGATGGCTTTGGGCATCTCTCATTACAGTATAGACTACAGTAATCAAGAAAATATGATATTGGCATAATGATAGACATGTAGTTAAACAGAGCAGAACTGGGAATCTGTAAATAAATCATTATGTTTTTGATCCATTAATTTTTCAACACAAGTTGCAAAGCAGTTCAGTAGGGTATAGGACAATCTTTTCAACAAATAGTGCTGGTATTGGATATCCACTTATAAAAATATATTGTCTAAAAATATCCACCAGAAATAGTATAATCACTATAATCAAAATGTTTTACTACATATACTGCACAAAATTTTTAACTAAAATGAGATAAAAGTCATTTTATCTTATAATATAGCTGTAAAAATATCTTAAGCAACGTAAGTGTTTCAAATATGTAACTTACAAATTCTAAAGGTAAAATTTATTTCTATGTTACAAAGGATAAATGAATAGTTATTTATAAAGCTGAATTTATATTTGCATGAAGGAATTGATTAACCTGTGTCATCCTGATTAAAGATTTAAATGTATTTACATGAAATAACATTTCAAAATAGCATTTTGAAAATAGATATATTGTCAAACTAAGTGGTTGAGTATTTAGTTCTGGGTTTTATTCCTGTTATTGAACTGGCAACCTCAGTTGCATGTAATTTATAAAATTTGTATGGCGAATGTTAGACAACATGATTCCAAGAATTTAAGATTAAACCAAGTGTATTATTTAATATAGATTGAATTATATTATGAATATTTTTCTATTACATGAGCTATTACACAATATTATACACTTAAAAGTAAAAACTCAATTTAGAGGCAATATAGCCATTAACAAAGAAAATAAGGCAAATATTCTTTTTTTTAACAATTCTCAGATAAAAGACAATTTAACATGTGTAATCTTGAGGGAGTAGAAGCCCAGGGTTTTGGGTAAACTCTTACTTGTAGGTTCTTGGTGTCTTCTATCTATGTGCTGTATAAGAATGAAAAAGGCAAGTACTCCCGTGTTAAGCTGGGAACTACTAGGCATTAAATGCATGAATGAAGACAAAGAGTTACTCATTATTCAAGACATACCTTTTGGCTAACAAAAACTAAAAGTCTCTAATTATATTCACACTGCCTTTTCACAGCCTGATATTAATAAAGGATGGAGTATATTTCTAAACCACAATAGCGGTTTGGCATATGTTGAGAAGACTTAGAGAAATTGGGAGTTAAAGTGATATTTTCAACTCTAAAACATCCCCTTGGCACTACAAAAATCTTCTATTTTTGACCCGGGAAATAGGACTGGGATATGGCCTTGGCCAACTGGCCTTAAGGACATTATTAAAGAAAATCCACATTCAAGAAAAAGATGAGATAAATTACTACAAAAGGCAGAGTTATTTTCATTCATAATTGGCCCTTCAATGCGATTTCTTACAGGCTGATGCTGGGCCTGACCCCTGCAATTCCTGCTTTACCAGCAAGTCCTGGTAGAACCCTCTGAGAATTTTCATATTCCAGGGTTCTTCTTGAAATATTCCACCACTAGCCTGAAGGCAAGTGTAAGCTGCATGAAGGAGTGTCCCAAATGCCCATGACCCCTAATCCTGCTACGCTACCTTCTCTCTCTCAGACCTCACTTCTCACCTCATGAAGAGTTCCTTACAATCAACTGACTAAGGAAGAAAGAACTCAGGCCTGGGTCCAGATGGTTCTTCATGATCTGAAGGCACCCTCTAGAAACTTGGTCATTTATAGCACATCAGCCTCTTCCTGAGCTATTCTTAAGGACAGTGGTGCAAAAAATTCCTGCCACAGGGCAGAAATTTAAGCAGTGCACCTGGCCATTTGTCTCAAAGAAGAAATAGTCAGACTAAGAGCAAATTGGCTATAGCCACTGCTGAGTGCCCAATATGCCAACACTAGAGACTAACACTAAGTCCCTGAGCTGTCATAATTCACTTGGGTGATCAGCCAGGTAACTGATGGCAGCTTGATTCATGGATTTTTATGCTGGGGCCAATATTTTGTTCTTACTGGAATATACATTTATCCTGAGTATGGATTTCCCTGACCTGCACACAACGCTTCTGCCAAAACTACCTTTGGTGGACTTACAGAATGCCTTATCCAGTATCATTTTGTTTCATCCACACTGTTTCTGATTAAGGAACTCATTTCACAGCAAACAAAAGTGTGGCAATGGGCCCATCCTCATGAAACTCACTGATTTTATTATGTTCTCCATTATCCTGAAGCAGCCGGCTTGATAGAGTGGTGGAATGCCCTTTTAAAGACTCAGTTACAGCACTGACTGAGTGGAAATGCCTTACAGAACTGGGGCAGTGTTCTCCAGGTGGCTGTATATGCTCTAAATTAAGCATCCAATATATGGTGCTACTTGTCCTATGGCGAGGACTCATGGGTCCAGGAATCAAGAGGCAGAAATGTGAGTGGCACCACTCTATACTACTGCTAGGGATCGAATAGCAAAATATTTGCTCCCCATCGCTGTGATCTTAGGGCACTGCTGGTCTTGGTTCCAAAGAGAGAAATGTTTCCATTAGGATACATAACAATAACCCATTGAACTGGAAGTTATGACTGCCAACTGGCCACTTTGAGCTCTTTATGCCTCTAGGTCAAAGGCAAAGAAAGCAGTCGCAGAACTGGTTAGAGTGAGTGATCCTGATTACCAGGGGAAAACCTCACGGCTACTACATTGTGGGGGTAAGGAAGAGTGTCTGCAATGCAGAAGATGGCTTCGGGCATCTCTAACTACTACCATGTCCTGTGACTTCCAGTTAATGGAAAACTAAGCAGCCCAATTCAGCCAAGACTTCTAATTGTCCAGACTCTTCAAGAATGAAGGTTTGAGTTACTCTATGAAGCAACAAACCATAACCAGCTGAGGTGCATTCTGAGGGCAAAGTGAATATGGATTGGGTACAGGAAGAGGTGCTTATAAATACAAATTATGACCACATGACCAGTTTCAAAATGAGAGTGTCCTTTTTTAAAATTGTAAATATATTTGTATATGTATTAGTCAAATAGTTTTGTTTCTTCTCTTTCTTATGTCTTTATTATCTATCATAAGGTATCTGTAATTAACTTTACACCACAGTATTTAAGTTATAGGAAATCAAAGGAGAGGGGTGAATATTATTTAAAGGCTTTCTATCCTCTGCTGGGAAACAAGCTGGCATGGTTTTGGTTATGGACAGAATAGTTATACCATGTTAGACAGAAATACAACTATGCTATTGTCCTTTGGAGATTAAGTACGGTTTAAGGATATATAGATACACGGATGTTAAGTTGACAAGGGGTGGAGTGTGATGGTCAGTTTATGTGTCAATTTGGCTAGGCTATAATTCTTAGTTATTCAATCACACATCTAGGTATGTGGTGAAGGTATTTTGTAGAGATAATTAAAGTTCGTAACCAATTAACTTTAAGTAAGGGAGACATCCTAGGTACGCTAGGTGAACCTGATTCCAACAGTTGAAAGATACTAAGGGAAGTACTGAGGAATCCCAGAGGAAAAGATTTCGATTTCTGGGCAGCAACTTCAGCTTATACCTAAGTGTTCTGGCCTGTCCCTCCTGACAGCTGTCCTTCAGATTTCAGAATTGTTTTGGTGTCCCTCACAATGAGGCAAGCCAGTATCTTATAATAAATCTCTAATATCTCTGACTGGATCTGTCCTCCTGGTTCTGTCCCTCTGGTTGAACCCTGATGGATACAGTCATTTAAAAACCTTTGGGCAAATAATACATTACAGTTTCTATTAGATGTTAACACTAAAATGCCACTGTTTTGTCTGATGGTTTTCCAAGGGACAGGCTACTGAATATGGAGCTCTGAGGGAAATGATAGGAGTGATGGGGAATGGGTGCTGTCTTAGAATGGGAGTGGTCATCCCATAGATTCTAGACATTCAAAAAGACTGCAGGAGGGGAAAAGTGTCTGATGAAGGAAAGGATGTCTAGGCATGACGAAGACCTATGCAATGAAGGTAGGGAGGGGCAAAGAGAGAATTTATGGTTGCACATACACATCTCTGGCTACAAGTCCAAAGTAAAATAAGATTCTGTGATTATCAACAAGGAGCCCAGAGACATATTAGTAAGGCGGTGCTGCAACTGTGACCCTATTTTGTTCACTTTTTGCTTTCTTGTTTCTTTTTGCTTCCTTCATCACCTTCTTCTCTTTATAATTACTCTTTATAATTGTTATAGTAGCTACCTTTAAAAGAAAAATCAACAGGACTAGCAAATAAAGTGTGAGAGTTTTCTATATTTTATCTCATCAAATACACTCAGTGGTCCTGTGAGATAGGCATCCTAAGTTATTCCTAAAATGGTTAGAGAGTAGAAACCATTGCCCAAGGCACTTATATAAATAGAAGTATAAGTACAATTACCCAAGGCCCTTGTATACGTCAATTGCCTGAGGACACCTGCCTGGTGTCAGAGCTAGAATACTATCTTAATTCTGTTCTATCTATAAAACCTAGGCTCTCAATTATTGCATTATCCTGCACTCCAAAGAGAAATAATTTCCATAGAGTCAGCGCCAATGATCACATAGAGGACAATTTACAGACCCTGAAGCCACAGTTTAAAAGGGACGTGGAGAGATGACAGGGCTTTGATTTTGAGTTTCTGTTCCACTGGAAGCCAGGACGTCCATCTGAGTTCGATTCTCTCCTGATTATTCCTTGCTCCTGAAAAAGATCTTGTTGATACACACACTTCCTTTTCTTCTCATCTAGTGCTACTTTTTAAACTTTGACCTGTTTATTAGAGCAGATTCTTTTCTTGGCCATGTGTAATGGGGAAAGGAGGGTAGGAGACCGTTTCTGCAAACATGGAAAACTTTAGATTGACCTTTCTTTAAGGGAATGCTGAAGTTAGGAGGAGTACCTTTCCTCTACCGCCTAACAAGACAGCTTTTCCAAAGCTCTCTCTAGCTTTGAGATAATGGATTTGCATATACAAATTCAAGGCAATTTACATGCTTTTTGAAAATCAGAGAAACTCATAGATAATATCAACTTCTGAAAAATCTGAATAGGATAAATTATACTAATTCAAGTAGATGATGTGGAGGTCATTATAATATTAAGAACCTAAAAGAGTATCCTTTCTCACTGCTTAAATTTGTGTGGTTTTTTTTTCCTATAGTCTCATTCAACCTATTTTAAAAATAGGGAACTCTACTGCGTCTTCATTTATTTTAATATTATTAAATGGGTTTTATCAAAGTAGAAGCTCTGAGATTCTATGTCCCTATTTTCAACTCTTTTCTCCTCTATTATTCATAACTGTGTGTGCCAATTAATTTCTTAAGTTGGGAAATTACTGCTATGTATTGTTATATATTTAAAAGCTATTTTCCATCAACTAGGGATGGAAATGGGAATACTGTTAGCTTCTTTGCAACTGAGGTTTCTAAATTATTTCTAAAAATTGAGAAATCAGATGCTCTCCCAAACTAGCTGGGCAACCAGTTACCTAGTGTAAACCTCATGAAGGCTTTTAAGAATTAGCTTATATATTTTAAAAGTCCACACATACCCAAGACACATGCTTTCTATAAACATGAAAAACATTTGGTTATTCAACTTGACTTGAAAGCTGAAATTTTGACTCAGTTCATTATTTAAGATACTACATGTTTTCTATAAATAATGTGTTTTTATCATGGCTCTTAGACTTTCATTAATTTCTTAATAGCAATATATATTTTATCAAGAAAGACTAACATGGCTTTCTTTTGCATAGATTTTTTTCAGACCATTAACATCTGCTTAAAATTAGTTAACAATACTAAGAATATGAATGAAGAATAGTAGAGTAGGATGCTAATAATTATGATAAAAGCAAAATTTATTTTCCTTTCTTTTCTTTTACTCCTAAAGTTGTTACAAAATATGTAGCTCTTGAAACTAAGATCTTGTTGAATTATGAATACTTCCTTTTCTTATTTAACCAGCAATTTAGCTTTTTCTCTTTTCATGTTTAGGAATACTCCAACTTCCTTTCTTCAAAAAAATTGTTTCCAATGAATATCCAATATACTACCGGGTTTTGGAAAACAGTTTGTCCGTGTTCCCACTCCAACACTTACTGAATAATATTGGGCAGGTCAATTAACATGTCTCCACTTCAGTTTCTGTATCTGTAAATTGGAAGCTATATTACCTATTTTAATGGGTGATCATAATACTAAATTGATATCTTGCATGCCAAGTGCTTTTAAGAAAGTACAGGATAGTAAACACAAGTTAGTTAATAGTTATGTTTAAACTAAGAAAGTTTAATGAAATATGTGGATTTTTTTCTCAAACTACTTTAAACTAATAACCTTAGCTGCTAAAGTGCTATATCCTCCTTCTTGTCCCATTCTCCATAATCAGTCCTATGGGGGAGCATGTGAAATTGAAAACCCGTATGACTTCTGTTCAGACTAACCCTGGTTTCTCTACTTACTAATTTTATGATCTTGTATAATGTGCTATGTCTGTCTGAGACTCAGTCTCCTCTTCAATAAAATAAACAAAAAGAATAATACATATATTGACCTATATTAATGGATGACGTGAAGCTTGTGTGACCTGCATGTGAAACAGTAGAGACTGACACTGCCTTGCCTCACCTGGATATAACTACGGAACAAATACAAATTGTTTTCACTTTGCTCTTACCTAGTGTGTCTATCATTGCCACACTCTCACACTTTTAATCACACTTTTAATTGGCCTTAAAAATTCTTATTATTTTTAAAGTATAGAACTTCATGTCTTTTAAACTGAAAATTAGCCTGAGAATATAAATTGCTTATTGTCTTATGAAGATACTCAATCAAAGTTTAATGTTCATTCTTCTTCCTTGCCCATTCAAAAAATAGTCATTGTTGGTACTGAACATGAACTATTATTTTTAAATCGAAGTATGATTTTATAATAAAATAAGGGTTATTTAATAGCTAACCTAGTCAACTATTTTAACCAATTTTTTCTGCGTGATCTAGTTAAAGGTGTTAGGTTAACATGGCTGAATAGGAACAGCTCTGGTCTGCAGCTCCCAACGTGATCGAGGCAGAAGATGGGTCATTTCTGCATTTCCAACTGAGGTACCTGGTTCATCTCATTGGGACTGGTTGGACAGTGGGTGTAGCCCATGGAGAGCTGAAGCAGGGTGGGGTGTCGCCTCACCCAGGAAGTGCAAGGGGTCAGGGGATTTCCCTTTCCTAGCCAAGGGAAGCCATGACAGGCTGTACCTGGAAAAATAGGACACTCCCACCCAAATACTGCACTTTTCCCAAGGTCTTAGCAACCGACAGACAAGGAGATTCTCTCCTGTGCCTGGCTCGGAGGATCCCAGGCCCACAGAGCCTTGTTCACTGCTAGCACAGCAGTCTGACATTGAACCGCAAGGCAGCAGCCTGGCTGGAGGAGGGGCATCCACCATTGCTGAGGCTTGAGTAGGTAAACAAAGTGGCTGGGAAGCTCAAACTGGGTGGAGCCCACCATAGCTCAACAAGGCCTACGGCCTCTAGACTCTGCCTCTGGGGGCTTAGCTGAACAAAGGCAGCAGACAACTTCTGCAGACTTAAACGTGCCTGTCTGACAGCACTGAAGAGACCAGTGGTTCTCCCAACACTGTGTGTGAGCTCTGAGAACAGACAGACTGCTGCCTCAAGTGGGTCCCTGACCCCTGTGTAGCCTAACTGGGAGACACTTCCCAGTAGGGGCTAACAGACACCTCATATAGGTGGGTGCCCCTTTGGGATGAAGCTTCCAGAGGAAGGATCAGGCAGCAATATTTGCTGTTCTGTGATATTTGCTGTTCTGCAGCCTCCCCTGGTGATACCCAGGCAAACAGGGTCTGGAGTGTACCTCCAGCAAACTCCAACAAACCTGTAGCTGAGGGACCTGACTGTTAGAAGGAAAACTAACAAACAGAAAGGAATAGCATCAACATCAACAAAAAGGACATCTACACCAAAACCCCATCTGTAGGTCACCAACGTCAAAGACCAAACGTAGATAAAACCTCAAAGATGGGGAGAAACCAGAGCAGAAAAGCTGAAAATTTCAAAAATCAGAGCACCTCTTCTCCTCCAAAGGATTGCAGCTTGTTGCCAGCAACGGAACAAAGCTGGGCAGAGAATGACTTTGACAAGTTGACAGAAGTAGGCTTCAGAAGATCAGTAATAACAAACTTCTCTGAGCTAAAGGAACATATTCGAACTCATTGCAAGGAAGCTGAAAACCTTGAAAAAAGGTTAGAGAAACAGCTAACTGGAATAAACAGTGTATAGAAAACCTTAAATGACCTGATGGAGCTGAAAACCATGGCATGAGAATTTCGTGATGCGTGCACAACCTTCAATTGTCAATTTGATCAAGTGGAATAAAGGGTATCAGTGATTGAAGATGAAATTAACGAAATAAAGTGAGAAGACAAGGTTAGAGATAAAAGAGTAAAAAGAAATGAACAAAGCCTCCAAGAAATATGGGACTACGTGAAAAGACCAGATTGACGTTTGATTGGTGTACCTGAAAGTGATGGGGAGAATGGAAACAAGTTGGAAAACACTCTTCAGGATATTATCCAGGAGAACTTCCCCAACCTAGCAAGGCAGGACAACATTCAAATGCAGGAAATACAGACAATACTACAAAGATACTCCTCGAGAACAGCAACCCCAAGACACATAGTTGTCAGATTCACCAAGGTTGAAATGAAGAAAAAAATGTTAAGGGCAGCCAGAGAGAAAGGTCGAGTTACCCACCAAGGGAAACCCATCAGACTAACAGGCGATCTCTTGACAGAAACCCTACAAACCAGAAGAGAGTGGGGGCCAACATTCAACATTCTTAAATAAACATTCTTAAAGAAAAGAATTTTCAACCCAGAATTTTATATCCAGTCAAGCTAAGCTTCATAAAAGAAGGACAGATAAAATCCTTTACAGATAAGCAAATGCTGAGAGATTTTGTTAATACTGGGCCTGCCTTACAAGCGCTCCTGAAGGAAGCACTAAGCATGGAAAGAAATAGCCGGTACCAGCCACTGCAAAAACATGCCAAAGTGGAAAGACCATTGATGCTATGAAGAAACTGCATCAATTAACAGGCAAGTTAACTAGCTAAAATCATAATGACAGGATCAAATTCACACATAACAATATTAACCTAAATGTAAATGGGCTAAATACCTGAATTAAAAGATGCAGACTGGCAACTTGGATAAAGAGTCAAGACCCATCAGTGTGCTGTAGTCAGGAGACCCATCTCACGTGCAGAGACACACATAGGCTCAAAATAAAGGGATGGAGGAAGATTTACCAAGCAAATGGAGTGAAAAAAAAAAAAAAAAGCAGGGGTTGCAATCCTAGTTTCTGATAAAACAAACTTTAAACCAGCAAATATCAAAAAAGACAAAGAGGGCCATTACATAATGGTAAAGGGATCAATTCAACAAGAAGAACTATCCTAAATATATATGCACCCAATACAGGAGCACCCAGATTCATAAAGCAAGTCCTTAGAGACCTATAAAGAGACTTAGACTCCCACACAATAATAATGGGAGACTTTAACACCCCACTGTCAATATTAGACAGATCAACGAGACAGAAGGTTAACAAGGATATCCAGGAATTGAACTCAGTTCTGCACCAAGCAGACCTAGTAGACATCTACAGAACTCTCCACCCCAAATCAATAGAATATACATTCTTCTCTGCACCACATTGTAGTTATTCTAAAATTGACCACATAATTGGAACTAAGGCACTCCGCAGCAAATGTAAAAGAACAGAAATCACAACAAACTGTCTCTCAGACCACAGTGCAATCAAATTAGAACTTGGGATTAAGAAACTCACTCAAAACTGCACAGCTACATGGAAACTGAACAACTTGCTCCTGAATGACTACTGGGTAAATAATGAAATGAAGGCAGAAATAAAGATGTTCTTTGAAACCAATGAGAACAAAGACACAACGTACCAGAATCTCTAGGACACATATAAAGCAGTGTGTAGAGGGAAATTTACAGCACTAAATGCCCACAAGAGAAAGCAGGAAAGATCTAAAATTGACACTCTAACATCACAATTAAAAGAACTGGAGAAGCAAGAGCAAACACATTCAAAAGCTAGCAGAAGGCAAGAAATAACTAAGATCAGAGCAGAACTGAAGGAGATAGAGACACACACACAAAAAGAAATCAATGAATCCAGCAGCTGATTTTTTGAAAAGATCAACAAAATTGATATACTGCTAGCAAGACTAATAAAAAAGAGAGTAAAGAATCAAATAGATGCAATAAAAAATGATACAGGGGATATCACCACCAATCCCACAGAACTACAAACTACCACCAGAGAATACTATAAACACATCTATGCAAATAAACTAGAAAATCTAGAAGAAATGGATAAATTCCTGGACACATACACCCTCCCAAGACTAAACTAGGAAGAAGTTGAATCTCTGAATAGACCAATAACAGGCTCTGAAATTGAGGGAATAATTAATAGCCTACCAACCAAAAAAAGTCCAGGACCAGAGGGATTCACAGGTGAATTCTCCCAGAGGTACAAAGAGAAGCTGGTACCACTCCTTCTGAAACTATTCCAATTGATAGAAAAAGAGGGAATCCTCCCTAACTCATTTTATGAGGCCAACATCATCCTGATACCAAAGCCTGGCATAGACACAACAAAAAAAAGTGAATATTTGACCAATATCCCTGATGAACATTGATGAAAAAATCCTCAATAAAATACTGGAAAACTGACTCCAGCAGCAGATCAAAAACTTATCCACCATGATCAGGTCGGCTTCATCCCTGGGTTGCAAGACTGGTTAAACATATGCAAATCAATAAACATAATCCATCCCATAAACACAACCAGTGATGAAAACCACATGATTATCTCAATAGATGCAGAACGGCCTTTGACAAAATTCAAGTGTTTAATGCTGAAAATTCTCAATAAACTAGATATTGATGGAACATATCTCAAATCAATAAGAGCTGTTTATGACAAACCCACAGCTAAAATCACACTGAATGGGCAAAAACTGGAAGCATTCCCTTTGAAAACTGGCACAAGACAAGGATGCCCTCTCTCACCACTCTTATTCAACATAGTGTTGGAAGTTCTGGCCAAAGTTGGAGGCATCATGCCACCTGACTTCAAACTATACTGCAAGTTTACAGTAACCAGAATAACATGGTACTGGTACCAAAACAGAGAAATAGACCAGTAGAACAGAACAGAGACCTCAGAAATAACATCACACATCTACAACCATCTGATCTTTGACAAACCTGACAAAAACAAGAAATGGGGAAAGGATTCCCTATTTAATAAATGGTGCTGGGAAAACTGGCTAGCCAAATGTAGAATGCTGAAACTGGATCCCTTCCTTACACCTTATACAAAAATTAATTCAAGGTGGATTAAAGACTTAAATGTTAGACCTAAAACCATAAAAACCCTAGAAGAAAACCTAGGCAATACCACTTAGGACATAGGCATGGGCAAGGACTTCATGACTAAAACACCAAAAGCAATGGCAACAAAAGCCAAAATAGACAAATAGGATCTAGTTAAACTAAAGAGCTTCTGCATGGCAAAAGAAAGCACCATCAGAGTGAACACATAACCTACAGAATGGGAGAAAATATTTGCAATCTACCTATCTGACAAAGGGTTAATAACCAGAATCTACAAAGAACTCAAACACATTTACAAGAAAACAAAAACAAAAACAAAAAAAAAACCATCAAAAAGTGGGCAAAGGATATGAATAGACACTTCTCAGAAGAAGACATCTATGCAGCCAACAGACACATGAAAAAAATGCTCACCATCACTGGTCATCAGATAAATGCAAATCAAAACCACAATGAGATACCATCTCATGCCAGTTATAATGGCAATCATTAAAAAGTCAGGAAACAACAGGTGCTGGAGAGGATGTGGAGAAACAGGAAAGTTTTTACACTGTTGGTGGGAGTGTAAATTAGTTCAACCATTGTGGGAGACAGTGTGGCGATCCCTCAAGGATCTAGAACTAGAAATACCATTTGACCCAGCAATCCCATTACTGGGTATATACCCAAAGGATTATAAATCATGCTACTATATAGACACATGCATATGTATATTTATTACAGCAAAGACTTGGAACTAACCCAAATATCCATCAATGATAGACTGGATTAAGAAAATGTGGCAGATATACACCATGGAACACTATGCAGCCATAAAAAAGGATGAGTTCATGTCCTTTTCAGGACATAGATGAAGCTGGAAACCGTCATTCTCAGCAAACTATCATAAGGACAGAAAACCAAAGACTGTATGTTCTCACTCATAGATGGGAATTGAAGAATGAGATCACCTGGACACAGGGCAGGGAACATCACACACTGGGGCCTGTTGGGAAGTGTGGGGCTTGGGGAGGGATAGCATTAGGAGAAATATCTAATGTAAATGACGAGTTGACAGGTGCAGCAAACCAACGTGGCACATGTATACCCATGTATCAAACCATCATGTTGTGCACATGTACCCTAGAACTTAAAGTAAAATAAAAAAAAAAATCAAAAAAAGATGTTAGGTTACTTATTTATTTATTTACTTTTTGAGACGGAGTCTCGCTCTGTCACCCAGGCTGGAGTGAAGTGGTATGATCTCGCCTCAGTGCAACCTCCACCTCCCAGGTTTAGGTGATTCTCCTGCCTCAGCCTCTTGAGTAGCTAGGATTACAGGCACCCTCCACCACATCTGGCTAATTTTTGTATTTTTAGTAAAGACAGGGTTTTGCCGTGTTGGCCAGGCTGCTCTCGAACTCCTGACCTCAGGTGATCCACCTGCCTCAGCCTCCCAAAGTGCTGGGATTATAGGTGTGAGCCACCATGCCCGGCCAGATGTTAGGTTATTTTTATATATGCTATTGGGAACACATAAGCTGTCTTCGCAAAAGCGCTCAGACATTCTGTGTTGCCCAGAATGTTTAATTCAAAATTAAAATCTTGGCCTTAAAAATTCTAAGGTAACTCATTTCACTCCGTTCTGACAGTCCTGGGTTTAATTCCCAGCACCTAAGCAGACTGTTGCCCCTGTACTTCCCTATGCCCCTGCCCCAGTTGTCTCATCCATAAGAATAGTTCAATCTTTGGATTTGTTTTAAGCCTAATACTTACAAAGATTTTAACATGGTGATGGTGCTTAGGACATGCCAAATATTTAATACTTGTTTTTGGTTTTGTTTGTTTTTTGTTTTCATTGTTTTTTTTTTTCTTTTCCTTTTTCTTTTTTCCCTCAAAGTTTTTGTTTAATCCTTCTTTTCTCATTGTTCTTTATCTTCTTTCTCTCTTTTCTCCTTTTCTTTCTTTCTGAATTTCTTGACTTCCTTCTATTCTACAAGTCTTTCATTCCTAAACTGTTGCTTTTGTGGTTTTTTTGTCATTTCTTTAATTATTTGTCAAGTGCCTTTTATATGCCTCTCAACTGTGATCTTCAACAGTGAGAAAAAACAGACTCATCTCCTAATTTTGTGTATATTGTATTCTGGTGGAGACAGATATTCACCAAATAATCATGTAAACATGTAAAATTGTTACTGTTGACAGGAGCTACAACAGAGAGGTAAAAACCATGCTCTGAGAATGTACAATAAGGAAAACTGACCTAGTCAGTGAATCAGCAGAGGCTTCCCTGAGCAAGGAACACTTGATCCGAGTGCTGAAGGATCAGGTAGAGTGAACTTGATGAAGATGCATGATAAGAACATCCCAAGAAGAGGGAACAGTGCATACACAATAACCATGGCAGGAAGGAGCACATGTAAGATGAGGGCTGGAAAGAAGAGCCCTCGTGGGCAGTGACAGAGGATGAAGACAAACATGGAGAGGGCATCTGGAAAAGGCAAGGCTGGCCACATGGGGGAGTTGGCTTTGTCTTGAGGACAATGCGAGGCTGAAAGAGTGACATAGATAATTTCTTTGGAAGAGTCATACATGTCAAAAACTCCTGTTTTCAGAATGGATCAGAAGGGAGCCAGACAGATTCCCGGGAACCTATTATAGTCATCTTTGAGGAAGATATTAAGAGTGTGGTCCAGGGTGGTGGACTACAGATAGTAAGAACTGTCTAGGAGGGAAAAAATAATGGGATTTGCTTATGTATTTGAGAAAGGGAAGTATCAAAGATGACTCAATATTTCTGGTGGGGATAAGTTAGATGGTGTTTTTGTTGTTGTTGTTGTTGTTGTTTTGGAGAATTATGTGTGTGGAAAAGGTAAGGGAATGCAAATGAGTTCTAAGTGGACAATTCCAGTTTTAGAGGGCTTTGACTTTCTAAAAGAAGATGATGAGAATGTAGTGGAATATACAGGTCTGGAAATCAGAAGATATCTGTGCTAAAGCTATACATTTGTAAATTTTCTATATGATATAATTCAAACTACAAATATGCCTGAAATCAACAGAAGAGAAGAGAATCCCTGGGACCTGCATTTCATGTTTAATGTAGATAAGGCTGGTTCTAAAAAAAAGACAGCCAAAAGTTAAAAAGAAAAAATCTAGAGAAAGTGGAGTCTAAATGCCAAAATAAGAGAAACATATTGAAAGGTAATCAAAAATCTTAAATGCAGCTAGGATAACTTGTACAAAAAATGACTGGAAATATCTCTTGGATTCCATGATCTATTAATAGATGTTATTGTTAACCTTAATGAAAACAATTTCAATAGCATAAAGTGGACAAATCCATATTGGAATAAAGTGAGGAAACAGTAATAAAGCTAATTCTTTTGAGAAGTTTGGCTATACAGTGGAGAAAATAGAGAGGAAATTACTAGAAAGAGAAACGATGTCTAGAGATTATCTCTTACTGTTGTTTTATAGAGGAGACATGAGTACAGTTAAAAGCGACTGGGAAAGGGAAAGTTCCAGTTGGGAGACATAGAGATAGAGAGATTTGGAAAGAGAGGTTGTATATGTAAAAGAGAGAAGACTGCTTATAGTTTGAGACTGATGAGGATGAAATCCATAGCACAAATATAGAAATTAGCATTAAGAGAAATGACATTTTTGAATTTTAGCAAGAAGGAAGTTTATAAAACTTATGCATAGATAATGGTTATAGATATTTATAGACAATTGCATATAAGTACAACAAATAATTCACATCATTATTGATGTTTTGTATACAAGGCACTTTAACATTAAACGACTCATCCAGCAAACATAAAACTCATGAGAAACCTGCGATTTTGGGAATGAAACAAAGCCGAGATAGAAATGTAGTCCCAGCTACTCAGGAGGCTGAGGCAGGAGAATGGCGTGAACCCGGGAGGTGGAGCTTGCAGTGAGCCAAGATCACGCCACTGCACTCCAACCTGGGTGACAGAGTGAGACTCCGTCCCCCCCAAAAAAAAAATCCTCCACCTTGACTGATCTTAGTATAACATTACTGTGACAAGGTTGTACAAAAATGATTTTGAAGAAGTCCAAAGAAGCCTGAGATTTATAACACAGTTGTTCAAGTACGAGAGTATGAATCTGTAATCATCTCTGTTTTCAACAAAGACATGGGGAATGAGACTCAAGACATTCAAGTATTCATAGAAAATCAGGACATAAGTGGGGAAACAGAACAATTTAATTAGCATGATCTTCTAGGTAGGAGTAAATGGTCTATTTGTGTCAGGTTAATGAACTCTTCCAGGGCACTCAATAGAACCAGGGTGCCTTTAAAGGACTCATTGACCTCACAGGGATGAGCACTTTTTCTATCAATCAGAGAGCCCTTTATTTACCAGCCTTTACATTCTGCAGGAGAAGGCCACATATTTATGATGGTATCAGCTTCCCATAGGTAAAGAAAGTGTTTTTCATTGTTTTATGACCTGATACGCACAACTAACATTAAAACTACTGGTAGAATTGTTTGTATTCCTAAGCATAAATAAAGTGATGCGTCATAGTATTGTTTAATTTCATCAGTGTAACACAGACATAAAATAACAATAAATGTCTGTACTAAGTGATATCTCTGGACTACAGCTTGATGTTATTCAGTATTGAGAGTTGTGTGGTCAAAGTCAGAGTAGGGTTGGGCCAGTCATTGGTAATTTTATAAAAAATCTATACAACTGTGGCCTCTTTTCTGGAAATGAGCTGTAGTGATGCTTGTTTTACACCTCTCTAAGCATTCATACAGATAAAAAACATTTATCAGTCCTTACTGTATACTAAACAAATTAACTCTGGGTCATGATGAGGGAAGACAAAGAAAGAAAAGACATAAATAAACTTCTAGTCATGTACATTCCTTGTAACAGCACAGGTAACTGATTTTATTTGAAGTATCCTCCGCTTTCTAAGTCTAAGCTAAGACAGATAAAAAGAAAACGGAAAAATGCAAAACTAAGTTCCTTCCCTTTATTTTTAACAACTATCATGGCTCTTCAGTTTTTTGTATGTCTTGTGAGCAAAGAGGCTATTTTTTCAAGGATGGTGATAGAATGAAGAGCCTTGGAATTTAGAGTTCCCCTCTGGCAGAAAAGGCCAATATGATTTTAACCCCTTATAAAACATTCAGGTATCCTGAGTTTAGGGTTCCCCAGCTGTATGTGTTGGTTTCCCAACACAAACCAACTGTATGTGAAAGATCCACCAGGGCCCTTCAGTATTACCCTCTAGGATTTGGAAGGCAAGAGGCAAGCTGATTGAGCACAGACATGATGTCCATGCTGCTTACTGTGCTGTGAGTCATAAAGTCCTCGTCTCTGAACCAGGAGTCTCATGTCTTCTGCTAGCAACCATGAAACTATGGCAGGTTAATTTGTTCATCTCCAAATAGGATAAAAATCTCAGACATATTGCAGTTCTTCACAATCCTTCCCCATTAATTTGCTTCTATTGTTTATGGGTTTCTTTCCTAGGAACATTTATGTAAATCATTTGGAGTTTTTGCCTTTCCCCTTAGAAGAAAAATATGAATGATTTGACTGAACAGGCCTATAACCAAACCCAAGATGATCTTTCCAAGTGTGAAATCCCTCTTCAAACTTCTAGTGAGTCTGAGGCTGTGACTGGAAAAATTTAGAAATAATTTCTAATTTTTGAAAACTTTGAAATGTCAAAACATCCAAACTTTAACTTTTTGTATCTTGTTTAATGTTTAATAATTTTCTGAAACTTTGTTTGGAGATTATGTAGGTATTCTATTTTGTTAGTTTGGCTTAACATTATATAAATAGAGCTATGTCTATAAATAGAGCTATGTCAATAAATAGAGCTATGTCAACAGTAGTCTTGTTTTACCTTACCTTTGTGTTTTTTTGTATGCCATCTAGATCCCAAACGTTAAAGAAGAAATTATGGTAATGTCTCTTCCACCACTCTTGACTAGCATGATATGTTGCCAAAAGATTTCAGATCATAAGTGCAAAACAAAAAATCCCAAATTGACTGCATCTTTTCTCATTGCTCAACAACTCTCAAACAATTGGGAAATTTGTTTTGGATGAAGCAGTAACACTTCTTCCACTCCCAACCCCATTCCACATAGTCTGCAGTTCCTCACTGACCACTGATTGATGTCAATGTGCAAACTCTCAGACAGAAGACAAGAAATATGTCATGGGTTTTCTGGTTCTTCAAGCTTCTGATTAGGAACAGAGCCAGCAATTACACACAGTTATCCCTATTCTCTCCATGAATGCAGAGAAAGAAAGACTTTCTTGGGCTGCAAGAAATACTCTCTTCCTCACACATAATAACTAAGGCTCAGCAGCTTGTAAAAAGGCACGGTCCAGTCCAGGGCATGTCAGGACAAGGAAGAGTGATAAGTTATTTCTCTGTCTTTCCTCTGTATTCTTTCATAATTGGGACAAGGCCTCAGCTGACAAGGAGCTGGCAGAACAATGGGGACAGCTGGTATATAAGAACCAACACTGTCCCATCAGAGAAAAGCAGTCCCATCAGTCTTTTATTCAACACATGTTTACTGAGTATCTGCAACATGACTGCATCATTATAGAGTCTGCATTGTTGTAAGTTCTGGGAAAAAAAACTGCAAAGCAAAGTACACACAGACTTGCCCTCCTGAAATGTACAGTCAAGTGGAGATGGCAGATATTAAGGAACTAACTTGTGCTATTGAAGTTTAAAAGAAAGAGATCTTACTGAGTCTGAGGAAAGGGATGAATCAATGTAGGCTTCCTAGAAGAAGTGGCATATAAACTGAGAACTGAAAGAGGAATAGACATTAAACCAGAAAACAGAATGGAAGAAAAATAGATTTATGATGCAATACGATGCAAAGACCCTAAGGGAAAAAATTCAGTATGACTGGAATATAGACAGAAGATTTATGATAAGACTGGAAAGGCATGCAGGGGCTAGATAAAGAGACTTTTAGAGTTAGTAAGAATTTTTTTTGAGACAATAAACGACCATTTTGCTTTGGCAAAATAATAATAATAATAATCCTCACTGTAGTGTGAATTATAGATTTAGGAGAGCAAGAGTAGATGTGGGGAAATCAGTTAAGAGACTTGCTTTAGCCAAGAAAACAGTTGATGTTGGATTAAACCATGGAGAATATAATGGAGATAATGACAATTGGACAGATTTTGGAAATCAATGTATTTTGGTAATTAATTGAACATAGGAGAAAGAAGAAAAGATGGGGTTACATAGGACTCCAAAATTTCTGAACAATCAGCTGGGAAGATGATAGTATTATTTGTTGCATAAAGAGCGTAGAAGAGGATCAGGATTGGAAGGACACATGAGGAGCTCTGGTTTTGACACAATGAATGTGATATATGGGCTCTCACTTACATAGGTATAGAGCTAAGAAGAGAAGTCATGTGTTGAAGATAAAAGAGTGGGTTTTGGCAGCATTTAGGTAGTAAAGATTTGGCAAATGGTTAAGAGCATATTACAGGAAAAGAAAATAATTTAGGTCAGAGTCCAGAGGAAAGCATACATTTAACACAGAAGAATAAAACACGAGAAATAACTGGTAAACAAGATTAGGAAGTGGTCAGAGAGGAAGAAAGCCAGGAGGATACGGTGGCATGGAAGTCAATGGAGAGAGTGTTTCAAGAAGAAGAAGACCATTAACAGTAGGGAATTATCAACATAGAGATTAAGAAATGTGGATTTACCAGTAAGGAGGCCATTCATTTTTTTCAAAATGAAAACCAGAGAAGAGGCAAAAGAAAAAAAAGGTTGTCAAGAGGCAAGACCAGGACTTGAAAGAAAATACCAGGAAACCAAAGAAAGTGAAGATAGAGAGTATGGTCAAAAGTCAGGACAGAGAAATCAGAGATGAACTGATCCAAAATCCAGAAACTATTCATGGAGAACACACCCCAGGTGAGTGACTTTTGAAAGTCCTTTCCTTTATACTTATCTGTAACAACTGCTGAATGTAAAAATATCATATTTTAATTGTTACCAAAATAATGTATTTCCTTGTGGAATAACTTAACAAATGTAGAAGAGTAGAGAAACGATCCATATTCTTCACATGAAAGGAAAAACAATATTGATGTTTGCTCTTTCCATCAGAATTATTCAAATAAATTATCATTCTATACACATTACTTTGAAATACGTTTTCTTTGCATAATATTATAGCATAACCAATTATATTTTATTATAAATTGGGTTAAGTTGGATCATTACATTTAAAATAAAATTTAAGAAATAGCAATTAAACTTTTTAAAGCCTTCTAATTTTTTAACCCTGATTTTGGTATTTTTTGAAATACATGCATCAAGTAGATAATCTATTGTTCCAAAATTAATTGTAGTCATTGGGAAATAAAATATTTTATATACACTATGCCCAAAAAGTGTTTATATCAACTTTTGTTATAGAAAAATACAAAAACATTGCTATTTTCTTCTGACCTATATTTTTCTCCATAATATGAAAATAAATTGTTAAACACCTTTGCAATGGATGATATCTCATGCCTGATTGGCCATAAAGTCTACTTCAATTATTTTTAACCAATTTAATTATAGTTAGTTACTTAATTTATGAAAAATTCCAGTCATTAAAGGTTTATACAATTCATTAGCAAGTGAATATAGATACAAAATTACTTATTTTTATATTTTATACATAACAAACAAATACTAGACATAGTTTATTGGTTTAAATTGTTTGAACGTTCATCTCTCAGTAAAAGCAATTTGACCTGGACAGAATGGGAATATGGTAGAACCCAAGATGACCTTAACACCTCCAGGAGATTCCAGGGTATAAACTACGCTGGAGTTCCACACACAAAGGGAAAAAAAAAAAAAAAAAAAAAAAAAAAGACACAGATTTAATGTAGGGACAGACTCAAAAGCAGTAAATGTCATCGAAAACATCTACACAAAAGATGAGCAGAAAGTCGAAATCCTGAAGAAGTTTCTGCAAATCAAATCAATATCAACAAGGTAAAAAATATACATTCTGGTGAATTAACAGAGAGTGGAGCTCTCTCAGGAGGGAATCCCAGGCTCCTGAGGCTCTAAGTTAGTTACGGAGAAAACTGGCTTAAACACAACATCCACCAATATGATCACTCCTAACCAAAGGATTTTTGCTATTGTTATTTTAGTTCTTGTGGAAAAAAAATATTCACCTTTCTCCATTACCGTTATTGTATTTTCTTTATTTTATTTTTTTAGGAGTGCCATGATCAAAATAATCTTGAACTCAGGAGTCAGAAAAGCTGAGTTTATTCCAACATTGCCAGTTACTAGTTCTAAACAAATTATTTCAACTAATCTATGGTTTAATATATTCATCTATAAAATGAAGCTAATACATAACCAACGTGCAGGACCATGCAAACACTAACACAATCTAATATACCACAGCAATTATTTATATTATGTTAAAAAAAAAACTAACAAAACTACATGTATTTACTTAAATTCTCTATATTGTAAAAGAAAACAGAAATGTCTATTGTTGAGAATAGTTCAGATATCAAATATATGTATGTCACAGAAAGTCTATTATTATGTTGTTTTCCAGAAACTGAATAAAGAAAATGTATGAGTTGACATAACATAGCTTTTGAGTTTAGGGTACAGGCTTATGGATTATTCTCTTCACATAAATGTTCTTCAAGCCATAAAAGTGAATAGTTAGGCAAGTTGGGTTAATCCTATGTAGGCAAATCATGAAAGTATCTGAAGCACTATGTCTTGGTATTAGTTTTCTATTGCTGGATGACAAGTTTCCACAAACTTAAAGGCTTAAAACAACACAAATTTATTACCTTAGCATTTCAATGGATCAGGATTCCAGGTTCAAGTTAGGTGACTCCTCTGTTCAGAGTTTCACCAGACTGAATTAAGGGGTCAGCTGGGGCTGTGGTCTCATCTGGAGCTCAGGCGTCTCCTCCAAGCTCACTGGTTATTGGCAGAATTTGGTATGACGTCTTGCAGGAGAATCCCTCTCTAGTCATCTAAGAAGCAGTCTTATAGAACATAACACAGTCATGGGAATAACAACCTTATTACACTCACAGGTCCCACTGAGACATTCAAGGGAAGGTGCATATACAGGCTGTGTATACCGGGGGGTGGGAATCTTGGGAGTCACTTAAGAATTCTGCCTACCACTCTGCTCACCACCTATCACTAATGGGAATCTATACGATGAGTATACCCCTAAGGTTGTCCACCCTTCTCAAAGTTGTAACAAACCAGATATGCCCAATAATACTGGTATAACGACAGCCTTTATTCCACTGGGGGAAAAATACATTCCAAACATCAGTAACGAAGGCCAGTTATGAAGGATTATTCCTGCTGTAGGGAAATGATTCTGTTTCTGTATGCATTTGACCAGGTTTTCACATAAATTAGAAAAGGACAGCCAGGAAAATTCAGCTGGGAGATGAGTTCTGTCTCCACGTTGGCCTGCACTTCCTGCCCCAGCTGGGAGTGGTCGAGACACCTGTATCTGAAGGCCTTGCCTGCTACCAAGAAGCCTGCAGTTGGAGTCAGCATCAGCTCAGCGTCTTCAGAGTTTAATGTCCCAGGCCAGGAAGCCCCAGGAAGCACAGATTTCTCATCTATGAGAAAGAAATAGTTATAACTTTGCTAACACATGGATTGTTTGAGGGTGGAATAAAATAATGTATGAGAAAGGGTTCTGCTAACTATAAGGTACTATAAACCTATAATACAGTATATCAGTCAGAATGGCAGGCTGAGCCATATGAAGTGGCCCTTCTGTAGATGAAAATAGTTGAGTATCAGCAATTTCATATGGTTCCGAATAACAGTAGCTTTTTTTTTTTTTTTAAAACATCGCCCATTCCCAGGGAATATTGTTAAGCATCTCTTTCCAAAACTTGTCCCCAAGCCTCTTGTGTCACCAGAAGGCATCTATAAAGGTTTAGGATCTTAACATTTATAGCTCAAAAGGAAATCTTTCCCAGGCAAGGAGGGGAAAATCTTGTGCCCTCTGGAGTTTTTTTTAATGACCATACAATCTTGAGTATTATAAAAAAGATATTCCCAAAAGAGAGAATATATTAATGAATAATTAAAATAATTCTGCAAACCTTGTTTTTGAAATCTCCTAAACATTGAATTCTTATGCCCATAAACTACATTAGCTTGTTAGTATCTGAAGGTTTTCTTTTGCTTAGGGTGTGGTTTGTGGAAACCAAACATCTGTTTTTTTTTTTTTTTGTTTTGTTTTTTGTGACGGAGTCTCGCTCTGTCGCCCAGGCTGGAGTGCAGTGGCGCTATCTCGGCTCACTGCAAGCTCCGCCTCCCGGGTTCCCGCCATTCTCCTGCCTCAGCCTCCCGAGTAGCTGGGACTACAGGCGCCCGCCACCTCGCCCGGCTAGTTTTTTGTATTTTTTTAGTAGAGACGGGGTTTCATTGTGTTAGCCAGGATGGTCTCGATCTCCTGACCTCGTGATCCGCCCGTCTCGGCCTCCCAAAGTGCTGGGATTACAGGCTTGAGCCACCGCGCCCGGCCCAAACATCTGTTTTGATGTATCATTCATTGAACTTAAAAACTGTGTCCATTGTCGGCAGGTAAAGGCAGGATGGCCACTGGAAATACAGGCCCTGAGCAAAACTGAGAGACGCTAATTTTACAGATAACTTGCTGGTAAAAAGGAAGATAATTTTCTAATTGTTCACTCTTGTATTTCGAAATGACCACAGAGTGCCATCATATTCATGCCATGCTTTTGACTTCCCACATTTTTTAGGGTAAAATATTAATTATGCAACTTTGAACATGTTTTTGACCCATTTTCATATTATTGTACGTGGTACCATGGGGATTAGATCACTTTGTCATTTTATATTCTTTTGTAGATGTTTATAATGCTAAAAATCTCTCCCAGGCTAGGCACCATGACGGGAAGACTCATAAAACTCGAAAACTCTCAGCAATAGAAGAATTTTGAAAATTAAAAAAAAAAAAAAAACATATACACAAACTAAAATTTTCTAGTAAAATCTAAGAGGAATTTATTGTGAATGTTTACAAATATATTCTTCTAATATTTTCGAAAGACTCCTTCAAGTATTTATAAAATGAAAGGAAATAAGTAGAACCTTTGGCGTATTCCCTGGTAAAGAGAAAGGTTTGAGGTCACATCTTTCTAAATATCATTTGGGAACTGTTAAACAAGAGTCATTTGTTCAACAGAATCTTCTTTTAAAAAGAGCATGAGAAGGGTGGAAACATTAGTATACAATATTCCGTGGGTATGGGTGTGGGTATCCTTCATAATAGCATCCAAACTACACGGTCAGCATACATCACCCCTGGCTGGCTGGCAATAGGATGTATATAGGACTACTGGTAGACATGGAAAGGTTAGAAGAGGCTACAGGGCAGAGAAAACATCTGGAGAATGCTGCAGTGGGACCCACCCTGGACATGTCTCCTGCCCGGAGCATTCACCGGATGGTAGAACTGGTGTGCACAGGACAGTAGGGTACAAGGGACATCAAATGCACACCTGCTTATATTGTATTGGGGATAACTTAGTCACATGGTCACGTTTTTCTTCATTTCAGAGATTTACAGTTGACCCTTGAACAACATGGGTTTGAATGGCATGGGTCCACCTACATGTGCATCTTTTTCAATAAATATACTGGAAAATTTTTTGGAGATTTGTGACAATTTGAAAAAACTCACAGGTGAACTGTGTAACTTGGAACTATGTAAAAAATCAAGAAATTAGATGTGTCATGAATGCATAGAATACATGTACATTCTAGTTTATTTTAACATTTACTACTATAAAATATACACAAATCTATAATAAACATTTTAAAATGTTCAAAACTTATGCACACATTTACAGACCATATGTGGTGCCATTTGCTGTTGAAAGAAATATAAACAAACACAAAGATGCAATATGAAGTCATAAGTGCATAAAATTCACTGTCGTATATACCATACTACTGTCGTAAATACTATACTACTGTCGTAATTTTGTAGCCACCTCCTGTTGCTATTGCGGTGAGCTCAGGTGTTGCCAGTATTCACTTAAAACACATGTGATGCTCATCATCCCTGAGTGAATAGTCCCTCTCTCCAGTAAATAGTGTATTGCAATAAATAGTGATCTTTGTGGTTCTTGTATATTCTTCATCATGTTTAATGCAACACTGCAAATCTTTAATAACACCATGGGACCCATATGAAGGGCCACTAGTGATGCTGAAATTGCTCCCCAAAAGCAGCAAAAAGTCATGATATTGCAAGAATTATTTGAATTGCTCGATATATATCCTTGGTAGAGGTCTACCAGCTGCTGGTTGCCCACCATTTCATTTCATGGGTCTAGCATAAAAAACCATTGTGAAAAATGGAAAAGAAATTTATGAAGCTGTAGCTGCACCTGTGCCAGCAGGCACAAAAAACTTGCACTTTTTTGTAAAATACCTTTTTATCTCGTATAGAAAATGCAGCTTTTATGTGGGTGTAGGATTACTATAAGAAAGACATACCTATAAACTCTAATTTGATTTGACAAAAAGCAAAGTCATTTTATAACAACTTAAAGTAAAAGGAAGGGGAGATACATAAAGCTGGGGAAGTTAATGCCAGCAAAGGATGGTTTGATAATTTTTGAAAGAGATTTGCTTTAAAAATGTTAGAATTAGAGGAGAAGCAGCTTCTGCTGACCAGGAGGCAGCAAACAAGTCCCAGATGCCATTAAGAAAATCATTGAGGGCCACATGTGGTGGCTTACACCTATAATCCCAGCACTTTGGGAGGCTGAGGAGGGCAGATCACAAGGTCAGAAGTTTGAGATCAGCCTGGCCAACATGGTGAAACCCCATCTCTACTAAGGACACAAAAAGTAGCTGAGTGTGGTGGTTCACGCTTGTAATCCCAGCTATTCGGGAGGCGGACGCAGGAGAATCACTTGAACCTGGGAGGCAGAGGTTGCAGTGAGCCGAGATTTGCACTCCAGCCTGGGTGACAGAGCAAGCCTCCATCTCCAAAAAATAAAAAAGAAAAGCCTCCATCTTGAAAAAATAATAAAGAACAGGGAAAAAAAGAAAAAGAAAATAATTGAGAAGAAATGACATCTTCCTGACCAGGTTTTTAATGCAATTGGAAATGCCCTTTTATAGAAGAAAAAATGCCACAAAGGACATTTATTAGTAAGGAAGAGACGTGAGCACCAGGATTTAAGGCAGAATGGAAAAGAATAACTCTACGTTTTGTGCAAATGCAGTCAGGTTTATGATCGGGACTCCCCTCATCTATAAAGCTGCTAAGCCCCAAGTCTTGAAGGGAAAAGGTAAACACCAACTGTCAGTCGTTTGATTGCATAATAAGAAGGCCTGGACAATGGGAACACTTTTTCTGTATTGGTTTTATCCATGCTTTGTCCCTGAAGACAGGCAGGACCTTGCCAGTAAGCAACTTCCTTTCAAAGTTCTTTTGATATTGGGCAATGTCTCTGGCCACCAAGAACCCCATGAGTTCAACCATAAAAGCATCAAAGTAGTCTATGTGCCTCCCCCACAAAAGTCTCTAATTTGCCCTCCAGATCAGGAGGTCATTAGGACTTTTAAGTTTTATTTCACAGGGTATTATATGGAAAAGATTGTTAAGGCTATGGAATAGAACCCTCAATCTAGAGAATATCATGAACGTCTGGGAGGATTACACCATTAAAGATGCCATCATTGTTATTGAAAAAGTTGTGAAAGCCACCCAGGCAGAAACAATAAATTCCTGCCGGAGAAAACTGTGTCCAGATGTTGCGCATGACTTCACAGGATTTACAACAGAGCCAATCAAGGAAATCATGAAAGAGATTGTGGATAAGGCAAAAAAGATGGAGGGTGCAGGATTTCAAGATATGGATCTTGAAGAAATTTAAGAGCTTACAGACATCACACCAGAGGAATTAACAGAAGATGACCTGATGGAGATGAGCGCTTCCGAATCAGTGCCAGACGATGAGGAAGAAGACATAGGAGAAGCAGTGCCGGGAAACACATTGACGTTCGACAATTTGGTAGAAGGGTTCTGATGATTCAAGACTGCTTTTGACTGTTTCCGCAACACAGACCCTTCTATGACATGGGTGCTGAAACTAAAGCAAGCGGTGGAAGAAGGATTGGTACCTTATAGAAACATTTTTTAGAGAAATGAATAAGTAAAAAAAAAAATGGCCAGAAATTACTATGTATCTCTGTTAATTACAAAATGTGTGTCTGCCTCCCTTGTTTCTCCTGCTTCCCCTTCCACCTCCTCCACCTCTTTGGCCTCTGCCACCCCTGAGACAGCAAGAACAACCCCTCCTCTCCCTCCTCCTCCTCCTCAGCCCACTCAATGTGAAGACAATGAGGATAAAACCTTGGATAATCCACTTCCACTTAATGAATAGTTAGTATATTTTTGCTTCTTTGTGATTTTGTTAATGATATTTTCTTTTCTCTAGCTTACGTTAAGAACACAGTATATAATACATATAACATAAAAGCATGTTAATCAACTGTTTATATTTTCGTAAAGCTTCCTGGCAACAGTAGGCTATTACTAGTTAAGTTTTGGGGGAGTCAAAATTGACATGTAATTTTTTTGACTGCATAGGGAGTCAAAACTGACCCTATAAAGTCAACTGTATTTAATTTCAAATACTCATTTACTTTATATCAAATTTTAGGCAGAGAAAGGATCCATGTCCCTGGATTGCAGGTGAGGCTCTTAACTGAACTGGAATTTAGATGGTGCAATCCACCCACTGCTCTACCAGGGACACGTTGTTCCCAGTGACAGGTCTTGTGGCTGGGACACAGTGCTGTATTGGGAGGCCAAAGAGGGAGGGCTCCGTAGATCAGTCTGAAGGTGAACAAACAGGATAGACAGCTTGGAAGAGAGCAGGACTCCTGTAGGTGGCTGGCTGGACACAGCCTATTAGTTCTTCCTCCAACTGGGATTCTGAGGCAGATCCACAGAGAGCTGTCGAAAACATCTTCATTCTTCAGACAGAGTCACACTCTTCTCAGCCTCGTCAGATGGGAGCCCTCAGAAGCTGGCTAACTCAGGTACCAGAATCATTGTCCTCAGAATGTTTACCTTGACCTCATCTTGTGACTCACCGAGATCCAGGGCTGTCTGTGCAAAACTGTGCCTAAGGAGAAGCCAACAGAGAGTGCGGAGGACAAACAATACCTCCTTGAGCAGCCAGGTAACCAAGAAGAGGAGAAGACATTGAGACAGCTGAGAAGCCAGAGTCCCTCTCATGAGGACAATGCCCCAAACTGGACACAGGATGTGTCTAATGAGAGCTCCACTGCCACCAGCATTGAGCACTAGATGCTGCAGTGACACCACCTTCTACCCAGGCCCTGGATGCTGAATGCCACAAATAGCATGCCACTGTTGTGAGGATAAATGGGAAAATATATATCTAGAATTTCCAAAATTTCTAGTTGGTGGTGATTTCTGCTACTCACCTAGACATAGTAACATGAGAATTGTGACAGAGTCATGCATCATTTAATGATGAAGATACATTCCCAGAAACGTGTCATTAGGCGATTTTGTCATTGTGTGACCATCAGAGATGATACTTACACACACCTAGATGGCAGAGTCTACTACACACCCAAGCTCTATAGTGGAGCCTATTGCTCCTAGGCTGCAAACCTGTACAGCATGGTACTGTACTGAGTACTGCAGGCAATTAGAACCCGATTGTAAGCATTTGTATATCAAAGCCTATCTAAAAATAGAAAAGGTAGAGTACAAACACAGTTTTAGAATATTGTGGGATCACTGTCACACATATGGTTTTCAACCAAAATGTTATGTGGCACATTCACTGTATTGGACAACCAAAACCGTGTCTAATGTCCTCTGGAGAAAGCAAATTAATAGGCTTCACTATAAAGTATATAATATCTTTAGCATCTAAGCTCATAAATTAGAAATTACTGTTTTGAAAATAGTTTGAAAATTGTAAAGTAGTTTCCAGACCAACCCCATTGTTGCGCTACCGTCTTGGTTTTTTTGGGGGGGGTGGGTGGTGCGGAGATTAACTGCACTCAAATGAGGTTCTTCTCTGCTTTTCTTAGTTGAGAACAACTTTTATTTTTTAACTCAATTTGGTGTTACATTTCTGATAATTCAGTTTTTTCTTTGATTGAGTCATACTGTTTTAGAGGCATGAATATTTTCTTACTTGTACTTCGATGTCCTGAGTTTGGCTTTTCTTAAAAGATGGGAAGACATAGGAAGGCTTTCTGAGAACAAAGTTTGCGCTTATTTTTGCCTGATCATTTTTTTTTTTTTTTTTTTTTTGCTAGACAGGAAGGCTCAGATTCAAAGCGGGAATTCAGATACAGCATCTCTGTCTCCCACTGTCCTATATGCTGCTTTGTGAGTTGGCACGGGTAGAGTGGTGGGGGGAGATAGAGGACACTGGAGGGAGATGGCAAGGCTGGAAGAAGAAGAGCCTTACTCGTTCCTGTTTCCTTCTCACTGGCTCCCTGGTGCTCTGTTCTACTGCTCCTTGTCTCTGTGACCCTCACCTTAGGAACATTCTTCACCCCAGCATTAGCAGTTTTTTTCCTGCAGAAGCAGTTGAGTCCAGTTTGCAAATTTGCCAGTACTTGCAAAACCAGGCCCTTCCTCAGAGGTCTGGGTCCCAACCCACAGATTTGAATCATTCTACCTCTTCCCTTTTTCCCCTCATCTGTAAGTATGAAAGCTGCTTTCAGAAGTTGTACCTCTGCAAATATTCCTTTGCCACAGTGTTCCCTTTTGCAATGATAGCATATGAAGTTATTCTCTTGCAACATTTAACAAATAGTGATATATACATATACACACATATATATGTACAGACTTTTATTGCTTAAAGATTTATAGGCAGTTTACTCATGTTGTTTTTTTCTTCTAATTTTTTTTTTCTTAATTGTGTTCTTATCTTTTTAGTTACCTAAGTAACAACTTCCTACATTGCTATCACTTCTTCCCATTAAATATTCTCTGTTTAAGAAACTGGTGTGGCTTCTGCTTTCTGATTGGGTGCTGCAAGTACAGACTTCAAATCTGATTTATGTTTTTCTCAGTCCTGTTGTTGACTTATGGGTTGTGTGTATGTGTGTGTGCATCTTTTGCAAGTGAACGCATGTGTTTTCTGAATTACAGTGGCCTCGAAGATTAAATATATGCTAATGTTTAATAAAAATGGCTGGGCAGGGTGGGTGGCTCATACCTGTAATCTCAGCACTTTGGGACACAGAGGTGGGCAAATCACGAGGTCAGGAGTTTGAGAACAGCCTGACCAACATGGTGAAACCCCGTCTCTATTAAAAATACAAAAGCTAGCCTGGTGTGATGGTGCATGCCTGTAATCCGAGCTACTCAGGAGGCTGAGGCAGGAGAATTGCTCAAACCCGGGAGATGGAGGTTGCAGTGAGCCAAGATCGTACCACTGCACTCCAGCCTGGGTGGCAGAGCCAGACTCCATCTCAAAATAATAATAATAATAATAATAATGTTTTGAAAATTTCATCAGGTCTCCAGTGTAGAAATAATAAATCAACGAAAGGTTTTGTTTGATATGATAATGGTTACTTAATATTCAGCCAGTTTTTCCCCAATGTACTAGACTTTAGCACTGGCACTTAATATAGATTCTCTAACTTCTCTCCAAAAAATCAGTGAATTTGGTATTATGACTGTTGTATCTGTTTTACAGTAAGTAAAGCGGTCTTAGTAAGATTAAATAACATACTCAAGGTCACAAGGACAGTAAGAGCAGAACTGAGATTTGAACGTAGGGCAACTCATGCCTAAACAATTCTGCCTCACCTGGATTCAGGTCTTTATTGGGCGTAATGAGTGTCCCCTTGAGTCCAGTGTGATACCCATAATTAAAATAAACAAAGCCCAAGAGATAGTGAAACGCAGAGGGTCACAATTAGATAATTTGCTACAGTTGTACTTCTTTGCCACACTGTTCCCTTTTATAATGATATTAGATGAAATTATTCTCTTGCAATATTTAACAAATAGTGAGATGTATATACACTGTTTATTGCTTAAAAATCTATAGGCAGATTACTCATACTATTTTTTCTTCTCAAGTTTTTTTCCAGTGTGTTCTTGTATCTTGGAGGTTAACCATACAAAATGCCCTTGAGCCCACATAGACTCAGCTCACTCATCAGAATCCAATACAGTGTGATTCAGCCAGATTCTACTGCTTAGTGGACATCCTGAACAGTCCCTGGGCTCCAACCTATCTTCAAAGTCCCCTCTGTCAAAAGCTTCACCTATTGACTTTCAAAGACTAGGACAGGGGGACAGGGTCAACTGTGTCCTACAGACTTGGAAGTATGATTGCAACGCATTGCCTTCCCTGCAAAATATTTACAGTTGCTGCAGAGCCAACAAAGGTGTGCCACAAATGTTGATGTAGGTGCAGGAAATTAAAAGCACATAACTAAGAGAAAAATACAAAAGGCTTTCTTGAAAAGAAAATCTGTATGTGCTTTATAAATTTCATCTGAAAGTCAATCTTAACCCGCTGCTTTATTTAACCCTCTGCTGAGCACTGCATATGGGACATTGCAAACTGATGTCATTTGAGATGTGTTAGGACCATCACCTGGTAATTACCTTCCTTGGAAGATAATATTTTATGTTAAATGAACAGTGGTCTCCAGAGCATACTTGTTTCTATAAAGAACTGGGAGAGAGCAGTGCAGTAATCAAAAGGTGAAAGAGTCCAGAAAATGAATACAATGTGTCAAGGTATTAACTAAAGCATTTTCTCTTTCTGGATGAGATGAGTGGCGAAGAGAAGGGTTGTCATTGGCCTTTAGTTTTTTGTTGCTGAGTAAGTGAAAAGAAATGGAAAATGAGATTCTTCCAATTTCAAACTGTTACAATATGGTTGCTTACATGCCCTACAGAGAATTCCTGAAGGCATGAACCCAGTCACAAATTGGTGCACATCAGCATTTTGCATAAAAGGAAAACATCCATATCTGACTCAAGCAACAATGAAATCAATGCAGAAACATTTCCAGAGAAGTCCTGCAGGGTTTTTATGCATTTAGAGCTAGTATATTGTGCAAAAAAATCTTCTGACTGTTTAATAAATCAACTTTAGATCCACAATTCCTAAACTTCCAGGATTTTCTTTATCATCACCTAGAGAGCACCCTGAAGATAGGAAGTCACATTTGTTTCCCCTACTGTTTCTATCCTTATTAGATGGCTTATCTCTCTGCTGGTTTTTTGATAGGTTTGAATACAGGGGTTAAATTCATATCTTATAGTTGCTCTACCACAGCCTCCTCCAAAGCTTGCAGAATATTGTGAAACGAGCATCTGGCAACTCCAGGACCAAAACGCTGCCCTCAGCTCTCTGCCTCCTCCCAGACCTCTCTGTCAATAGAATTATGCCCATCCCCAGAATTGAATTTGATTTTATTTACCATTGAATGTCCTAGCTACCTGCTTGTGTTAAGTAATTATTTTAGGTACTCCAAAAAACATACCTAAAATGATTTTGGAAGTATATTTACAATGATGTTTATGTACCTTCAGTAAATTTTGAATATTATTTCAACTTTTAGTGGTGCAGAAATCTACTACTTCAAATATAGTTTTTAAATAATATACGTGATGCTTTTAAGAAAAGTGAAACTTTTATATAAATGTTACTGGCCCGTCATAATGAAGATGTTAGCACTAGAAAAGAAGAAGGAATTAATAGTTTCATCTTAATAACTATCTAGTCGTGGTCTATAAGCAGAACAAAGAAACCAAACAATGATCATTTTTCCATTGGTTCAGAACCCCGACATTAGGTTAGGCCCCCTTGCTCTATGGCATCCAACCTCTGTGGTAATGCCAATCATTTTATGTTTGTATTAAAACATCTGTGTCATTCTGCTCTGTGCCCCAGTTTCCTCATCTGTACATTGGGAATAATATTGGTTGTTTTCAGGGTATATATTAATTAATATTCAAAAATAAGTTTAGATCAATACCTGGCATATAGAAGGTACTCAGCATATTTAACTGTTACTATTTCTAGCACCTCATTAGGTTGGAAAATCCTTGAAGATATAAAACTCTCTTTTGTATATATTCGGATTTCCTAAATTACTAAACACTTGACAGCCCCTTAACTAGTATTTATTAAATTAATTGATTCTCTGAAGCTTTAGAAATGCATTCAAAATCATACAATGGGCAAATAGGCCAGTTTTATATTTAGTTTAGATAATCATTAAAACTATATAAATACGTAATCTTAAAAAAAATAATGGACTGGGCACAGTGGCTCACGCCTGTAATATTAGCGCTTTGGGAGGCCAAGACGGGCAGATCACGAGGTCAGGAGATTGAGACCATCCTGGCTAACACGGTGAAACCCCGTCTCTACTACAAATACAAAAAATTAGTGGGGCCTGGTGGCGGGCCCCTGTAGTCCCAGCTACTCAGGAGGCTGAGGCAGGAGAATGGGGTGAAGCCAGGAGGCGGAGCTTGCAGTGAGCGGAGATCGGGCCACTGCACTCCAGCCTGGGCGACAGAGCAAGACTCTGTCTCAAAATAATAATAATAATAATAATAATAATAATAATAATAATAGATGTGATGTAACCAAATGGGGCCATAAAAAATCTCTGACAGTCGCTGCAAGCCACCATCCAATTTTCAAGGCTCAGTTTCATTGTCATCTCTTCCATCAAAATTTCCTTGATCAGCCCTCACCCATTTTTCCACGAGAAAACTATAGGACTTGGTATGTTCATTTTCCATAGAATGTATGCCATTCTTCTTGACCTTCTAGGTATTTGTGCATCAACATATTTGTCTTTAAAAGCAAGAACCATGAAGAACTGATATTGATTTTCACCAAGACTCATGGTCTAGTGCATTTACTCATGGTAAGATCACAATAAATGTTTGCCGAATAAATGAATGACTCAGCAAAAGCATGCTCAGCACCAGAGTGGGCACCTTGACAATATGAAGCAAGAGAAGATATTCTCTCTCTCTGCTATCAACTCTATTGCAATGCTGTATAGTTTAAGCACGTCTGCGTACATGAAACCCGATTGAGAACCAGTTATTGAGAGACTGTGTCTTCCAGAAATTGTAGAAGGGCACCCATCACCAAGTCCTGATGAGGCAAAGCCTCAGAGTGCAGGGGCTTAGTCTTGAATCCTAGGAGGGATTTGGGTGAAAACAGAAACAGTTTTTGAGGGGTGCTCAATTATTAAAGTCTGAATAAATATGGTCTCCTGCAGATCTGAACGGTTTATGTGGCTACAGGGAGAGTTAGGGGCAGAGTGGGGGATTACGGGCAGGGGAACTGAGTAGAGACACATGGTTCTACTGTCACTGATCCTTTGACCGAAGGGCTACCCTGTGCAAGGCAGTAGAAGGAGAATTTGTGTTTAGCATCCTCGCTTTCCCATATCCTGGTGCCCTAGGGAAGGAAGAAGAAACTTCAAGCTGGTCAGTGCCCTCTATGGGCCAGCTTTCTACCTGGTGAAAGCAGCTCTCTGGTACTTTTAGTGAAAAGAGAATCCACTGTCTTTCCAACTAGTCTCGGTAGGCTTTTGGTTTCAGGTAGTGTTTCCTAAAGCCTTACGATGGAGAGAAAGGATCAAATCGTGATTTGAACACTTCCAGGGGCTTTAGGCAGCTGTGATTCCTCCAGCAAGATGCACTCTGGTCTGAGTGTTCTCATCTATGACTGAGGACAATGGTGCCCACCACACGGGGCAGTGAGGATCTGAGAAAAATGTGTATGTATGACCTGTCACAACAGACATTCAATGCTAGGCAACTGCTATTATTATTACGATTACTATTATTTTTATGTCTTGCTTATATGTCTATGGTTCCTATATGTAGTTCCGAAGAAAAAACAATAGGCCTGGAATCTTTGTTTTTCAATTTAAAAGTATTTATTGACTGATTACTATGTGCCAGGCATCTGTTAGGCACTGAGGATATTTCAGTGAACAAGATGGTTTGATCGTTCCTGTCATGGGCATTTTACCAATTGATGGTGGATAATTAAGCTAGCAAGCAATTGCTACTGGATAATGAAGTGTGACAATTCAGTAAAGCAAAAGTTCAGCAAGAACAAAAGCATGAGGCAGGGAAGATTGGAGTGGAAGCAGCAATAACTGGCTGAAAATTAGACAGCCAGTAGAGTGGAATTGCTAGGGGCACCTTCCAGAGCTGGGTGAGTGACGAGGAAGGTTACATCTCTATGCCCCATCTGTAAAATGGCATGAGAATAATACCTACCACATAGGATTGCTATGGTGATTAAATGGTACTAGAGGACTCCTTTGGGGGCTCTTATAAAGATTGAATGAATAAAAGTAAAGCACTTAGAACAGTGCTTAGCACATGGGAAACCCTAGTTAGGAATTTGCTCTGATGATGATGGTTATGTGCCCGATGAGTAGATTGTGGAAATTTGGACGCCCATATGTGGCTGCACAATGAAGGCCCTTGCACATGGCATTAAAATTAGTAAGAGTTTTGTAGGGAAATTGAGTGTTTCAAGACCAACTCACCTTTACCAGGGCAAGCTGTGGAAGTGGAGAAGTGCAAGCAGGGCATTCTGGGCAGATTGGTATATCCTGGAAGCTACCCAAAGTTCAGCAGTTGAACTTTGCTAGTTGAACTAACAGTCAGTCAATGCAATCTAATAGAAATCTTGATGCAAGCCACGTACATAATTTGAAATTTTCTAGTAGTCCCATTAAAAAAAGGCAAGAAAAAGAAAACAAAAAAAGGTAATTTAAATAATATATTTTGCTTAACCCAATATATCCAAAATATCATTTCAGCATGGGATCAAAATAAAAGTATTAAAGAGATATTTTACATTCTTTTTTCATGCTAAGTCTTTGGAATCTGGCACATGTTTTACACTTAAAGCACACTTCCGTTGGACTAGCCACATTCCAAGTGCTCAAAGTACTTGTGGCTAATGGCTACCATATTTTACAATGCAAGACTAGACACAGTCATTTACAGCCTTTTATTCCATCCTGTGGAGTTTACACTTTATCGTGGGCAGGTGGCAGTGGGGGAAGAATGAAGATGATGGCAACACAGAAGAGAACTGGAATAATTAAATTTGCTTTTTAGAAAGTTCATCTACTGCTGCAGCTGTATGGGGGATGAACTGGGATGAGTGAAGAAAGCTTGGAAATTGGCAGACCATGAGGTGACCATGGCAGTTGCCCAGGAGAGAACTTGGAAGCTAGGATAAGGTTGCAGCAATGAGGATGGAGAGGAGAATGGAGTTGAAGGATGGTAAGGAAGCCAAATTCACAGGATTGGGTGACCAACTGCACCTGGGGCTGGGGAAGGAGAAGGGAGTAAGAACGAAAGGCATGTTCTGAAGTTTGCACTGAGTACCTGGAGGAGTGCTTGAAGCTCCACTAAGCATTGATAGGGCAGTGACAATGAGCTTTGGTTAGGCTTATTAACTAAGTTGCATGTAGTTTTGCCAAGTTGAGGTGCCCAGCAGGTTTTTAACTGTGTGTTCTAACCATAAAAAGAGATAGTATTTTATGGGATAGCAATTGCTGCTGTAGATGAGCACTTGTAAAACATTGTTTGTCACAAAGTAAGCTGATTTGTTTAATCAATGTTTTAAACTCAGACTGAGACATTTTTCCCCCTAAGACTTACTTCTATCCCACAGGTAAGGTAAGCCCATGGGTACATAGAGTCCTTATTTGTCATTTTCTAGTTCTTGTGCAGGACAATGGCATAAACTTTGTGATCGGAATGGCTAGATTGTAATTCCAACTTTGCCACTTGCTATAGAACCGTGAATATTACTCAACTTCTATGTGCCTCTGTTTCCTCAACTGTGAAATGGAGTTAATGATACTATTTAGATTATTGATCGGTAGCAAGCTCAGAATGATTCCTAGAATATAGTAAACCCAATGTAAGTGTTTGCCAAACAAACCTGCTTTAGGCAGCTTTACAGAACATGTTCTCTTTGTAAGTAGGATATCATGTATCTTCATCTTCTAAAGCATTCAGATCTCTGCATATCAAGAGATAAGAAAATTGCTACTCTGTTTCAAATTAATCTCAGATATTTTCATTAAAGTGACTGGTCAGAGAATGTCTTTTCTAAAAGTCAATTTTTATTATGTTTACTTTTTAATTATTATGAAGTAAAGACTATTTCAATAGCAAAGACCCTCTGTAGCTGCTAATTCTTTAACATGTATTTTTAACATTTTAGTAAGCAACAATGATAAACAATGATAAAAATAATAGGTAAAAGTGTAATTTCCACTTTTAAAATTTCCTAAATATATTTTTCTTCCCTCGAATTTAGAATGTTAATTTTTCTTCTTAGTTCTTGGGAGAATAAAAGCATTAATAAGAGAGCACCCAGCTGAATTTGTTTTTTGTTCAGTTTTACTGACTACCCATTAAGTTCGATAGGAAATACACCAAGATAATTAAATGAGGAGTTAAAAAAAACTCTAGAAACTATTTCAGGATATTTTTGTTTGTTTGTTTTTGACAGAGTCTCCCTCTGCCGCTCAGGCTGGAGTGCAGTAGTGCGATCTCGGCTCACTGCAAGCTCCGCCTCCCGGGTTCCCGCCATTCTCCTGCCTCAGCCTCCTGAGTAGCTGGGACTACAGGCGCCCGGCACCTCGCCTGGCTATTTTTTTTTTTTTTTTTTTTTTTTTTTTTTGTATTTTTAGTAGAGACGGGGTTTCACCGTGTTAGGGTGGTCTCTATCTCCTGACCTCGTGATCCGCCCGCCTTGGCCTGCCGAAGTGCTGGGATTACAAGCGTGAGCCAGGGCACCCGGCCAGGATATTATTTTCTTAATTCTAGATTATAATTATGTGTAGTATGTGCCAGGCTCCATATTAAATAGTTTTTGAAAAGGCTGAAATATCACACAGCGCAGGTTGTAATGTGGTTGAATATACTTAGGACATGCGAATGGGAACACACGTACATAGACACACCAGAGGAAGGAGGTGACTCTCTCAAGATGAACACGCATTCCCCATGGGGGTTGGCCAGGGAGAAGGTGTGTGCTCCAGGAACGCAGAACCTGAACGACACAGAAAGATGGAAATATCATGGGCTCTGCTCTCAATCAGCTGTCAGATGGGTGGGGTGCTAGGGGCAGGCTCCTAAGTTACTAATTACAGGAAGATGTTGTCAGTGCCTGATAGATGGAAAAGTCCTTTTCTTTTTTTTTCTTTTCTTTTTTAGACAGAGTCTCACTCTGTGGCCCAGGCTGGAGTGTAGTGGCATGATCTCGGCTCACTGCAACCTCTGCCTCTCGGGTTCAAGCGATTCTCCTGCCTCGCCTCCTGAATAGCTGGTATTACAGGCATATGCCATCATGCCTGGCTAATTTTTGTATTTTTAGTAGAGACAGGGTTTCATCATGTTGGCCAGACAGGTCTCAAACTCCTGACCTCAAGTGATCCACCCCCCTTGGCCTCCCAAAGTGTGGGGATTACAGGTGTGAGCCACCACTCCCAGCCTGAAAAGACCTATTTTTTAGAAGGGAAGAGATGAGGGAAACTTGTATTTCCTTGGGAAAACAAGGGAAGGCTTGACATAGGAGATATTCCATAACATTCAAGAACTTTCCATTTTCTCATGCCAAAGCAAAAACAACCCTAACTGAAGAAGTCGGTGCATTTAATCGGTCACATTCATTGTCTCTCTGATATGGTGTTGGGGATAAATCCTCGGGGAAGTCATTCCCTTTGTTTTCTCCATGAATTCTCTGATGTTGGGGAACACATGTGCTTTAGGTGGAAGAACTCCCCATGTTGATTCTATTTAAGGAATTCAATTTGCCTTTTGAGTGACATCTAGATAGTTCTTTTTCCTGTCCTTTTCAGAATCAGAGAAGGGCAGAAATAAAACAAGAAGCAAGCTGTTTCTGGATAGCAACGGGATAGGGACCGAAGTGCCAAAGCAAAGATGAGTGGCCCAGGGAGAATTACATTTCTATGAATTGATGGGAATGAAAAGGCGGAAGAAGAGGGGTGAAAGAGCGTTCGATTTGACTTTGGTTTGTCTTGGATACCTTAGTCCTCTTGGTCTCGGCACTTTTTTGAATCAGTTGCATCCATGCTCCCCTGCACCTTTTCTTAGTGAAGACACCACCTCCAATGATCTAATTTAGCAAAAAGTGTCTCCCTGTTGGGCATGTAGTTTTGATCTGAGCATAAAAGTACCAGCAGGCCTGCTGTTTCCATAGATAAACCAGATGACCTACACAAAGTAAGGGACTCAGGAGCAGGTATAACCTGGAAGAGAATAGAGAGCTTCGTTTGGTTCACATAACCACTCTTTCTTTCTACTCTCAAAGCCACTGGCACTTAATCTGTCAACATACACGGAGGTTATTTATTTCTCAAATGGACTTACATCCAAATTTGAAAAGAGTTGAGTTTTAGTGTAAACAGATCAATAATTCTTGAATGTAGTTCTACTAGAGAACTCCACCAGAAGATATTATTATTTATTCAGCTTTGAGTTAAATGCAGGAAAGGTAGCAGCAAGCTCTATACACCAGAAACCAGAAATCTTGAGTTCTCTGTGTGATCAGGAGCTTCTTGACCTCATCTATAAAATGAAAGAATGAGCTTGCTGTTTCCAAAGCTTACCTTTAGTCCTAGCATTACATAAGTAAAATATTTAGATATCAGATAACTTGGGCAGCTGCCAATTTTTATGCCGAATTTCTAGCAGAATTATTATAAATACAGTTTTCTTAATTTAAGAAAAAGAATCGTTGGTATTATTTTGGATCTGCTAATTCAGTAACCTAATTTACGAACCTAACCAAATACTAATGATGACTTTATGGTTTTTGTAGGATTATGATAATAATGTGAGTGACACTCTGCTAGCTCATGGTCTTAAAGTTTTGTATAAACAGTTTTGGCATATCTTATCTATTTTATGATCCACAATAGACAACTTAATCCTATTATGACAAGAAATAGTTGGCAGCTTGAAATATGCATTTAGGAACCTAAATCAGGGGCTTGGCACTAAAAATTAGGTATGTGAAGAATCAAGTGTAACATGAGGTTCTAAATATAGAAATTTGTTCACTAATAAGGTCTAAAGCTTGGAAATTAGGCCAGCGTTGTGCTTTACAAGCTAAATAGCTACAGTTAAAACCAAAATTGGGAACTTTGGACAAACATTTAGATGCTGCTGCTGCTTTGAAGTTTAGAAAAATGATATGAATAACTACAAACGAATGTCACATTGATTTTTATTTGAGTTAATTATCAACTTTTCAACATGCTTTTCTTTTTATATATACAGTATTTTGAGTGAGTAATAGTCTTTAAATAGTTACAAAACTTCTTTTCTTAACTTGTAAGTATGGAAGTTTCAGTTTTTAATTAACTATTTATTTTATAATTTTATAAAGAAAATACTTTGCAGGTATTTGGGAGGGTAAGTGGTAATATTTCTTATTAAAATCTTATTGGTAGAGAATATAGGAAAAATTAGATGTATAGAGAGCAACCTATTTGCTCTTGGAAGAGAAGTATTTATGATTTTATTATAAGATGTAAATTTTCATGATTGAAAAATATAAGAATAAAATTATTTATATCAAGAATTGTCAACCAGTAGAGGATAGGATAATCCAGGCTATGCACTAGGCTTAGAAACCATGTAATCCAGTTATATATGCAACATGAAATTTTTAATCAGAAATATCTGGATTTAAATATCTAGAAGACATTTGCTATTATTTATTTATTTTTAAGTATTTATTTTTTATGTAGAAAATACATGTATACATACATAATTAGGTTTGATCTGCGCCATCTTACTCTATATCTTCTGTGAGTTCTTAAATGCTTAATACTTGGGCCACATCGTACACCATGGACTTAAGTCCTAGCATTGTTTCACTAAGCTTAATAGGACATTCTTAGAGAGAAAAGTGGGCACTTCTGTCCAGACAATGGGAGTCATCGTTTTCAAACAAGTTAGCAATGGTGTCGTTAGGGGGATGTTAACTGCCAAATACCATTTAAGACATACTTTTCATTTGCTCTGAAAAAGTTGCATTGCTTTGAAAGTCCTTCCAGATTTCTTTAAATGAAATCCAGAATACATTAAATTAAAACCATTCCTTAGAGGACTTGATTACATACTGATTTTTTAGCGAAGTATAAAGATTAAGGCAACTTTGAGACTTGTAAAGAAAGCACTCTTATTTTAAATAATTGTCTAAAGGTGAAAAGAACCAACTAAAAGCACCCTTGCGTATCTACCAGATAGACTGGTTTAGGCACTTATTTTATTTCCAAATTGTGTGTATGTGGTGTATGACCTCAAAGCACCGGCTACCTTGGATTCCTAATAGTCTTCAGGCTGAAACTGGGTGTAATCGGGCAGAGTGCTCTCCACTTTGGAATTTGCTCTCCACTGAGCAAGCCAAGCCAGAGCGTGGTGACCTTGGAGCATGGGGCAAGGCCCATTTATTTACTCAGATTCTGCCTTGGGGCTGAATTCATGAATGAGTGATATTTTGTTTGGGACACAGTAGAAGATGATGAAGTCTAATCCATTTTATCAATATGTTCATGATTGTATTCGTGCGCCTGTGTTTTGTTATTTTAGGTGTTAGTTGTTATGACCTGAAGCATGTGCATATTTTGATCACTACGCTCTTTTGCAAGGGCAGTTTTGAGCAGCACATGCTTCCATAAAGTGACAAAAAGTTTCTTCTTAGGGGGACTTCATTCTTTTCTTTTTGTTGAGTGAGATGGTCTGCTTTTCAGGGCTGCAGGTGTTTAATGCCCATATTTTCCTTTTCTATTCCGGTAGATATTCGAAAACCTTTAAAAAAAATTCCATCATAGAATGAAGACTTGCCTGTAACAAACCCTATCCTTAAATTTGCCTTTTAATAACGTGGAGTGCTGACTCTGGCACCAGTTCTAAGTTGGTCATTTTCATAAACTAGTTAAAGAATTGTTTCTGAGGCCGACCTTTTTATAAGAGCATGTTAGTATACCTGTTGGTATGTATTTCCAGATGCAAATTTGGATTAATTAAGCTTAAAATTTAATTTGCATTTTCAGGAAAGTTTTGAAATTTTGATTTTAAAATAATGTCTCTCTTCAAAAATCTTGATGATTTAAGGTATTATTTCCACAGCTTTTCCGGGAGAAAAAGTAGTTACCATGACCCACATTTTATGGATAATAGGGAAAGAATTCCCATTCTTTTTGATCAAATGAGTTAGTGGAGGCCCCAAAAGGCAGCCCCACTTCTTGCCAGGGTTATAATTCCCAAGGGTGCAGCTTTTAATTCTGACTAAGAACAATGGCCTAAAAATAAATTAGAGCAATACCTAAAATGTTATATGTGAATAAATATTTTGAATCTAAATTCCAAGTTCTTTTTACATTGAAAACACAATGCCTAATGGTACATAGCTGAGGAAGAGGATTAAGCCGCTTTCTCAAATTTGTTTTACTCCTTTGTGGCTTTAAACCAATCCCTTAATAGGATTTAATTTTGACTTTGACAATTAAACTTTCTATGTAATGAAAGGGCAGTGGTTGTTTTGAAAAAAGATAGTAAGTGTTATAAGGGGTATTACCTTTGGAAGTTTATGAGTCTAAAAGTCAATGTAATAAAGCATTGCAGTCTTAAAGGGAGCCTATGTAAATGTGTTGCTGCAGTAGTTAAGTATATAAATGACTTTTCTTCTTATAGAGACTTCTGCACAGCTCTTACTTATATCATACAAATATATATTTACCAAAGAGAACTTTAAGAATATATCAGGCCTGGGAACTTTTACTTTCATTGTTTAAATACACACACACACACACACACACACATACACACACACATTTGTTTATATATATTATATATATATATAAACAAACGGCCTTGATTCAGAAAACTACATTAGCACTGTCAGAATTAGCCTTTGGTATATTATTTAAATAGATAGTCTATATTTCCATGAAGAATGGATTTACTACTTGCATAACTTTAAAAATGGCATCAAAAGAAAAACCAAATAATCTCTTCCCCTAAATTCTACAAATAGAAATCCTTATGCTGTCACCCTAAATGGCTTTCCCCACCAAGGGCAAGCCTGCTATGCAGAAGAAACGCGACATTATATTTTCAGAAATTGTTTCAGAAAGAAAATCATCTTGTTTTCTCAATATCCATGATCTGTAACATGCCATTCTGTTTTAAAACCTAACAACATCTCAACCAACCTCAAGATCAGTTACTAAAGCTTGTCCTGTCTGTCACGAGCTAGTGATACCTCTTGCAATGTGACTGGACAGTATTCTTATTCTCACTTATAAAGAGAGATAGAATATTCAGTTCCTCCTGAACACTTTTTTCTTTTCTTTTCTTTTTTAATAGTAGAGAGTAGGTTGGCAACAATAAGGGAATGTGCATATAGATGTCAATTTGGGTGTTATTTTAATCGCCTCCCTTAGGATGAATATAATCCGTTAGAGATTTACATATGTGCATGTGCGAGTGTATGAGATTGTGTCACATTTTTTACTCACATCTATTTTATTATGAAAAAAATCTTGCAAATGTGTAAATTGCATTGAACACTGTCCTGTCCTCTTCCTTCCTCTCCCTTCTTTTCCCACCATCATAAATGACCCAATTTATGAACATGCAAGCTGGTATTCCTTTTGGTCTATATTCTTACACAGAAAAGAGAGATCACAAATGCATCAGCATAGACAAACTGCTGTAATCAGTGAAGTTGGAAGCTGACACACTTATAGAGTCCTGCTTGCCAAAAATAGGATTTCATTTGTACTGGAATTTTTTCCCCTGAACCAGTTTTGCCAGTGCTGTAGTAAATGACAACTTTGGGAATGCAGGATTGGGAAACTCAATGTTTCAGTAGGTGGCGCTTCAACACAGCCCACCTGCTCAAGGGCTTACGTGAGCGCTCAACTTTCTAATACCTGTGGTGCATCAAAGAGGCTTGGCCCAGTTTGTTAACATCACAGCCAGACTGTTGTCTCAGGCAATAACGACGTCAAATGCAGCTGAAACATCTAGGCGGGAAGGACTGTTACTGTAGGTCACTGGTAATTATTTTCTCTCTCACACACACACTCACACGCACACGCACACACACACCTTCAAACATACCTACACTAGCTCTACTTCTAAAATTAAAAGCCAGAGAGAGCTGATCTCAAAATATCAATGATACTGCAATAATTTCAGCTTCTTATTTATTTTTTGTTTGGGTTATTGGTTTGTAGTTGCTTGTATGCATGTCTGTTTGTTTTCTTTTAAAAAGAACTTTGCAGTATTTTTGCACCATTAGTTTTAGTAAACAAAAAGATTTTCTCTTTCAAATAGTATTACTATTTAAATAAATAAAAGAGTATACAGAAATACCAAAAGTTCATTTTTAAAAATTCTGTAAAAGAAACTGTCAGCAGTGATGCTCCCTAACATGTCTGTAAATTGACATAAACCAGGATGATTAACTGGATGATAAGCCACATGTCATTGACAAACAGGAATAGAGATGCCTGGAGAGAAATGTACTATAAAGGGCTTCACTGCACCAAGAAAGCTCCCTATGGTCCATTGACCTAAAGATATCCGCAAACTTCATCCAAGAGAAGATGAAGAAGGAGACTAGACTACTTTGCAATAACTAGGCACTCATCTTTGAAAAGATGAGAAACTGACAAGTATTTTTTTTCCTGATTTGTCGACCAACATTCAGAGCTCAGAATATCACAGGTATTTTAGATTGTTATGTAATTTGCTAATGTTTTATTGAAATCTTTTAAATATACAATAAATAAATTTCCATAGAAAATACTGTATATTAGGAAGGTTCATTCTGCTTTCCTTTGCCTTTCAATCTGCTGCTTTTATATAAATTGAAATACACTTTTCAGAAGAGTTAGTAAATATAAAATAACTTGCGTTTAAAAAGTATTCTTTACCATATTGACATGAAAACTTTATATATAAAGTAATGGCATTTGTAATTGGCATAAAAATAACCCAATTAAATGAATGAAATAAAAGAATAAAAATGCTTTCTATTTCTCCTAGATCATCTGTTATTTATTCTATAATTCACAGACACCTAAAAAATGAACAGAAAGATACATTTTGGGTTCCTATATAGTTCTAAAAAGCTTTCAGATAATAAAGCATTGGAATATAGTTTTTTAAATAATCAGGGATTATTTAAAAACACCATTTTTTCCTCCTTGAAGAGTCTAATAGAAAAAAAAGCATCAGCTAGTTTTCTCCTTTTGTCTGTGATTCTTGATAGAATTACAGATTTAGAAGAAATAAACACAAATTCAATTTTTAAATTCTTTTCTTCCCAAAACCACAATATGTATCACTGCTATGATGTAAGTTTTAGTTTTTTGTTTTTTTTTTTTTTAAAGAAATGTATCTTTCCTATATGCATCTACTAGACTTGGATACTTGCTCTCTCTATTTCTGCATATTTTAAAGCTTCCCTACGAAGAAGAAGGAAAAGGACCCTCTAAAATTTCACATCTTTGTTATTAGAATATATTGACATCCCTTGCTTCGTTGACTTTTTATTACAGTCCGGAGGAAAAAAAAAAACAACAACAAAACGATTGTCAGTGTCAGCTCAGCTCTTTGTTGTGATTCCAAGTGAAGATTTTTTGGCATTTTCTCTTTGCTTTCAGCTTTGTGGATTTTCTTTTTCACTCTATCTTACTTTCAGTGGAAGTCAGGTTAAAGACAAACTTAAAAGCCTTAGGATTATTATTTTTTCCTTTTCCATAGGTTTTGTGCCACAAAATGCCAACATAAAGGATAGTTTTGCATCAGGCCCCCTTGGCCACTGGGTCCTCCGCTGAGGCCCTGGCATCTGTCAGCGAGGAACACTCCAATCTGGGCTCCCTGCTGAGCTGAGATGTGGCTGCCTCCCCCAATAAAGGGCCACACCGCTCCTGAGCCAAAGCACGGGACCATCTGATGCGAGTCTGGCCTAATGAAAGTCCAGCATGGGGCTAAATGAGTTTCTACCACTGCTGGGTGAGGGGCTAATGATAAAACAGCTCCCTGGGCTCACTGCTGCTGTTGGTATCTTTGTCAGGGCATATGGCAGTTGGCTGAATGCCTTACTTGTGCGATTTCCTATCGGATTTATCCTGAGAATGTGTTATATCTTGCCTCCTCTCTTCCCTTCTCCACCTCCCTTTGGCCTCCTCTTTGGCTCTTGTGTACTCAGAGGGTCTCTTGATTGTTGGACCATAAAGACTCTCTTTTTATTTTGTAAACTGTGAATTCGAAAAAAAAAAATTTGGATGGCAAAACAGAAAAATGAAGAGAGAATGATATTGACTTACATGCAGTGGGTGGTTTTATTTCTTTTGGAACATTATAAGCTAAAAGCATAAATTTCACAAACCAGAGAAACAATCAGCTTGAAACTTGTTGAACACAGTAATACTAAATAAAAATTTTCTTTATCATGTGCTCTTTCCTTCTTTCTTTCTTTCTTTCTCCCAATGTACAATCCATCACTTATATAATGTTTTTAAGAATTTATAATAAATGATAAATAGTGATTTCAAAACTTTTTGATTACCAGCATTTTCCAGTTGATTTAATTAAATACTACATAGAAAAAAAAAAAGTTACTTTGGTTTACCCACTATCCTTGTCCTTAGTGTCCTGAGAGAAGACATGTTTTGGGAGATTCTAATTTATGGGTGTATTGTATAGGCCATTTTTTTTTTTGAATATGCTTTGGTTTGATATATGTAGATTTATAGCACAATTTGAATTGCTATGGGAAAATGCCTACAATAAAACCTAAAACAATCTTCCAAATCCTAGAAACATTTCAAAAATGTATGTTCTACTCTTTTTTCATTTCTAAGTTCATTAAACATAAATAAATACTTCAATGCCAATTCTGATATTTTAATATTGCCAGCTTATTATTGTATCTGAATTTGGTTTGTTTGATTCTGTGATTTGTTTTTAGATACAGTCTTATTGCCCTTGTTAGTTTACAAATAGATTAAAGTTGATGATAAAAGGGCATGAGCATGAAAGTTTAATACAATGGTATATTTTATCGTTTATATTGGAAAGTCACACATCTAAAAGCAACAGGGTTATGCAGAAGGTCCTAAAACTTAGATATTTTTATATGTAAAGGTCATGGTTTTGGCTGTTTTTGCTAAGGTGTCCCTTTCTCTGTCACTGTCATTCAACTTACGTTTCTGTCAGAAATCTCCAGGACTTCAATACAATGTGAAATTTGCACAGCTGCAAGAAATAGCCCATTCTAATCTAAATATAAGTGATCCTTTCATAAACTTGTTCTGAAGAATTCTAAATGAAATCTCTTAAAAATCACATGTTTCTTACTGAATGAACCCATTTGCGTGGAGAGGTTACACATGGGCTCCAGGTGGTCCCCCGTGTTGGCCACGCGGTCAGTGATAAGATCTAAATGAGATTGTTTTCTTGTAAATCGCATGCTGCAGAAATACCATCACGTTCCACATGCGGTATGCCCCATTTTAATTTATTCCCATGACAAAAACTCCATTAATATAATTTTGGAACAAAGTGAAAACGATAGGAATTTTCTGTGTCACAGAAAAACTAAGCCTGCTTTTTTCTTAAGGAAATATTGCTTTCAAAATGCAAGAAAATCCAGTTGCTAATTTAAAGAAATTCTTCTTAGCGCAAACATTATTCACAAAGTATTTTCAAATCTGCAGTATTGAAATAAATTATAATATTTTCTCCATATTTTCATATACTACTTTGTAAGTTGTCTTCACATTTTTAAAACCTGTATTTGTTGGCTTTCCCTAATAAATATATTAAAATATTTTTATATGCTAGTATTTTTGAGGCTTGCCATGAACCAAAACTATACCTCTCATTTGGCAATTCCAAGTGTATATTATTACACGATTCCCTACTTCCAGACAAATATGAGATAATATGGAATAATGAAAAGAATTATGTACTAAAAGTCAAGAAGCCTGAATCATCACAATTCTGTCACTTCATAGGAATGTAGCTCTTCCTATTAAAAATTATAATATCCACACATTTGCTGATCCATTGTGTGTCAGATACTTTATCGCCCCTCCATGATTTTATTTTATTTGCATAGAGTCACTGAGGTTTAGAGAATTTTAAAAACACATCCGGAGTGTCACAGATAGTAAGAGACACAACAGAGCTTCAAAAATTCATCACTTCAGACACTGAAATCAAAATGTATTCTCCTTCCACCTTCAAACTTTTTTTACTCTCTCAGAACCATAGTTGTGGACTAGGAAAGTTTGGGATCTAAACTAGAAAGTTTTGGCTTTTATCTCAGTTATAAAATTCTCAGTCAGTTGTAACTGGCAACAACTACCTTCTCAACATAACACAGTAAGTGGTGCTGTCATTGGATGAAAGAGTAACTCAAGTTGTGGGATGGAACTAAACCATGCAGAGAAAGTTTAAGAGTGAGATTAGCAATGAACCACTAAATCACTAGAATCTTGGTACTGTAATCATTAGTATTGACCACGTGTAGAGTATTTGGGAACTTTTTAGCTACTGATGCTCTTTGAATTTGCCTGTCTAGGAGAAATAAAAAGAAAAAAGAAAGAAAAAATGAAAGAAAAGGAATAAACAGAAAAGAAAGGAAAGGGAAGAATAGAAGATAGAAAACCCCAGTGTTTCTTAATATAGACCTGCTTCTCCTGATTTGACCATGCACTTCCAAAATATTGGTTTAACAAATAAAAAATCTTCTATTCTATAATTACAGAAAACATCAGTAGATTTGAAAGGAGATATGGATTTTCTTTTAGTAAAATCATGTTTTTATGTCCGCCTGCTAATCAACTACTTTCCCAAAACAATTTTGTGGCAAAGCTGCTAAACAAAAAATTACAGAGGTTATCTGTAATTTTCTTTCCTCTTGCCAAGCTACTTCTTGATAACTTATGGAACCATGTAATTGCCCTACTAGATAATTGGTGTGTTTTTAGTGTGTATTGGCTATCAATATGGAGAACTGAAATATGGGTTAGTATTCTGTTAAACTGGCAGAAAAAAAACCAAGTAAGTTCATAAATGTCTTCTATTCCTAATTCATAATATAAATAAATACATATATTTAATAAAATATTTATTAAATATTTTAAATAAGTATTTGATAAAGTTAATATCTGAATAGCTTGGCAAGGTCTTTTATATATAAACCATATGGCTAATATAATACATATTGATAATATAATACATAAAATTATATATTTAAAAGTTGGGATTAATTTTATTATTTATCTTTCAGTGTCTAAGAAGATAATTTGCCCTCAAATAATTTTGTAGTCACAATATTTATTTCATAAATAAATAAATGGACAAATAAAATAGATTTTAAACATATGTGTGCACATATGTATAGTTGTATATATACTTGGAATTCTAAAGAAACAATTTCGTGATTGTTGGTATCCAGTAAATTGTACACACACTAGTTTTTAAGTTTTTAATTTTTCAGCTTTTCTGTACTTAAGAAGAAAATATCATAGGTTTTGAAACCATAGCTTCAAGAAGTTTAGATGTGTTAACCAAGGAAAGGTGTAATTTACCCTATCTATCTATCTTTCTATCTACCGATCTATCTACCTAAGCTATGTTTACATTTAATATGTCAACTCCCAGTTGGTTTAAGTTCTCCTGTTCATTCCAATGCTGGTGTTTTTTCCTCAAGCAGAACATTTGGAGGGACTCCTAATTTGCAAGAAAAATAAATTATGTAGCTTGCAGTTCACAAACATTTTTAAATGCAAGGGAATCACTGATGAAACAGAAGATAAAAACATAGAATTGTCTCATGATGCAGAAGGGAGGAAAGTGTGAATAATATATTTATGCTCTGTAAGTGCTGAAGGAACATGAATATATTTCATGGAAAATGTACAGGTGCTTACATGAAAGTACATTTTTAACTGACAGCACTAGAGAAATACGTTAATCTAGCAGATGTGAACTTGGAGCAATTTATTTTGGATCAATAACACTAAGCGATATCAACAAATCATATCCAAGTGATTTTAGACTAGCTGTGTGACCTGCTACTCAGATGGCACAAAACTCCTCTTACCTGTCCATTGTACCAAGGCAGGAGAGAACACGTAGAGACATGGATGACAGGGCAAGTTTCAAAACCAAAGACATTAAAAAGTAGTTTTGGAACATACCTTCATTATTCAGAAGTGTATTTAATGCTCTTACCCTATAACTCTATATTTTGGCTACAAGTCTATAATAACTCCTACAGATTGCATTTTTTTCTTATTATTTTTAATTATCTTCTTGAGAAAGAAGTTTACTGCTGCCTAGACATATAAAAACAAAATTATTATTTGGCAGATTGCCACATATGAATTACCATTCAAAATTTTTCTTTCTATTAAGAGTCTTTAAGAAAGTTCCAAATATTTTTCTTGTTTTTGAGGAAAATTGTTTTTTATTATTGATTAGTATACACCAAAATTCATTGGAATATCTCTTTTTAAACACTTTTTCAAACATACCACAATTGTTTGTTTTAAAAATTCCACATATTACTTTATGTGGAATATATACTTGTTAAGACATTTACAAATATTAACAATTTTTTTTTGCCTCCAGTAGCCATCACATCACTCTGGGACACGGAAATATTATATCTGCTATTTACAAGTGGAGTGATTTCATCATTTATGTTTGTTAATTGGTGATATTTTGTGGCATGAAAAACTAAGACTTCATTACATCTCATTTGGAATTTCATCAGGTCTCCTTTTTGTAGTCAAAATATTAGACTCATTCTAGGCATCAGGATTTATAGTCACAAGTAGAATGTTAATGTGTTTTAGTAGTGCTATAAGCACAGCCTATATGAGTAGTAGTGAAATCCTTTTCAAAATCAGGTTAAAATAGCCACATTTTACCTCCACCCATCATGCTCATAACTCCAACCTACTTTCCAGAGGGTTAGTGAATGAATATTCATTAAGAAACTATGAAAAAAAAGGCTTTGCAGTTATACCTGGCAAGATGCAGTTATAACTACAAAATCTTTAACACAAATACAGGTCAATTAGCACTTACATAGTGTTGTACAATCATCAGCTTGTATATAAACATCCTTACAAGCTAGGTGTTATAGGCCCATTTCACATCCATCGAAAACTAAGAAAGGCATTTGCTCAGTGACACCCTGAAAAGGCAGCATAATCTTGATTCCAGGCTTCTTGAGGCTAATATTTGTCCTAAAGCTGAAATAAAGTACTCAGTATTAGGGAATGACTTTCAGAATTTAATGATAAAAAACTGGATACAAAATATTCAGCAATCTAAGTTTTAAAAATTCAAATTCTGTCCTGCTCCCACAAAGTTTCATGTTAAAATTCATTGTCTCTAGCGGAAGGGCCAGAGAGAGACAGCTCTGTCTAACACATTTTCCTCCTCTTTTTATTATTGTTGCCAATCATTCTTCTCCATCTTTTAAGAATTTAACTTCACCTTTTTCATTTTTCATTTTTGCAAACACATACAAATAATAACTGTAAAAGTAAGATATAAATCCAAAAGGATTTCAGTGGCAAACTCCAAGACTGAAATTATTTTTGTATTCAGATTGTAGTTTTATTTTATAAACTTTACACTGGAGGCTCTAACTTGGTTTCCCAGTTTTAAAAATAGCTTGATTTATTTTTCTCTGTTACATGCTTCCAAATTGCTAGGACTAACTGAGCTATAATATATAAGACACAATCTGTTTCATGTTGTAAAGCAAAGCCACTCTAAATTAACTATATTTTAGGGGATAGACTTATGGAATACCCCATGCATAAAGGTTTTGGGCTTAGTAATATAACACATTAATGTTTTGCTAATGTGTTTGACAAGTTTTGTCCAAATATTAAAATAGTCTGGCTTCATAAGACTTTGGCTAATCATAGAAGGTTGTTCTTGTGATAGTAATAAAATAAATTTGGACTTATTTATAAGCAGTATAGAATGTGATCATAATTTCTATAGGGTGAGCAGCTCTGAGGCAGGGAATATGGCAGCCTTGAATCAGGGAACATGGCAGACTGTTGAGTTCTCACAGGCTAAATTTTGAAGACACCTTTAAGTTATTTTATAGTTTTTACTTACAATAACATAAAAAAGTCTCAGGTCATCTATAAAGTACATTTCTAAAAATTAGATTTGTTTTATCTGGTAGAATTTTAATTCTAATTTATATTCACTCACATGCTAACTGAGAGAGGCTACTAATTTTATATAATTTGTGGTTTATTTTTATCATTTCAATAAAGGAATAAATGACCTATGAGAGTTTATTTTTATTTAAAAGAAATCAGAAATGAAAGTTTTTATAATGTGAAAACAATTACAAGTTAATATTCCTGATGAACATTGTTGCAAAAATCTTCAGCAAAATACCAGTAAAACAAATTCAATAGCACATTAAAATAATCATATATCATGGTCAAGTAGGATTTATCCTTAGGATTCAAGGATGGTTCACCATGTGAAAATCAATTAATGTGATACACTACACTAAGAGAATAAAGGATAAATTCATATGATCATCTCAATAGATGCAGAAAAAGGGTTTTATAAAATTCATCATACTTTTATAATAATAATTCCCCAAAAATTAGGTATAGAAGGAATGTACCTTAACATGATGCCATATATAATCATAATAAAAATGGCCATATATGACAAGCCCACAGCTAACATCCCAGTCAGCTGTGTTTAAGATGAGGACCAAGACAAGGATGCCCATTTTCACCATTTCTATTCAATACAGTACAGAAAGTCCTCATCAGAGTAATTAGGCAGAAACAAAAGCAAAACCACAAAGAAATTAAAAAAGGCAATCAAATCAGAAAGAAATTTAATTGTCTCTGTAAATAACACAAAAATCCTAAGGATTCCACCAAAAAAGAGTTAAAACTAATAAACAAATTTAAAAAATTGCAGAATACAAAATCAATATACAAAAATTAGTAGTGTTTCTGAACACTAACAATGAACGATCCTAAATTGAAATTTTAAAAATCTCATATACAATAGCATCAGAAAAATAAAATACTATTTAACCAAAGAAATAAAAACTATGGACAATGCAAACTATAAAATGGTGATGAAAGAAATTTAAGAAGGCCTAATTAAATGGAATTCTATCCTGTGTACATAGATTGGAAGAATCAGTACTGTTAAAATGTCAACATTACCCAAGGTAATTGTATTTATTAGTTAATTCTCACCCTGCTAATAAATACTTGAGGCTGAGTAATTTATAAGGAAAGAGGTTTAATTGGCTTACAGTTCTGCAGGGCTTGGGAAACCTCAGGAAACTTACAGTCATGGTGGAAGTGAAAGCAAACATGTCCTTCTTCACATTGTGAAAGCAAGGAGAAGTGCCAAGCAAAGGGGGGAAAAGCCCCTTACACGATCCTTTGATCTTGCGAGAACTCACTCACTATCATGAAAACACTATGAGGGTAACCATCCCCATGATTAAATTACCTCCCAATGGATCTCTCCCATGAAATGTGGGGATTATGGGAACTACAGTTCAAGATGAGATTTGGGTGGCCACACAGCCAAACCACACAGTGTCATTCCACCACTGGCCCCTCCCAAATCTCATGTCCTCAACATTTCAAAATACAATCATGCCCTTCCAATAGTTCCCCAAAGTCTTAACTCATTACAGCATTAACTCAAAAGTCCAAGTCCAAAGATTCATCTGAGACAAGGAGAGTCCCTCCCGCCTATGAGCCTGTAAAATCAAAATAAGTTAGTTGCTTCCTAGATACAATGGGGTACAGGCATTGGGTAAATATACCCACTCCAAATGGGAGAAATTGGCCAAAACAAAGGGGTTATAGGACCCATGCAAGTCTGAAATCTAATAGGGTGTTCATTAAACCTTAAAGTTCCAAAATGATCACATTTGACTCCATGTCTCACATCCAGGGCACAGTGATGCAAGAGGTGGGCTCTCACAGCCTTAGGTAGCTCCACTCCTGTGACTTTGCAGGGTACAGCTCCCCTTCTGGCTGCTTTCATGAGCTGGCATTGAGTGTCTGCGGCTTTTTCAGGTGCACAGTGCAAGCTGTTGCTGGATTCACTATTCTGGGGTCTGGAGGATGCAACTTTCTCACAGATGGACTAGGCAGTGTACCAGTGGGAACTTTGTGTGGGGGCTCTAACCCCACATTTCCCTTCTGCATTACCCTAGCAGAGGTTCTCCAGGAGGGCTTCACCCTTGCAGCAAACTTCTGTCTGGACATCCAGGTATTTCCATAAATCCTCTGAAATCTAGGCAGAATTGCTCAAACTTCAATTCCTGACTTCTATGCACCCATAGGCTCATCACCTTGTGGAAGCCACCAAGACTTGAGGTTTGCACCCTGTGACACAATGGTTCAAGCTATACCTTGGCCCCTTTTAGCCACATCTGGAGCTGATGAAGCTAGGGTGCAGGGTACCATGCCATGATGCTGCATAGAAAAGGGAAGCCCTGGGCCTGGCCCAGGAAACCATATTTCCCTCCTAGGCCTCCAGACCTGTGATGAGAGGGGCCGCCATGAAGGCCGCTGACATGCGCTGGAGTCATTTTCTGTATTATCTTGTTGATTCACATTTGGCTCATCGTTACTTATGCAAATTTCTGCTCCCCACTTGCATTTCTACCCAGAAAATGGGGGTTTCTTTTCTATCACATTGTCAGGCTGTTTTGCCACTTAGAAATTTCTGTTGGCAGGAGCCCTAAATCATCTCTCTCAAGTTCAAAGTTCCATGGATCTCTAGAGCAGGGGCAAAATGCTGCCAGTCTCTTTGCATAGCAAGAGGGAGCTTTACTGCAGTTTTCAACAAGTTCCTCACCTCCATCTGAGACCACCTTAGCCTGACTTCATTGTCCATATTACTATCAGCATTTTGGTCAAAGCCATTCAACAAGTCTCTAGGAAGTTCCAAACTTTCCCATATCTTTCTGTCTTCTGAGCCCATCAAGTCTGTGGGAAGTTTCAAATTTTCCAACATTTTCCTGTCTTTTTCTGAGCCCTTCAAATGGTTCCAATCTCTGCTTGTTAGCCAGTTCCAAAATCACTTACACATTTTAGGGTACCTTTACAGCAGTGCCCCACTCTCTTCAGTACCAATTTACTGTATTGGTCCATTCTCATACTGCTAATAAAGACATACCTGAGACTGAGTAATTTATAAAGGAAAGAAGTTTAATTGACTCACAGATCAGCATAGCTAGGGAGGCCTCAGGTAACTTGCAATCATTGTAGAAGGGGAAGCAAACACATCCTTCTTCACATGGTAGCAACAAGGAGAAGTGCCAAGCAAAATGGGGAAAGGCCCATATAAAACCATCAGATCTCGTGAGAACTCATTCACTATCATAAGAACAGCATGAGGGTAATCGTCCCAATGATTAAATTACCTCCCACTGGGTCCCTCCCATGACACATAGGGATAATGGGAACAACAATTGAAGATGAGATTTGGGTGAGGACACAGCCAAACCATGTCAGCAAAGTACAGATTCAATACAATCTCTATCAAAATTCCAATGAATTTTTTACCGAGAAAGAAAAGAGAACCTTAAAATTCATATGAAACCAGAAAAGGCCCTGAATAGCCAAAGCAATCTTGAGCAAAATGAAACAAAGCTGGAGGCATTAAACTACATTATTTCAAAATAAACAACAAAGTTGTAGTAAACAGAATGGCATCATACTGCCATAATAAGACATAAAGACCAATATAACAAAATAGAGACCCCAGAAGTAAATCCACACATTTATATACTCAACTAATCTTTGACAAAGGTACCAAGAATACACAATAGGGACAGTAAAATATCTTCTTTTCCTTTGGAAAGGAAAACCAGATATCCACATGCAGAAGAATGAAATTGGACCGTTATCTCATACCATATACAAAAATCAACTTGAAATGGATAAAAGAATTAAATTAAAATCCCCAAACTATAAAACTAGTAGCAGAAAATATTTTTAAAATCTTCTTGATATCGGTCTGAGCAATTATTTTTTGGATATGACCACAAAAATACACACAACAAAAGCAAAAAGAGAAAAATTCAACTATATCAAATTAAAAGGCTTCCACACAACACAAGAAACAATCAATGGAGTGAAAAGATAACCTACAAAATGAAAAAAAAAATTGTAAAGCATACATCTAACAAAGGGCTAATATCCAAAATATATAAGGAACTCAGGAACTCAAACAAAAAACAACCCAATTAAAAAATGGTCAACAGACCAGAACAGACATTTCTTGAAAGGAAATATACAAATGGCCAACAGGTATATGAAAAAATGCTCAAGATCATTAAATATCAGAGCAATGCAAATTAAAACCTCAGTGAGATATCACCTCACACATACTAGAATGGCTATTTTCAGTAGACAAAACACTTAAAACTTTTGGCATGGATGTGGATAAAACGGTATACTATTGGTAGGAATGTAAATTAGTACAGAAATTATGAAAAATGGCATGAAGATTCATTTTAAAGCAAACATAAAACTACCATATGATCTAGCAATCTTACTTCTGGGTATATATCCAAAAGAAATTAAGTCAGTATGTTGAAGAGATACCTGCATTTTCATGTATATTGCACCATTATTCACAACAGACAAGATATGGAATCAACTTAAATGTCTATTGAAAGATGAATGGACAAAGAAAATGGTGTAATACACAATGGAACACTATTCAGCCTCAAAAAAACAAGAAAATTCTGTCATTTGAGACAACATGGATGAACCTGGAGGATGTTATGTTAAGTGAAATAAGCCAGGCATGGAAAGACAAATACCTCTTGGTCTCATTTTATATGTAGAATTTAACAAGTGGAACTCAGGGAAGCAGTGAGTAAAATTGTGAATGTCAAAGGATTAAGGCAGGGAAGGAAATGGTGAGATGTTGGCCAGTAGTTACAATGTTTCAGTTAGGATGAAGAAGTTCTAGAGGTATCTTGCGCAGCATCGTTACTATTGTCAATAATAACGTATAGTATACTTGAAAATAGCTAAAATAGTAGATCTTAAGTGTTCTCACCACACACACATGCACATATACACACACGGAATCATGTGAAGTGATGAATATCTTAATTAGCTTGCTTGTGGTAAATTTCACAATATGTCGTGTATTAAAACATCACATTGTATACCTTAAACATATAAGATTTCTGTTTTTATCAATTATACTTCAGTGCAACTGGGGAAAAAAGATTGTATGAAGATTCTATATTTGTATAATGTCTTGATGGTGACATAAGAGTTATCCTGTAATTTGTATGTTATAACTTTAATTTTAAGGGAAGTATATTAATATTTGTAACATTTTAATACCTGCAGAAGTAAACAAGATGTTTAGCATGGACCTTGCATGTGTACCACATTATACAGCATCATTCATGGAACCAACTGTATTTTCCTCACAAAGATCATGCTTTCCTCTGGCTTAATTCCTAGTTCTGTTGTCAGGTCACGCCCAGACTGCATGCCATCCTTCCTTGAAAATTCACTCAAACAAGTAATAAGAAGAGCTACTATGTGGCAGAGCTTCTTACATGCCAGGCACTGTGTTAAGTACATTGTATATATTACTGCATCAATTCTCACAACTCAAGGAAATAGGAATTATTATGTTCACTTTAGAGAGGTTGACTTATGGTCATGTTTAGAAACTAGTGGATTTAGTTAGATATCAAGTTAGATTAATATTAAAACCCAAGCTTTTAACCACTGCATTATTTTCAGCTCAGTTCATCTTTGTAAATTTTAACACTGAATGTAACAGAGAAAGGGTTAGGTTGAAGACATAACAGTTATTTCTATGTTTTAGAATAAAATATTTAACCTACTAGATTCTTATGTCATCTTCTTAAAAATAGAAATAACCTCAAAATAGCTAGCGAGTCATGGAAAATCATTTAGAAGTGTGCCTGGAATCTATTAGGTCAATAATTCTAAAGCTTTAAAAAATCCAATTAGCTAAATCTTTCAATCATCCTTTTCAATGAATAAAAACCAAACAACCAAGGATGCTCTGATACAGGCATGTGTAAATATGCATGACCAAGATAGGTGAGAACTCTGCTTCTGTGGATCGTGCATTCTGGCATCACACAAATAATTAAAAAGTAATCCAAATACCATCAAGATAATTTCAGATTGTGAGAATGTCTATGAAAAAATAAAGAGAATAATGTGATGGAAAGCAAACTTGTACAGAGGCTCTTTTAATGCGGGTGAGAATAAGCTTCTATTAGCAGGGATTGTTAAGATAGATAAAACTAAATAAATAATATGCTTCACATTTTATATTTTATATCCATGCAAATTCAACACCCTGTATTTGCTTCAGTAGCAAAATGATATTTTGAATTACTATAGAAATTACTGAAATTACCTCCCAAATATCAGAATAAAATTAGTGACCCAGAATGCCAAGTGTTGCTTATCCTGCTCTAAGCAAGTGCTACTTATACCATCAGAGAGAAAATCACTGGAGAAGGTATTAGTGAATACCCAGTTATTGTTAGGGGTATATCCTGTATTCTTCTGTGAAGATCTGTCCAAGAGAGACTCAAGGTTTTCATAGACTAACATTGGGTTTAATCATTTACTTAGAAGATATTCACAACCAAAGCTAACCAATTCTTAAATAAATATAATATTCCTGTAGTCCAAAGCAGTAGAGATATACCTGTAAGACTCATTCTCTTCCTGAATTTCTGTGTGTGTATTGTTGTTGTTGATGATGATGATCATGATGATGATGATGATGATGCTACTCTTTAAATTTGGATGGCAAAAAGAGCAATGTTTTACATGTATGATCACACACTATTTGGTATACTGAGGAATAGGTACCCATCTCCTTTTTGGTACAAACACACTTCCAAGGCCTTTCATACTAAATGACTCTTTTGATGATGGACTGACCATACAAGCAAGGTGGTTATCTATGCCATTTAAATAAAGAAAAAATAGGCCAGGCATGGTAGCTCACCCCTGTAATTCCAGCATTTTGGGAAGCCAAGGCAGGCAGATTGCTTGAGCTAAGGAGTCTTAGATCAGTGTGGAGAACATGGCAAACAACCATGTCTTTACGAAAAAATACAAAAACTAACCAGGTGTGATGGGTGCGTGCCTGTAGTCCCAGCTACTCAGGAGACTGAGGTGGGAGGATCACCTGAGTCTGGGATGTCGAGGGAGCCAAGATCGTGCAATTGCACTCCAGCCTGAATGACAGAGTGAGGCCTTATCTCAAAAAAGAATAAGAAAAAAAGAAAAGAAAATTATAAATAGAAGAACTGTAGAGCTGGAAACAATTTTTTCATCATTTCAAATTCTTAGGTTGGGTATATGAATTAATTTTCAGAGTTGTAACACACTTTTATGCATTAATCATGGGACTGTTAATTATCTATTCCCCTCTAAGAAAAGCTGCATAGGCATTTGCCTCTCTACCCGATCATCACTGTTGATGCCATTTAGTCTCTGACTGTGATTACTTGCAGCTGGGGTCCATTCACAACAACATTTTTATATCATGTGCAAGATTAGAGCAAACAAACTACTTTGACTACAGTATTCTCCAATTACATTAATTTTATCCACTGATGTCTTTATTTCCTTCCTTTCTAATTTAACTGTGTAATGTGAAAATTGACCCTATTTTTGTGCCTATTGTGATGTTCTTAATCCTCTCTTTCTTCCCACATGGTGTTAGTTGCATAAGAGGACTTCACAAATAAACTCTAATGGGAACAAGAGGATTTTCCTTTTTGCAGAAAATTCCCAAAATGAGTCCTACACTTAAATTTCCAAGCTTTGAGTTGGAGGGAAGATGTAGCAGACATCCATTACAAAAACCTATAGCAGCTATACACTTCTGTCACCTACACTTGTAATCTTTCCACCTCTCAGGACAGAATCACAGCAGTTAGATCTGGCTAAATGGAGAAAGCTATGCAGGGAATCATGGAATTGAGTGTGGTAAATGGTGATGGAAAGGAAATCATAGAAAAGAAAACAATATTAAAAAGATAAAAGAGACATAAAGAGGAAGAACAGATAAAGACAATACACAAAGCAGTGATGTTGCATGTTCTTTCAAGGTGTGGAGAGTCATGGTGGTACAGCCAATCACCTCTTGGATGTAAGTACTTGGACAGAACAGTAAAGGGAACCTCTTGAGTTACAGTGTTCTATGGATGAAGAAATGCAAGCAAACATCACATTAGACAAATTATGGACTGAAAAAAATAATTAAAGTAGGACTCACATTTTAAGATTTAAGAAGTAAATATTAAATAATCGCATTAAGATACGTAGTGTGGCACCCATCACTGCATACATATATGTGCTTTTTAAAATTGGATAAATATTGTTCAGTCCGAATTCAAGTACTCTTTAGGGTCCTTGAGTTTGGCACAATGATTCAGAAAAAGATTATCAACTAACAATTGGAACTATATAGATATACCAAATAGTACCATGTAATATGTTATGTAGTTATATATACTACATGTTTTTTAAAAATCGATAATATTGGTATTTTTGTTTCCCCTGGGGAATTGTTTGCAGCAGAAGTCACTCGGAACCTAGGGAGGAGACTCAGGCTCAGTTTAAGCTCCCCAAGCTTTAGTTGTCTCACCTTGGCAAGTCACAGATGTGAGCTGTTTATACAAAAGTTAACCGTTTTATTGATTACTTTAAAATCCCTGCTTTATGAGCAAGGGTCTGTGACAATTCACATATATGGTTTTTAAAAGTAGGCATTTGTACTTAGATTTGAGTAACTCTGGTGTTAATGCATTTAAGGTTTAATAATTATGTATTTTAGTGAAAAAAAAAGGATAGTGACTCTAACATTTGCATATGCCTGGTGAAACTGTGAACGTTTTATAATTTTTATTCTCAGTGTTGGAGTGATGGAATTATACAGACGTGGATGTAAACAATTTTAAGAGTTCTTATGTTCTGTCTCTCTGACCTTCCCCCTGCTTCATTGTGGCTAGAACACTCAGAAAGCTGGGCAGTGGCTTCCAGGCAGCTTGGGTTAAAATTTTATCTTTGCTACTTACTAATCCTCCAAGCTTGGGAGCGTAACTTCATATTCCTGGTCTTTGCTTTTATTTGACAGTCTCACAGGGCTGCTGAAAGAATCTAAGGCCGTCACATTCGTAAGGATGCTTAGTAGTTATGCAAATCTTGGCAGAGTCTCTGCTACTCATAATAATCAGGATGTATAAAAATGTGCCACCTTAAAATGACCACCTGGCATTTAAAATCATCTGAATACATCAATTATACTTTGGTAGCAACCACCTGCACTGTGCAAGCAAATTAAATTATTATTTTGTTGTTGTTGTTATTAAAACTCACCATTGCATTTTAGTAGAAAGAGGAAGCTCTGAGACAAGGAAAGAGCCCTGGAATCTGAGATCAGACCTAGATCTGCCCGATGATTTATTACAAAAGTAAACACTTCAATTACCCCTCTGGAAAGCAAAAGAAGACAATTATATTTCAGAAGTTGGATTTTTCCCCAATTCATCTCTACGGGTCTAGTAATATAGCTGCTAACTGAATAAAATATGATGTTTAATACTTTTAAAAGGTAAATCTTTAAAATGAAAATATATTAGCTGTAAGAAAATATATAAAGAAAAAACCAATTCTAAGGAGTATTAACGATTCATACATAAAACTACTGCTCTCCCTTTCTTGCTAATGTAATATTTCTTAACTTTATCTTTCTTTATCCACAGAGAAATAACAACAGTATCTGCTCTAAGATCCCGTGCAGACTTGTCCAACTCCTTGCCCCAAGTCAAAAACCAGTTGTGATGGTTTCTATAACATTTTTTCTTTTTCTTTTTTTTTTTTTTTTTTGAGACGGAGTCTCGCTCTGTCGCCCAGGCTGGAGTGCAGTGGCGCGATCTCGGCTCACTGCAAGCTCCGCCTCCCGGGTTTACACCATTCTCCTGCCTCAGCCTCCCGAGTAGCTGGGACTACAGGCGCCGCCACCTCGCCCGGCTAGTTTTTTTGTATTTTTTTAGTAGAGAAGGGGTTTCACCGTGTTAGCCAGGATGGTCTCGATCTCCTGACCTCGTGATCCGCCCGTCTCGGCCTCCCAAAGTGCTGGGATTACAGGCTTGAGCCACCGCGCCCGGCTCTATAACATTTTTTCAAATGTTTCAAATGATGATTGATCCTTCTATATGTTTTTTAGTAGCTCTGGCAACCTGGTATCATAAATTAAATGAATAGTACCGACAGTTTCACAAATAGGACTGCCTTTGATTTGGTTTAGGATTTATTATACACACAATCCATGTTTAATACCACAGATCAATAACATAACCATTGGCAAACTTTTTACTTACTCCACCCAGCTTCAGGTATTTTCTTGCCTGAATCCCAAACGTGTCTGATTCACAGTCAAAGATTTGGAGTCCCAGCTAAACTATTTATTATCCTATCAATTTAATTGTAAAATTTCACATTTGATTTTTATTTTAAGTATATACCTTTTGCTGAATGAATAATGTATTCCTTTCACATCCACTGATAGATTTCTACTTCAAGAAGTTCACATATCTATTCAATGTATCATACAGTTAAGCAACACAGCTTGGAATTTACCAGTGAATACAACTGTAACGTGAATCTTCAAAGCTTTCACTTTTCTCTCTTACATTCTTTTGCCATACCCTACCAAACGACACCACTCACACAAATGGAGAAAGCATTGGATTTAGAGTTCTGATTTTTAGAATCCAGTACCAGTTGTATCAGACATTACCTAGGAAAAACTGGAGCTTTTGTGTAATTCTCTGTAAATTCATAATGTTTGAATGAGATAATTTCTAAAGCATCTTCCATTCTGTTGTTTGTATTATGTAATCCCTGTTGACATGCTTATTTTAGTCTCTTGTAATATCTCAATTCATATTCCTTGCCTAGAAAATATATCTGCTTGCGGACCAGGCACAGTGGCTCACGCCTGTAATCCCAGCACTTTGGGAGGTCGAGGGAGGCAGATCACAAGGTCAGGAGTTCGAAACCAGCCCGGCCAACATGGTGAAACCCCATCTCTACTAAAAATACAAAAATAAGCTGCCTGTGGTGGCATATGCCTGTAATCTCAGCTACTCAGGAGGCTGAGGTAGGAGAATAACTTGACCCTGGCGGGTGGAGGCTGCAGTGAGCCAAGTACCACTGCACTCCAGCCTGGGTGACAGAAAAAAATAAAAATAAAAAAGATGATATGTCTCCTCTTCTAAGAAAAAATATTAGTGTATCAAACTTGAGTTAGTTTCTTTACATCAGCTAAATTCTAAAATTATCAGAATCAATACAAAGTAGCAGTAAAGTACTAGGAGGCTCTCTAATAAAAGAAATAAGTCATAATTCACACATGTGAATACACACACATACACACACACCATTATATTATGAATGCTAAATAATTGTGATAGGATAAAAGAGATGATGAGGTTTAATGGGATAAAATTTCTTCTGAAATAATGAGTTCCCTATCACTGCAAATAACCAAGAAGTAAATAAAATTTTTATCTGCCAAAGATTTTTAAGAGACATTCTATTTTGAATTGGACGTTGGAATAGATTACATTTACTATCTCTTCTAAAATCTGAGGTTCTGTGATTGTACAAAACCTTAAAAGCTAAGTTTAAGAAGTGAGTCAAGTATTTTCAGTTTTGCAAAACTTACTTCAAAGAAAATGAGTGGACTTCTATAAAAGGCTCAAATGATTTCTTAGAAATCAAATAGCTCTTGCACAAAAACTGTTTGATGGCTTAAGTATAAATGAATCAGAAACATATGGATTAACCTTCTTATGAAATATGATAGGAAAGTAATGCTTGGTAAATTTTCTTTTACTTTTTCTTTTTTTTTTTTTTTTGAGGGGGGCTTCTTGAACTAAAATCTTTGGAAAATTGTTCAAGATGTTTTAATGACCCCAAAATGCATTTGGATTTACTCTGGTCTGCTATAAGCAATTTGAAGCCTTTAATTTCCTTTTTCTATTGTGTCTGGACAAAGTTCAATTCAATTTTCTACCAGCTGTTGACTGTCTCTGTTTAGTACACTGACTCTTTACTGTTGCTATTTTAAGTATGTTCACTTGCTTTACACATTTGGAAAAAATGACTAAAGAGTTTGAACTATTAAATATTGCAAAATATTTGTTGCTACTATTTAAATCTGATCTGCGAAATGTCTCTGTTTGCCAAATCATTTGACTTATGAGTATAATTTGTATAAGATCAAATTGTAATGAAGAGTTGATAAACATAGAAGAGCCTACAAACAAATTTCCAGGGAAGTGCAGTGTTTGTTCTAAATAACATTGGCTTGAGTATTTAATAGAGAGAATGGGAATTTAGAAATAAATGTGTCGTTGGGAGATGCCATCATGTTAAAGTAGAAACTATATGTCAGCTATAAGTTATCTTGAATAGTATAAAAAGATATAGACATTGAAGATTTTATAAACTGTCAAACCTTTAATTTAAATGTCAATATGATTCACTTGATTTACTTGATTAAAAAAACTTTATTCTAGAAATTTATATTTCTTCCTATAAATTAAAACTGGCATAAAATATTGTTTTAATACCAGGAATTTAGGAAGCTGAAGAGGGAGGATTGCTTGAGCCCAGGAAACTGATACTAGTGTGGGCAACACAGTAAGACATTGTCTCTACTAAAAAATACTAAAATAAAAACAAATAGCCAGGCAAGGTGGCACCTTAGCTACTCAGAAGGCTGAGGTGGGAGGATCAATCTCTTGAGTATAAGAGGTCCAGGCTGCAGTGAGCTATGATCATGCCACTGCACTCCAGTCTGGGCAACACAGCAGGCAATACCCTGACTGTATATGGTTTTGGACTATGTTTCCAAAATGATAGCCACCTGCTTTACAGATTCTCACCAATAATAATTTCCCATAGACTATAGCTCATAATATATATTATGTAGGACTTTTAAACATATTTCGGATAGTTCAACTTGATACCAATTTAAATATTGCTACATACAGCTTTCTTAAGATGCAGAAGCAATGTGGATTACGCTGCTAGTGGAAACAAAGCTCATGTGCTCATTTGGTTTAAGTAGATTCCGAAAACTAATGGCATTATCTACATTGGTACAATGTCTTAGTCAGCTTGGGCTACCATAACAAAATATCATTTACTAGATGGTATAAGCAACATAAATGTATTTTTCACAGTTCTGGAGGATGGAAGTCTGAAATCAGAATGCCAGCATGATTAGATTTTGGTGAGGGCTCTCTTCGTGGCTTGCAGATGGCCAGCTCCTCACAATTCCTCACACAGCAGAAAGAGAGAGGGAGAGTAAACTCCCTGGTGTCTCTTCTTATGAGGGCACTAATTTTTTTTATGAGGGCCTCACTCTCATAACCTCATCTAAACCTAATTTTCTCCAAAATACTCCATCTCTGAATACCATAACATTGGGGGTTATGTCTTTATCACACATATTTTTGAAGGAAACACAATTCATTCCTTAACATTTTTCCCTCACCCCCTTAAATTCTTGTCCTTCTCACATACAAAACACAGTCATTTCATCCCAATAGCCCTAAAATTCTTAGCTCATCCCAACTCTGAGTCTGAAGTCCAAAGTCTCAACTAAGTGTTATCTAAATCAGATGTGGTTTATACTTGAGGTATGATGTATCCTAAGGCAAAATTCCTTGCCTGCTGTCAATCTGTAAAACCAGACAAGTTATGTGCTTCAAATATAATGACTGGACAGGCATAAGCTGTCTCATTCTAGCTTTCAGGATCCCATTTCTTTCCACTTCATGCCCTCACTTTAATTGTAAACACCTTTCAATGCTGGAAGTTCAACTTGAATTGTAATTAAACTAATCACAGAATGAGATTCTGCATTTGACTTTCAGCAATCTCAGCCCTTACTGGAGATAAACGTTTCTATGAAGGCACACATACAAGCTTTCAAGTTGTGTATGTGATGTTTGAGCTGAGAATTCAAATCCCTGAGATCATTCTTTTCTTTTCCCACTTTATTCAGACAATAAGCTCAGCCAGCCCATCTCATTAAATTTGTTAGTTTGCAGAAAATATTCAAAAATATCACATTATACAGTTACCCAGATCTTTGTTTCCTTTAAATGGTTAAGAATTTCTAATGGTGACATCTTATGTATCTGTATTGCCTGCCATGGACTGTCAGTGCTCTCTTTACTACCGGAAATTGAGTTACTATTATACTTAAATCTAAGCAAATTAAGGAGCCAATTTTAGAAATCCCAGAATCAATTCAGAAAATACTCTTAAAATTATGTTCCTCTAAAACAACTCTGGGTACCAAAATCTGTATCAGTTGGGAATCTCCAGAAAAATAGCACCAATAGGAGATAGATAGATAGATAGATAGACAGATAGATAGATAAGAGACAGAGAGAGAGAGAGAGAGAGAGAGAGAGAGAGAGAGAGATGATAGAGAGAGAGAGAGAGAGATAAAAATACATATTATAAGAAATTAGCACACATGTTATGGAGGATGAGAGATCCCAAGATCTGCAGTTAGCAAGCTGTAGAATCAGGAGAGCCAATGAGGTATAAGTCCCAGTTCAAGAGCTGGCAGGCTGAAGTTCTGAGAAGAGCAAATGTTTCAGTTCAAGTCTGAAGGGCAGAAAAAAATCAAGCAGCCGGGCAGGTGGAGTTTCCCTTAATGCAGAAAGGGTTAGCATTTTTGTTTTATCTAGGTCTTCAAATGATTGGATGAGACCCATTACATTACAAAGCATAATCTTTTTTACTCAGTCTGCTGATGAAAATGTTAACCTCATCCAAAAATAATCTCACTGACACACACAGAATAATGTTTGACTAAATATCTGGGCACTCCATGGCCCAATCAAGTTGATGGATAAAATTAACATCACATACTTATTGATCTGCTTATTGAATAGTAGTGGTTTTTTAAAATAAATTCAGTTATACAGCTAAATATATTAATCAGAATACAAATTATTTTAATATGTACTAATGTGAGCCTACATAAAAAAATTAATTGGTTTGAGGTCATTCAAAAGATTCAGTTAAACTATACATTCCTCAGTATTTCTTAACTCCTAAAATAGTCTTTTATAGTCAAATAGGAGGTTAATAAAGAGTCTATCAAGAAAGAAAAGGATTTCTCATCTTTGCAATCAATTAACAGAGTAGTTAATATGTATCTCAATATCAGAAAGTGAAGGGTTAGAATTGTAGTAGAAACACTAGACTGTGAAGGCAGGATGTGAGTAAATATTTATTTAGATCTCCTGGGATTCTATCCACTATCCATCTAACGACTTAGTCACTCATTACCTATTTATGTGCAGAATTATAAGCCAGGCACTGTGATAGGTGTCATAAACATTGAAACAATGAAAATAAGCTCTTACTCTCTCCAGCTTACCATTCAGTAGGAGAGGGTCGACATGTTAACTATAATGATGAAACGCTATGGTATTTATATAGAGAAAGTACAATAGGTACAAAAAGGAGGATGTGTCTAATTCTAGTGGAATAGGAAAAGGTGGTTAGGACAGGCTTCAGAGTAACAAATCTTTAAAGATAAGTAGTTATCTACCAAGGGGATGTAAATAAAAGGGGCATTTCCAGCAAGAAAGCAGCTTGGGCAAAGGCACAGATTCAAGACACAGCATAGTTTTGGAAATTACATATACTTCAGTACTTCAGCATAGCTAGAACATAATCTTATGCTAGCATAAATTGTAGCAGAATTATGCTAAGAGAGTACTGAGTCAGTTTTTTTGTTTGATGTCTTGGGTATTCTCTGTCTTCTTTCTTCCCTGGAGTATTACTCAGAAATCTTTGCCCACTCCAATGTCCTGAAGAGTTTCCCCAAGGTCATAGATTTAAATCTTTAATCCATTTTAATCTATTTTTTTATTTTTTATTTTTGTATGGTGAGAGACGGGGTCTAGTTTCATTCTTCTGCATATGGATATCCAGTTTTCCCAGCACCATTTATTGAAGAGACTGTTCTTTTCCTAATGTATGTTCTCAGCACTTTTGTCAAAACTGAGTTCACTATACATGTATGGACTTATTTCTGAGTTCTTTATTCTATTCCACTGGCCTATGTGTCTGTTTTTACATCAGTACCATGCCTTTTTGGTTACTATAACTCTCTAGTATAATTTGAAGTCAGGTAATATGATTCCTTTAGTTGCGTTTATTTTACTTAACTTTGACTGTCCTTATGTGTTCTCTGTTTTCTTCTAGCTCTGGTCTCTGTCTCAGTGAAGAACATTCCCAGATCCTTTGATATGTCACTTTCCATATATTTAGCTAATAGGAGATACCCATGGAACACTAGAAAGCAGGGAGAGGGGAAAAGCCATGGAATCTTGCCCTTTCTTGCTCTGCTTTCAACATGGAATGCCGCTGAAAGTAACAGTGTCTCTCTGCTTCTCCAGTTACCACCGGACTACTCCTCACTTCATGGACATAGTTGATGCTGGACAGCCTCCACTCTGGTTCTCAATGTAAAGCTCTGACTTCCGGGCTCCGTCAATACCACAACCTTCATTGTCCTTCCAGGCATAAAGGCAGTACCTTTTTCCTGCTGTTGTTGGTCCTTGGGGTGACTCACTGTTCCCCATTTGGCTCTTCAGTTATCATCTTTGCAAATTTCAAAATTGAATTTCTTCTGCTATTGAGACATATGTAGCTTGTGATTTTTTTGAATGAGTCTTTCCCGATTTAGGCACTTACAGCCACATCAAAAGTCAAATGGTTCTCCTTTCATAATATAATACACAAGTAATTTTCTTTAGTAGTTGCTAAAGACTAAATTAAAATATTGACTCCTGAATGGCCAGTGGGTTAATGAACAGATTAAGGAGGAAAATTAAAAAATTCTTAAAACAAATGATAATGAAAACACAACACACCAAAACCTATGGGATACAGTAAAAGTCACACTGAAAGAGCAGTGTATAAGTGCCTACATCAAACAAGAAGAAAATTTTGAAGTAAATAACCTTGTGATGCAGGTTAAAGAATTAGAAAAACAAAAGCAAACTCAAACCCAAAATTAGGAGAAGAAAATAATAAAGATCAGAGCAGAAATAAATGAAATTGAAATGAAGAAAATAATACACAAGATCAGTGCAACAAAAAGTTGAGGTTTTTTTTTTGAAAGATAAAAAGTACTGACAACACTTTAGCCAGACTAAGAAAGAAAAACGAGAGAGAAGATCCACATAAATAATATTAGAGGCTGGGTGCAGTGACTCATGCCTGTAATCCCAGCACTTTGGGAGGCCGAGGTGGGTGAATTACGAGGTCAAGAGATCGAGATCATCCTGGCCAACATAGTGAAACCCTGTCTCTACTAAAAATACAAAAATTAGCTGGGCATGGTGGCACGTGCCTGTAGTCCCAGTTACTTGGGAGGCTGAAGCAGGAGAATCGCTTCAACCCAGGGGCAGAGGTTGCAGTCAGCCGAGATCGCACCACTATAGTCCAGCCTGGTGACAGAGAGAGACTCTGTCTCAAAAATAATAATAATATGATAACATTAGAGAGGAAAACGGGAGACATTACAACCAATACCACAGAAATTCAAAAGGTCATTACTGGCTACAATAGCAACAGTATGCCAATAAATGTAAAAATCTAGAAGAAATAGATAGATTCCTAGAAACATACAACCTATCAAGATTGAACATAAAATCCAAAACTTGAATAGACCACTAACAAGTAATGAGAACAAAGCCATAATAAAAAATCTCCCAGAAGAAAAAAAAAGCCTGGGACCCAAGGCCTTCACTGCTGAATTCTACCAAAGATTTCAAGAAGAACTAACATCAATCCTACTTAAACTATTTAAAAATGTAGAGGTGGGGGGTATACTTCCAAATGCTTCATTCTATGAGGTCATTATTACCCTGACACCAAAACCAGAGAAAGACACAGCAACGAAAATAAAAGTACAGGTCAATGTCACTGATGAAGATTGATGCAAAAATCCTCAACAAGATACTTGCAAACCAAATTCAACAACACATTAAAAAGATTATTCATCATGACCAAGTGGAATTTATCCCAGGGATACAAGGATGGCTAACATATGCAAATCAATCAATGTGAAACATCATATTAGCAGAATGAAGGACAAAAGCCACATGATCATTTCAATTGATGTTAAAACAAACATCTAATAAAATTCAACATCCCTTCATGATAAAAATTTTCAAAAAACTGGGTACAGAAGGAACATAACTCAGCATAATAAAAGCCACATATGACAGACCCACAGCTAGTATCGTACTAAATGGGAGAAAACTGAAACCCTTTCCTCTAATATTGGGAACGCAACAAGGATGCCCACTTTCACCACTATTATTCAACATGGTACTGGAAGTCCCAGCTAGAGCAATCATACAAAAGAAAGAAATAAAGGGCACCCAAATTGGAAAGGAATAAATCAAATTTTCCTTATTTGCAGATGATATAATCTTATATTTGCAAAAACCTAAAGACTCCACCAAAAAAACTATTAGTATTGTTAAACAAATTCAGGAAAGCTGCAGGATCCAAAATTAGAAAAAAAAAAAAATCAATAGAATTTCTATATACTAATAGCAAACAATATGAAAAAGAAATCAAGAAAACTGATCCCATTTATCATAGTTAGAAATAACATAAAATACCTAGGAATTAACCAAAGAAGTGAAAGATCTCTACAATAAACCCTATATAAAATTAATGCAAGAAATTAAAGAAGATCCTCAAAAAATGGAAAGTTGTTTCATGTTCACAGTTTGGAAAAATGAGTATTTTCAAAATGCCCATACTATTAAAGCGATCTACAGATTCAATGCAATCTCCAAATTCAATGCAATCTCTATCAAAATACCAAAAAAATTCCTCACAGAAATAGAAAAAAACTATCCTAAAATATATTTGGAACTACAAAAGTCACAGAATAGCCAAAGCTATCTTAAATAAAAAGAATAAGATTGGGGGGATCCCATTACCTGCCTTTGACTTACACTGCAGAGCTATAGTAACCAAAAAGGCATGGTACCGACATAAAAACAGACTCATAGTGGAACAGAATAGAGAATCCAGAAACAAATCCATACATCTACAGTGAATTCATTTTTGGCAAAAGTACCAAGAACATTTCTTGAGAAAAGGACACTCTCTTCAATCGATGGTGATGGGAAAACTGGATATCCATATGCAGAAGAATGAAGCTAGATTCCTATTTTTCACAAAACATAAAAATCAAATCAAAATGGATTAAAATGGATTAAAGACTTAAATCTAAGACCTCAAACTATGAAACTACTGAAAGAAAGCCTTGGGGAATCTCTTCAGGACATTGGAGTGGGCAAAGATTTCTTGAGTAATACTCCACAAGCACAGGTTACCAAAGCAAATATGGACAGATGGGATTACATCAAGTTAAAATGCTTCTGCCTAGCAAAGGAAACAATCAACAAAGTGAAGAAACAACCCCCAGAATGGGAGAAAATGTTTGCAAACAACCCATCTGACAAGGGAGTAATAAACAGAATCCATAAAGAGCTCAATCAAGTCTATAGAAAAAAAAAAAACTAATAATTTAACTTAAAAATAGGCAACAGATCTGAATAGACATTTCTCAAAAAGGGACATACAAATGTCAGACAGGTACATGAAAGGGTGCTCAGCGTTATTGATCATCAGAGAAATGCAAATAAAAACTACAATGACATATCTCACACCAGTTAAAATTGCTTTTATCCAAAAGACCGGCAATAACAAATGCTAGTGAAGATGTGAAGAAAAGGGAAGTCCTGTCCATTGTTGATGGGAGTGTAAATAAGTACACCCACTAGGGAGAACAGTTTGGAGGTTCCTCAAAAAATACAATAGCCAATATTTGGAAGCAACGTAAGTATTCATCAACAGGTGAATGGATAAAAAAATGTGATTATTAAAACACAAAGGAGTACTATTCAGCCATGAAAAGATTGAGGACCTGTTATTTGCAACATGGATGAAACTGGAGGTCATTATGTTAAGTGAAATAAGCCAGGCCCAGAAAGACAAACTTCACATGTTCTCACTTCTTTGTGAAGCTAAAAATTAAAACAATTGAACTCACAGAGAGAGTATAGAAGGATCGTGGGGGTGAGACATGTGATGGGGTGTTGGGGATTGTTAATGGGTACAAAAAATGGAATGAATGAGACTTACCATTTGCTAACACAACGGGGTGACTATAGTCAATAATAATTGAATTGTACATTTAAAAATAACTGAAAGACTATAGTTGGATTATTTGTAAGACAAAGGGCAAATGTTTGAAGTAATAGACACCCCAATTACCCTGACGTGATAATTAGACATTGCATGCCTGAATCAAAATTTGTCATGAACCTATAAATGTATGTATACACACACTATGTACCCACATAATTAAAAATTAAAAACTTGACTAACTTCAATCATTTATATCTACTATGTGAAAAAAAATAATAAAAGGACAGGGCCCAAGATTCTGAGCTTTTTGTCAGTCTTGTCCATGAAGATTTTGTTCCATGAAACATAAAAGTCTGCATCTTTTCCCAAGTTTATTTTCTATTGCCATAAGGAAAGTGAGTGGAATGAGTTGTAGGCTAGACTCAACAGTAGCACATGATTAAAAGTAGTTTGCCAATAACTCAGGCACATAGTTCAGTTCATTCCGTGTTAGCTCACAGCATGCCTAGGGGTTGAAATAGTACCCGGTGTCAATACTTCAACACCTATTTTAGCCTGTTCAGCCAACACTGTTCCAAGTTGGCACCTCTTCGAATACATCATTCTTACTCTATATCAGAGCAAAATGCCAAGATTTGACAGATTTGATTTAGATGGTGTGAAGGGCACCAATCAAGTAAACATATTGAAAAATTTTTAAAAATCAATAACACTGACATTCAGCTGTCCCTAAAGTCTTATCAGTTGCTGCCTGATACCTCATAGATTTTTCAGTTTTTAGTTGAAGGTTTGATTTGCTGATAATAGGCTCTGTAATGCCTCTTATCTCTTTAGGAGGGAATTTTAAATTAAGTTCATTTAATTTAAGTATAATCCAACATTTCTCATCTGGTGTAGAACTATAAGAGTTATCATTGATTTTAGCAAATATTTATTTAGCATCTAATATCATTAAGGTACTGAGATGGTAGAGTCTCTGAAGGGGGACTCTTGAGTTTTTAATACATTGGAATATAAAACAAATACAGGGCACAGGCACTTAAAGAATAAATATTATGACTTATAAAAGCTAAGGTTGTAAACATTGTTGCATATGATAGTCAAATGGATCTCATAAGCAACTTTCAGAATCTGTGCCTACTGACCCAATTATAGCAAGAGTGACTAGTGCTGGCCTCCCCCTTCAGTGAAGTAAGAACTTCCTTGAGAAGAAAAAATTAAAATGCTCATTCTATGTGAGAACCTGAGCCCAGGTTGTATGTAGATGCCATATATCGGTGTTCTGGTCAACAGCCCAGCTGAGGTTCCAGATGTGAGTGAAGAACCCCTTAAGCTAGCTCTAGCTCCGGCCATTGTCAGAGTGCAAATGCATGAGAGAATCAGAAACACCTAGTTGAGCCTAACCAAGTACTCAAATTAAAAACCATAGGAATAGAATAATGGTTGGCATTTTGACCCCTAAGTTTGGAGATTTTGTATTATATAAGCAATAGATAAGTGGGTCATCATAGTGGCTATTTTTGTTTTGAATTTTTAAAATTTTCTTTCTTTGGACACAATCATGTGTGGTATCTTCTTATTGCCTTGTACAAAAGTGTTCAGTTGTCTTAGATTTCCTATCAAATCCTTCTGCTGGTTATTACATACTAGTTATAATTTGCTTTTGGTGCTAATTTTCTTCATCTTGCTATTTCTCATTTTTCTTTTCCTTCACACCATTAATAACATCATTTTCAACCTGGTACCAAGATGAAGTCACTAGCTAGATTGGTTCCCTCTTGCTAACAATTTCAAGATAAAATGGGTAGTTTGCTCTGTATTGATTATATGTGAATGTATCAGATGGTAAATAAGTATTTGTAAGTGATGTTGACTGATTATAATAATCCAATAGATTTGTGGCATTAAGTGGAGTCATAGTGTTAAAATAGCACTTCTTCACAAAAGTTAACCTAGAGCCTGGTAGGTGAATTTGGGAAGGTTTCCACAATCTATAGAAATGTGATGAAAAATTGACTTAAAATCTTTTCCAAAGTGGAAATCATGGAAAAGAGGGATGTTGTCCATTTTCAGCTTTCTCTCTTTAAGTCTATTTGTGAATAGATTCATCATCATTGGCATCTAACAAGAATCTTCAAAGAAGAATGATAAGACTTCTTTCCCAAAAGTTACAAGTCAGCATCAAATTCCAAAATTGGATATGAAATGTAATGAAGTGAAAGGAAATAATATGATCTGTCAGTTTACAGTAATTTGTAGGTGACAGCTTGGCTCTGTTTATTATCCAAATGGGAAGACAATACTCTCTTCCTTTTTCTTTCTTTTAGGCTTTCTGCCTGTGGGTGTTACATATTTTTCCCTTCTTCAACTAACCATGTCTGAGCAGGACAGCTGACCTTCAAAACTAAATATGATTAAAGCTGAACAAATCAGGTAATTACAATAAAAACATGGTTTGACAAGCAACCTCTGGACAGAATTATAGTTCCATATACACACTACACATTCAATTAAAGTGATTCGAAATGAGGAAACTAATGTTTTTACCTAAGACTTTGAAGCTGCCAATGATCTCCCTTCCACAATGGATTACAGAAGAAATCAGAAGGAATGGAAATATCCAATGTGTTTATGCAGGCTTGCTTCCCTTACAGGTGAAGGGCATTCTTCTTAGAGCCTCAGTGTGCATTGTAATTTTAAATAATTTTTATTGTTTCATATTCTAATTTCTTATTCAAATTCAAATATGATATGTTAATGAACTATAATTACATAAGATTTTCTATTATGCATCTATGACTTTATCTTATATAGATATTGTACCATGTTTCTATAAATATAACCATACATTCTACTATTTTGGCTAATGCCAAATAGATTATTGACAGAATCAAATTTGTGTACAGACATCAGAGAAAATCTAACTATCCTTTTTAAAATTATACAATAATAATATCCTAATAAATGAGCCAATTGAAAAAGATCTTATAATTTTATTTTGCCATACTTAACATTTTCGTTTTGTTGCTTTTATTTATTTTTCTTTTCTCCATGAAAGTGCACAATGGAAAAAATATACTTAACTGTAATTTTATTTTGACAATTTGAGATTGTATCAACAAGGAAAATAGAATCAAACCATGTAATTTAATTCCCTTAATTCAAAATCAGCAATTGTTATTGCCTTTGAAAAGGAAATTTTGTATTTTGTCTGGATTCTGTTATTATAACTTTACATTGTTCAAAGTCACTATAAATTCTTAAATATTTATCCCATACTGGTGTAGTCATAGGGGCATTCCTTTCAAAAACAGACTGAGCAGATTGAGGTCATGGTGATGATAATATGGACTTTTATTAGATGGTCCTAAGTACAAATAAGGGGATTATTCAGGTTTATAAGTGAACCATCTCAAGATTCACATTTTTTTTTCCCCAAAGACTGGGTCTTGCTCTGCTGTCCAGACTGGAGTACAGTGGCCTGATTACAGCTCACTGCAGCCTCCAACTCCTGGGCCCAAGTGATCCTCCCAGCTCAGCCTCCCAACGAGCTAGGACTACGGGTATGCCTCGCCATGCCTGGCTAATGTTTTTATGTTTTGAGGAGTTGGAGTCTTGCTATGTTGTCCAGGCTGGTCTCAAATTCCTGGCCTCAAGTGATCCTCCCACCTGGGCCTTCCAAAGTGCTGGGACTACAGGCATGAGTTCCTGTCTGACCAAGATTCATTTTTTTAGAAAAAAATGAATTTAAGGATCATTAGTATACCATCAAATTTGCTGGAGAATTTGGGAACTACTGATAAAGAATAAAATTTTTGTATTTTAAATTTTTCTGAATTGACACTGATGTAAAAAACCTGAAGATCAGTCATCTTGGAACTAACAGCAGCCTTTTGTCTTTCTGTGAATTTCTTTAGTACGTTCCTGACTATTGTGTTCTTACAGAACCAAGAGTGTATTCGCTAATGTTTTAAATTTATTTTCAAATTACTTCATACGACATATCTTGCCAGTTTGATTGTTAGTTGCTTCTGAGTAAAGTCCCTTCCTTTCTTTTATAGTCTATACAGTTCCAATAGGAGATAGACAACCAGGATTCTGGGCCATGATCTGATATTTTATTGGATTACCCTGAGAAAATCAAGATATTTCTCTGTGATGAGAGGCTTCATTGCTAACATACAGGTAGTATCTCCTACCTGACCTATCACACAGTTTTGTTTCATTAACTGAATGAGACAACACATCTGAAACTACTTTATAAACTGTAAATTTCTATAAAATTGAATAGTGTCATTAATGTGCTGCTGGGCACATTTGCCTAAAGTATGAATAATTACTTGGCAAATAGATATATATATACACACACTTAATTTGAATTTTTATTACAACAATCAGGAGCTGTTTTTCTTTTTATAATCTTTAGCTAACTATTTGGGTTATTGTAGGTAAACCCTTTCTCTTTCCTCAGTTGCATCTATAAAATGGAGCTGATATTTCAGATATTACTGTAAATACTAAATAATGTGAATGCATGTATCAATTCTTATCTATCAGTACATACTGTAGAATATTATTAATCAACATTGTACTTTTCAATATTTAATTATGAAAATTTCTCAAAGTACAGGGAACGCCCACATAGACTGCACCTAGTTAATATTTCATGATACTGCCTTTATAACATATGCACCCTTTCATCAATCCATCAAAGCTTCCTTTTAATAACAATATCAAATTTTCTATCTTCAAGTCCCTTAAATAGTATATAATCCAGGCACTTCCTTTTATAGATGCTGAAACAGAAGGACACAGAGCGGCGGCAGCCTACAAACATATGCCTCTCATAGTGCAAACTTACTTTTATGGGATGTTGTTGTTGTTTTTTAATGGATACTCAAGCTTCAGATACATGAAAGAAAATCATTTTAAATAAAAACAAAAAGGAAGGGGTTTTTCCATCTCTACACTACACATTGGGTTTTCTACACAGAAGCTGTACATGCAGGATCAAAGCTCCTTCCTGCATTCCAGTAAGCAATTTCTACAAGTGCATCTACATTTCCATGACAATCCCTTCTCCTAACCCTTCCCATCATCCAGCGAAGTCTTAGCATGTGAAAAATTGCATCTGTCAGAAATGTAAAAATAATCATGCCCACCTTCGTTTTTCCTATTTAATAATTTGGGCCATGGATTGGTAACCTTTGTTTTGCTTACTGTGCAGTCACAAATTACTTTTATAGATCAAGAGAACTTGAACTTTCGAAAGTGCTGTTTTAGCTTAAAATGTTATGATTTAGATATTGTTTATATAAGAAGAACCTAGTGACAAATATAGTAAGCATTTTCTTTCATTCTTCACTTAAATTGTTGCCTTAACATAGGGTTTCTTCTTTTAAAATAGTAGCAAACTTATAGAAGACTGTTTAACCACATATGTGGGTGCTGTGCAGTTAATTAGCCATAGAAGAAATAATCCAGGACTTCCAAAGTAATGCCAATGGTCTCTAATCTCATTGCATTACAATATTGATCACTCAATGTATGAGGATTTTAGGGGACTCATTTGGGATCTTTAAATCATATTCAATTCTCTATTATGATACTTGGGAAGTTAAATAATCATGCTGTTTTCCATTAAACTAGGAAAAGTTAATGTATTGTCAAATATCAGTTGAAAGGGGACATGAGATAAGCCTTTTAGATTACTATTGTTTTTTCCTAGGTTATTGGCCTAAAAAGAAATAGAAAGTTTGTGTAAATGTGGAAAGAATGCCTACCAGACAAACTATTTTCTTATCTACAGTTTGTTTATTATTTAATAATTTCCAATTTAGCTTAGTCTTTTGACTTAGCTTTTTTTAGTCATTGCAGGCTTTCATATTTGCTAACTATTTCATTGTCACAAAATAGTTTATTTATATAAAAGCAATTTTATGATAGACATGTAAGTCTTCCTTATATCCTCTTCACTGCTCCAATTAAAATGTCTACAGTATAAAAATTTACTTGAGATTTTTTTCTTTTATTTTCTTAACTGCTAAATGGGATATAATAATTTGTCAGAACATTTTAAAAGTTCTTCAAGATAGCTAAAATCATTTTCTTCATAATCCACCCCCAAATATTGCCACAAAGTAAGTAAATACTGTGCATTATTGATTTCATTTTGCTGTTGGGAAATCAAAACATTAGCATAAGTCAAGTGATTATGTCAAGAATTCTTTATAAAATGCAGAAAAAAATCATTTTAAAAAGCTAATCTTCTAACTCTCAGATGGTGTTTCAACACACCATAAAACAACCAATTTCATATCTTTTGGAAGCACCATTCAAGAAAAGCAGCATGATCTTTAATGACAACAAATCTGCTTTTCTCCTAGGCCATAGAGTCATGTTTGTTTTTATTAAAAAAAAAAGAAAGAAAAGAAAAAAAAACAGGGGATAATGATTGTGGAATCAACAAATGTGAGACAATGAACAGATAACAGAAAGAAGGAACACATGAGGGAAAAGGCAATCAGAGTGTATCACTCTTACTAAGTGTGCTTCAGACATGGATTCTGAGGCGATACATTGTTTTGATCTGTGATGGGTAACTTGACTGGGATAAGGGAAGCCCAGATAGCAGGTAAAACAGTATTTCTGGGCGTATCTCTGGGGGCTTTTCTAGAGAGATTAGCATTTGAATCAGTAGACTGAATAAAGAAGATCACCCTCACCGATGTGTGTGGGTGTCCTCCCATCCACTAAGAACTGAAATAGAATAGCAATGTGGAGGAATGCTGAATTTGCTGTCTGCTTGAGCTGGTACATCCACTGGTGCTCCTGGTTCTTGGGCCTTTTGATTTGGACTGAGACTTATACCATCAGCCTCTCCTAATTCTCAGGCCTTCGTACTTGGATTGGCATGTATACCATTGACTCCCTGGTTCTCAGGCCTTTGGGAACGGACTGGAACTTCACCACCAGCTTGCCTGGGTCTCTAGCTTGCAGATGGTAGACTGGGACTTCTCAGCCTCCATAACCACATAAGTCAATCGCTCATAATACATTTCCTTTTATTGATTCTGTTTCTCCAGAGAACCTTGACTAATACGACATCTGCAACAGTTTTTCCCTCCACTCTTTCTTATTCTGTTTACATTCATAGTTATCATACTTGAAAGAGAAAGGTCAATACTAAATATTCTTCACTCATACCCTCTGGTCCTGTATGAGAATCCTCCACTAAGGCCAGAGCAGGGTGTGAAAGGAAGTGAAGACAGACAATACTCACGAAATGCTGTCAGACTGACTGCTGAACCCCATTTCTAGCACAACCCTTTCTGAAAGCTGGTAAATCTGTATTCCATATGATACTACACCCTTTAATACAATGAATGATGAAAAATTGTGTGCAAGGAGGCCAAATTCCCAGGGCAATATCTTTGATTAGCAATCTGATTATCAGGCCCCCTTCACCCAGAATCATGCAGGAGCTCGGTAAGACTGGGGCAGCACTTAGGAAATGAAGTTCCTCTAACTTCCTGTGTTGATTTTACTGTTTGATACCACCCAGTGGTTTTTTCTCAATAACTTTGTCATGGAAGATGTCTAGGCACTGGCCAATGGCAACATCCCTAACTAAATTTGTGCAACTAAATTTCCTCGGGAAATACCTGAAACATTTGTTGATGTAGAACTTGCTTACTCTGGATCAGCACAATAGAAACAAAAACAGTATTGTTAGTTAATCTGTTTGCAATTTTATTCTTGTTCACATCTCTAAGAACTATATCTCAGAAGTCTTTGAAAGTAGTAGCTATAAACCGGCCTTAAGCTTTCATATGTATCCTAATTCGAAGTACTCATTTCACAAAATATTTTATGCCTGCCACACACTACTTATGAGCAACTTAAATTTACAACTGTCATTCAAGTTTTTTGCTTTTAAATTTTATTATAGCACATCACCTTTGGAAGTTTGACAACACGTTGTTTATTTGCCTTATGTGGGGGTGCCTTGGTGTGCTGCAGGGTTCCGTGGTTGATGTGATATAATCAGTAGAGTGCGTGCTAGGATGTCCTATCAGATGGAAAAACAAGGATCCACATTTTGACTGAGAGAATCTGAAAGCCATACATGTGAACTAACCTTCCCTCTCACAGCTTTATCTGGGGCATTCAGCATGAAATTAACTATGACCTATATAGCTTGACTGTACTCCATTTCCAGATGTAAACTTCAATCAAATGATTTTCCTTTGCGTGATGAAGACTAGCTTTTTGCAATGAATTTTACCTACCTGTTGGAAAGTAGGAAAGTTATTTTCCTACTTTTCAGAAAAAAATATTTGCTTCCCATAGCTATGTATCTATTTATACATACCACATGATTAGAATATTTGAGAGGAATAAAAGTCTTCTTCTTTTCTGCTTTTCCCCCCTTCCCTCAATAAATTTAGCTCCTTACACAACAGCTGCTTTTTATCTGATGATTTTTAGTTTATTCGTGTGTAGAAAAAGGAATGTACTGTTTTACTTTAGTGACCGTAATAAATTGGAACATTTAAAATGTTATTTTGCGTGAGATTTGTGCTTCCTTAGTAAGCCTGCTGCAATGATTACAAATGCTCTCCCTTGAGAAGGAGCGGTTGCCTCTTCAAGAGGTTGATCTGCTGAGTTCAAGGGATGTCCCCTCTCCCTTCTAGATCCCTGATCTCACTAAAATAACAATTTTTAATTTTGTTTTGTATTTCAGAGCTTCAGAAGGGAGTCTAGGCCGGGCACAGGGGCTCACGCCTGTATCCAAGCACTTTGGGAAGTCAAGGCTGGTGGCTCACCTGATTCTAGGAGTTCAAAATCAGCCTGGCCAACATGGTGAAACCCCGTTTCTACTAAAAATACAAAATTAGCCAGGTGTGGTGGCACACGCCTGTAGTCCCAGCTACTCTGGAGGTTGAGACAGGAGGATCACTTGTACCTGGGAGATGGAGGCTGCAGTGAGTTGAGATGGCACCACTGCACTCCAGCCTGAGCAAGACAAAAAAAAAAAAAAAAAGCAGGAAGTCTAACTACCCCAACTCTCTCACTATACAGGTGAAGAATTGAACTCCAGAAAGCAGGATTGCAGGATTGCTAAAGATCTCACAGGTGCTGAGTGTTTCTTATTTTACCACCTGTTGATTCTATATCTATAATTCTGAGTTATAGGTGCTCTAGGTGTGTAGGACAGATTATTTATGTAACTGACCTTTCTTCTAATGCATACAGGTAATCTAGTAGGGGCAGCCAGAGAAGAGTAAGCCATCAACCAACAGAACAAAGGCTCTTTACTTGGAAATTTCACAACAATAACCTCCACTATGGATAAAGTTTCCTTGTCTAATGTGCTGCTGGCGGGATCAACTCTGGTCACAGACCACTGTAGGAAACTGGTGGAAGAAATTCTAAATGCCCAAGGCAACAATCAGGACCTGAAATGGAAAAGTAATAGGAATATATGAGTGGATGCTTTTATCACCAATATGTGAGAAATTGTGCAATTCCCCGAGGACTTAATGTTATGATAGCAACATTTCTTAATACTTTAGACTCTGCTTTGCATCTTAAGTACCTAAAATTCTTACTTTCTTCTACTTCCCTGAAGAAGCCCAAACAGGAAACATACTGTCAGAGTCCCACCAGTTAGGACCCACCAACACACATATCACAAAGTCTACTCCTGCAATTCACCCCTGGTTGGGAACCTTGTTATAAGGGGTTATTAGAAATTGTTTTAAAAGTACATTTGGTTTTGTTTTGAAAAAAGTTATAATACTTAATATGCTTTTTCAAAGTATGCTTAAACCAAGATTCCAGTTAACCCCAGCCTCGCACTGATGGTTAAGAATCCAAGAGGTTGAATTTGCATTGTTTTCTGAAGCCCTTATTTCTTCTTGCTACCTTTTGATTTGATGGAAAAAATAAATTAGCTACTCAGGAGGCTGAGGCAGGAGAATGGCGTGAACCCAGGAGGCGGAGCTTGCAGCGAGCCGAGATTGCGCCACTGCACTCCAGCCTGGGGGACAGACCGAGACTCCATCTCAAAAAAAAAAAAAAAGATAAATTGAGTTTCCAGGTTTCAGGTGATTTTAAGAGGTTTTTAAAATATATTGCATTCATTTTTGCTCAATTTCATAGCCTGTTATTGGTCTATGCAGGGATTCAACTTCTTCCTGGTTTAGTCTTCACAGGGTGTATGTGTCCAGGAATTTATCCATTTCTTCTAGATTCTCTAGTTTATTTGCGTAGAGGTGTTTATAGTATTCTCTGATGATAGTTCGTATATCTATGGGGTTGGTGGTGATATCCCCTTTATCATTTTTTATTGTGTCTATTTGACTCTTCTCTCTTTTCTTCTTTATTAGTCTTGCTGGTGATCTATCAATTTTGTTGATCTTTTCAAACCACCAGTTCCTGGATTCATTGATTTCTTAAAGCGTTTTTTGTCCTGCAAGACAAAAAACCTTCAATAAGGGTTTTATCTCCTTCAGTTCTGCTCTGATCTTAGTTATTTCTTGCCTTCTGCTAGCTTTCGAATGTGTTTGCTCTTGCTTCTCTAGTTCTTTTAATTGCGATGTTAGAGTGTCAATTTTAGATCTTTCCTGCTTTCTCTTGTGGGTATTTAGTGCTATAAATTTCCCTCTACACACTGCTTTAAATGTGTCCCAGAGATTCTGGTATGTGTGTCTTTGTTCTCATTGGTTTCAAAGAACATCTTTATCTCTGCCTTCATTTCGTTATGTACTCAGTAGTCATTCAGGAGCAAGTTGTTCAGTTTCCATGTAGTTGAGCGGTTTTGAGTGAGTTTCTTAATCCTGAGATCCAGTTTCATTGCACTATGGTCTGAGAGATAGTTTGTTATAATTTCTGTTCTTTTACATTTGCTGAGGAGTGCTTTACTTACGACTATGTGGTCAATTTTGGAATAAGTGTGATGTGGTGCTGAGAAGAATGTATATTCTGTTGACTTGAGGTGGAGAGTTCTGTAGATGTCTATCCGGTCCACTTGGTGCAGAGCCGAGTTCAATTCCTGGATATCGTTTTTAACTTTCTGTCTTGTTGATCTGTCTAATGTTGACAGTGGGATGTTAAAGTCTCCCATTATTATTGTGTGGGAGTCTAAGTTTCTTTGTAGGTCTCTAAGGACTTGCTTTATGAATCTGGGTAGTCCTGTATTAGGTGCATATATATTTAGGACAGTTAGCTCTTCTTGTTGAATTGATCCCTTTACCATAATATAATGGCCTTCTTTGTCTCTTTTGAAATTTGTTGTTTTTAAGTTTGTTTTATCAGAGACTAGGATTGCAACCCCTACCTTTTTCTATTTTCCATTTGCTTGGGAGATCTTCCTCCATCCCTTTATTTTGAGCATATGTGTGCCTCTGCACATGAGATGGGTCTCCTGAATACAGCACACTGACAGGTCTTGACTCTTTATCCAATTTGCCAGTCTGTGTCTTTTAATTGGAGCATTTAGGCCATTTACATTTAAGGTTAATATCGTTATGTGTGAATTTGATCCTGTCATTATGATGTTAGTTGGTTATTTTGTTCATTAGTTGATGCAGCTTCTTCCTAGCATCGATGGTCTTTACAATTTGGCATGTGTTTGCAGTGGCTGGTACTAGTTGCTCCTTTCCATATTTAGTGCTTCCTTCAGGAGCTCTTGTAAGGCAGGCCTGGTGGTGACAAAATCTCTCAGCATTTGCCTGTCTAAAGGATTTTATTTCTCCTTCATTTATGAACCTTAGTTTGGCTGGATATGAAATTCTGGGTTGAAAATTCTTTTCTTTAAGAATGTTGAATATTGGCCCCCACTCTCTTCTGGCTTATGGAGTTTCTGCCGAGAGATCTGCTGTTAGTCTGATGGGCTTCCCTTTGTGGGTAACTCAACCTTTCTCTCTGACTGCCCTTAACATTTTTCCTTCATTTCAACTTTGGTGAATCTGACAATTATGTGTCTTGGAGTTGCTGTTCTCAAGGAGTATCTTTGTGGTATTCTCTGTATTTCCTGAATTTGAACTTTGGCCTGCCTTGCTAGGTTGGGGAAGTTCTCCTGGATAATATCCTGAAGAGTGTTTTCCAACTTGGTCCCATTCTCCCCATCACTTTCAGGTACACCAATCAGACATAGATTTGGTCCCACATAGTTCCATATTTCTTGGAGGCTTTGTTCATTTCTTGTTACTCTTTTTTCTCTAAACTTCTCTTCTTGCTTCATTTCATTCATTTGATCTTCAATCACTGATACCCTTCCTTCCGGTTGATTGAATCGGCTACTGAAGCTTGTGCATTCATCACGTAGTTCTTGTACCATGGTTTTTCAGCTCCATCAGGTCATTTAAGGACTTCTCTACACTGGTTATTCTAGTTAATCATTCGTCTAATCTTTTTTCAAGGTTTTTAGCTTCTTTGTAATGGGTTTGAATTCCTCCTTTAGCTCTGAGAAGTTTGATCAACTGAAGCCTTCTTCTCTCAACTTGTCAAAGTCATTCTCCATCCAGCTTTGTTCCGTTGCTGGCGAGGAGCTGCGTTCCTTTGGAGAGGGAGAGGCGCTCTGATTTTTATAATTTTCAGCTTTTCTGCTCTGTTTTTTCACCATCTTTGTGGTTTTATCTACCTTTAGTCTTTGATGATGGTGACATACAGATGGGGTTTTGGTGTGGATGTCATTTCTGTTTGTTAGTTTTCCTTCTAACAGGGCCCTCAGCTGCAGGTCTGTTGGAGTCTGCTGGAGGTCCACTCCAGACACTGTTTGCCTGGGTAACAGCAGCACAGGCTGCAGAACAGTGAATATTGCTGAACAGCAAATGCTGCTGCCTGATCTTTCCTCTGGAAACTTCATCTCAGAGGGGTACCTGAAAGTGTGAGGTGTCAGTCTGCCCCTAATGGGGGGTGCCTCCCAGTTAGGCTACTCAGGGGTCAGGGACCCACTGGAATTAATAGCCTACCCACCAAAAAAAGTCCAGGACCAGAGGGATTCACAACCAAATTCTACCAGAGGTACAAGGAGGAGTTGCTACCATTCCTTCTGAAACTATTCCAATCAATAGAAAAAGAAGGAATCCTCCTAACTCACTTTATGAGGCCAGCATCATCTTGAAACCAAAGCCTGGCAGAGACACAACAAAAAAAGAGAATTTTAGACCAATATCCCTGATGAACATTGATGCAAAAATCCTTAGTAAAATACTGGCAAACTGAATCCAGCAGCATATCAAAAAACGTATCCACCATGATCAAGTGGGCTTCATTCCAGGGATGCAAGGCTGATTCAACATATGCAAATAAATAAACATAATCCAGCATATAAACAGAACCAAAGACAAAAATCACATGATTATCTCAACAGATGCAGAAAAGGCCTCTGACAAAATTTAACAGCCCTTCATGCTTAAAACTCTCAATAAATTAGGTATTGATGGGACATATCTCAAAATAATAAGAGTATTTTTGACAAACCCACAACCAATATCATACTGAATGGGCAAAAACTGGAAGCATTCCCTTTGAAAACTGGCACAAGACAGGAATGCCCTCTCTCACCACTCCTATTCAACATAGTATTGGAAATTCTGGCCAGGGCAATCAGAGAGGAGAAAGAAATAAAGGGTATTCAATTAGGAAAAGTGGAAGTCAAATTGTCCCTGTGTGCAGATGAGATGATTGCATATTTAGAAAACCCCATCGTCTCAGCCCAAAATCTCCTTAAGCTGATAAGCAACTTCAGCAAAGTCTCAGGATACAAAATCAATGTGCAAAAATCACAAGCCTTCTTACACACTGATAACGGACAAACAGAGAGCCAAATCACAAGTGAACTCCCATTCACAATTGCTTCAAAGAGAATAAAATACCTAAGAATCCAACTTGCAAAGCATGTGAAGGACCTCATCAAGGAGAACTGCAAACCACTGCTCAATAAAATGAAAGAGGACACAAACAAATGGAAGAACATTCCATGCTCATGGATAGGAAGAATCAATAAAAATGGCAATACTGCCCAATGTAATTTATAGATTCAATGCCATCCCCATCCAGCTACCAATGACTTTCTTCACAGAATTGGAAAAAAACTACTTTAAAAGTTCATATGGAACCAAAAAAGAGCCTGCATTGCCAAGACAATCCTAAGCCAAAAGAACAAAGCTGAAGGCATCATGCTACCGGACTTCAAACTATACTACAAGGCTACAGTAACCAAAACAGCATGGTACTGGTACCAAAACAGAGATATAGACCAATGGAACAGAACAAAGCCCTCAGAAATAATATCACACATCTGCAGCCATCTGATCTTTGACAAACTTGACAAAAATAAGAAATAGGGAAAGGATTCTCTGTTTAATACATGGTGCTGGGAAGACTGGCTAACTATGAGTAGAAAGCTGAAACTGGATCCCTTCCTAACATCTTATATAAAAGTTAGTTCAAGATGGATTAAAGACATAAATGTTAGACCTAAAACCAGAAAAACCCTAGAAGAAAATCTAGGCAATACCATCCAGGACATAGGCATGGGCAAGGACTTCATGTCTAAAACACCAAAAGCAAGGCCAACAGAAGCCAAAATTGACAAATGAGATCTAATTAAACTAAAGAGCTTCTGCACAGCAAAAGAAACTACCATCAGAGTGAACAGGTGACCTACAGAATGGGAGAAAATTTTCGAAATCTATTCATCTGACAAAAAGCTAATATCCAGAATCTACAAAGAACTCAAACAAATTTACAAGAAAAATACAAACAACCCCATCAAAAAGTGGGCAAAGGATATGAACAGACACTTCTCAAAAGAAGACATTTATGCAGCCAACAGACACATGAAAAAATGCTCATCATCACTGGCCATCAGAGAAATGCAAATCAAAGCCACAATGAGATACCATGTCACACCAGTTAGAATGGCGATCATTAAAATGTCAGGAAACAACAGGTGCTGGAGAGGATGTGGAGAAATAGGAACACTTTTACACTGTCAGTGGGACTAGTTCAGCCATTGTGGAAGAGAGTGTGGTGATTCCTCAAGGATCTAGAACTAGAAATACCATTTGACCCAGCCATCCCATTACTGGGTGTATACCCAAAGGATTATAAATCATGCTGCTATAAAGACACATGCACACGTATGTTTATTGCGGCACTATTCACAATTGCAAAGACTTGGAATCAACCCAAATGTCCATCAATGATAGACTGGATTAAGAAAATGTGGCACATATACACTATGGAATACTATGCAGCCCTAAAAAATGATGAGTTCATGTCTTTTGTAGGGACATGGATGCAGCTGGAAATCATCATTCTTAGCAAACTCTCGCAAGGACGAAAAACCAAACACCACATGTTCTCACTCATAGGTGGGAATTGAACAAATGAGAACACGTGGACACAAGAAGGGGAACATCACACACTGAGGCGTGTCGTGGGGTTGGGGGAGGGGAGAGGGGAGGGGTAGCATTAGGAGATACACCTAATGTAAATGACAAGTTAATGAGTGCAGCACACCAACATGGCACATGTACACATACGTAACAAACCTGCACATTGTGGTCATGTACCCTAGAACTTAAAGTATAATTTAAAAAAAAGAAAAAATATATTGCATTCAATCCATGGTACTGAGTTTTTCATAGGCTTATTGTAAAAATACCCATCCAGGCAAGTAAGGTGAAAAAAGAAAATTTGTTCAGGTCATGTCAGGTGAAAGTATTTTGCCAACCGTGGTAAGTTTTTTTTTCCTTTTTTCTCTTTTGTGCATACTATCCTTTCCTACAAACTCTCAATTCCAGAAAATTCTTTTTCCTAGAATAATCCAGCTTGTCTGGAAGTGAACTGCACTTAAGACACTGGTATTGCTGCCAAGAGAAAAGGATCCCATGCTGAAATAAGGAATAATAACGATGAAGGGACAGCATGATAAACAGTTGACTGACCGCAAAATGAAGCAAGCTTATTTCCTGCAGGTTTTTTCCATGGCTTTAGTCAGTTTTTCTTCATGGTGACTTTGCTGGGGGGCGGGGTGGGTGGTGGACAATCCATACAAAGTGTTTCCAATTTAATTGGACAAAGAATATTTCTTCAAGAAATATCTTAAAGATGCAGTGTTTAGCAGAATAATGTTGAGTACATCTTGAACAACCCCTTCACAACTCAGCATCCTATTTTATTTTTTGTATTAATGCTTTACATATGTGCCATTTAATTGTTTTAATCACTGTGTTTAATCAACTCTTCTAAGTGTAAGTGATTACCTGACCTCCAGTTTTTTACACCCCTGGAATCATGTATATTCGTCAGTTTCAGAATCCTAAATGGTGTAAGAAAATCAGGTAGATTCAACATTTTAAAACATGCTGCTTGGTTGTTTCCACTTTATCTTTTGTGAACTCCCTGATCCTATTGTTTCTAGGGTTTTTTTTAAAACTCTACACATTAAAATATAATTCAAAATGTGGCAATAGTTATATATAGAGAAGTGAATATGTCAGCATTTATAATAAAAAAGCAAGTAAACAAACACATGTAAATGTCCAAAAGTAGAGAAATTTTTCTGTAATATGTGGTTTATCTTCTCCTAATACTGTGACTCAGTCATTAAAAAGGATTTTTATGTACATTCACAACAACATGGAAAAAATGCTTATGTTGGAATTTTAAGCTAAAAAATGTATAAATTGCACATAAACTGTGATAACAACTGAGCTTTTAAACTGATTTGCACAAAAAGAAAACATTTTTAAAAGCCACAAACTAAAAATAAAAAAGAACCAGGTAGCTTCGTAGTTGATAGTCTATCCAGCCTGACTTACAGTAGTGGGGTACAGTGGATTACACACAGATTATTTGCCACTTCCCTTTAGTCAAGATATTGATAATTTTTTATTTGATGAAGAAGACAGTACAATGTGTACACATGCATGTACATGATTCACTTTTGGAGATCATCAGAATACCATCACAATGTTCCAACTGATAACTGTGTTAAAAAAAAGTCTGGCATCTTGGTTGTATTGATAAATGAAACATTATCTGCTGCTTTTAAGCAAATTTGGGGAAAATTATAGTTGATTTTCTTTTGTTTAGTGTCTCAATAAAATAGATTTCACTATATCTTCAAAACTGTGTTGTCCTACTATTGGTTTAGATTAGATACTGCTAACCCACCTAGTCAAAGGTCGTTTGCATTATTAGACGTGAGGTGTTTTTCTCTCATGAGGTGCTGGACACTATTCCACTGAGGATAACACATGCCTCTACCATCTCTTTTCTTAAAAAACAAAACAAAACAAAACAAAAAAACTCTGTGTGAAATGATGTTCTTCATTTAATTTGATTTAAAAGAAAATTATACTAAAATACTGCGCTAAAGGTAGCAGTGAGGATTCTATATTGCTAAAGAAGGCCCACAGGACCTCAAATGGCAATGCTTACAAATCAAAAGTCTACTGCACAAGAAGGGCACAGGATGTCTGTAGCATTAAGTAGGGTACAGCTAAGGATGGCTAAGGGCACAGGATGCGTGCAGTATTAAGTTAGGTACAGCTAAGGCTGGGGACTGCGGTCGAGAGATGCCACTGCTCTCCCTCTGTGTGGGCCTTTCCAACGGAGCTGTGTCTCTAGATTAACCAAACATTCACCTGTACATGGGATATTTTGGAACCAGGAAGCCGCAAATGAAGTTTTGGCCAAAATTTCTTATATGCTGCTGGTTACGTATTCATATTCTTCCTATGCAATCAGTCCCAAGAGCAGAGCTCTCCAGGGTTATCACTGAGATCAGCTGCAAATTACCGGTCCTATTGTTATCAAAAAACAATGTTGACAAACTCACTCAAATCACCCTTTGGACTGGAGCTTACAAAGTAGCACGGCGACTCTGTACCTTCCTTGATGAGAGGTCGGTGCCATGCAGGTACATGGAGAAAACAACTCAAGCCAGTTCTAGGTCTGTTGGAATTACAGCACAAACCTATTTTGAAAATTTCTCATTAACCAGTGCATTGCAGTGTGACATCTAATTTCATACTTACAAGTATTTTGCTATTTGATTAATGAGTTAACTTTAAAAAACAAAAACAAACCCCTCATTTAGCACTCACTATATACCAAACATTATTTTAAGGGTTTTGCAAATATTATCTCATTAAATATTCTCAGAGTGTAAACCTAAGCAACATGAGAGTGGAATGAAAGAATAAAAACTTTATTTCAACATTGTGCTATGAAGATTTCAAACTTGCAGTAAACTTGAGGGTGAATTCCCTTACTTCTATTCACTACATGATTTCTACCATTGACACCTTACTATTGTCATCTTACCATGTATATATCCACGTATCTATCTCTCCTCCATCCATCACTCTATTTCATTCTTGGTACTTTTCAAAATAAATTGTAGACATTATTACCATCACTTTTAATATTCAGCATGTATACCATCGAGTAGAGTTCAGTATTTATCATTTCAAAATTTTGTTGTAAAACTGACTGCAGTAAAATGTAGAAATCTTAAGTAGGTGTATTCACTAATGGTTAGTAGTGCATACATCTCCGTAACCCAAATCCGATCAATAAATAGAACATTACATCAACCAATGTCCCTGTTAACTGAATCCTGTCCCCATACCCTCATACCACTGTTCTAAACTTTTACAGACTTGGATTATTTTTACCTATTTTATAACTTTATATAAAAGGAATTATGCAGTACTTATTATTTGTGTAGAGCTTCTTCTGTTCAATATAATGTTTTTGAGATTGGTATGTCTTGCGTATTAGTGTTTTGCTTCTTTTTTACTGCTAAGTAGTATTTTGTTGTATTAGTCTGTTTATTCATTCTCCTATAGATGGACACCTGAGCTGTTTTCAACCTTTATTATGAATAAAGCTGCAATGAATATTCTTTTACAATATCTTTGTGAATACACATATATAATTTATATTACCACATATACATAATTACACAAACATTTTATAATATCTTTTTTATGTATATTTCATTTTATTAAAAAATCATGTACATTGATGGATAGAAACGGATATGAAAAGAATATTGTGTGCTTGAAATTCTAAGTACTTAAATTTTTCTTTTAGACTTTGCTTTTTCTGTAATTATTTAGTAGTAACAAAAATTCTTTAAAAAATTAGTCCCAGCAATAATACTATAGACAGATCAAAAATCCAAAACCCCTGAGGTAAAGTGGCATTAAAAGAATTGCAAATAGGTAGGGCGCAGTAGCTCACTCCTGTAATCCAAGCACTTTTGGAGGCCAAGGAGGGCTGATTACCCGTGGTCAGGAGTTCGAGACCAGCCCTGGCCAACATGGTGAAACCCTGTCTCTACTATTAATACAAACATCTGCCAGAAGCGGCGGCTCACGCCGGTAATCCCAGCATTTTGGGAAGCTGAGGCAGGTGGATCACGAGGTCAGGAGTTCAAGACCAGCCTGGCCAACACAGTGAAACCCTGTCTCTACTAAAAATACAAAAATTAGCTGGGCACAGTGGCGAGTACCTGTAAGTAATCCTAGCTAAGCGGGAGACTGAGGCAGTAGAATCACTTGAAACCAGAAGGTGGACGTTGCAGTGAGCCGAGAGTAGCGCCTCTGCACTCCAGCCTGGGCGAAAGAGCGAAACTTCATCTCAAAAAAAAAAAAAAAAAATTATTAGGGTATGACGGCGCATGCTTGTAATCCCAGCTACTCCGAAGGCTGAGGCAGGAGAATTGCTTGAACCTAAGAGACGGAGGTTGCAGTGAGCTGAGACTGTGCCATTTCACTCCAGCCTCAGCAACAAGAGTGAAACTCCATCTCAAAAAATGTATACATTTACTAGGACAGAAAAGCAAAACCTTACCATAATTCCATAACTGTGATTATTGGAATTACAAAGTAAATTAACACTTCAATTGTCTAATAGCAGTGATTGGTCATTAAGGTCTCAGGTCAATAATACATTTAAAATCTAACAAACTTTGGAAAGATAGTATCATTAAATTATCTTAAAACACTACATTAGGTCATTATTATCCCTGCAGACAAGGATAGGATAAAGATGGTTGGTAATACTATAGGTGGCTAAAACAAAAGGATTAAAATGGCAAAATTCTTTACTCTGATCATACCACCATTTGATTAATCACACTTTTATCTATCAAATTTTAGTTTGGAAATCAGTTCACTTATCAATGTAGAATTCTACTTTATTGCACAATGTCCAGTTTGGCAACTTTCAACTATGCTGCGAAGCTAAACAAGCTAAATTCCTTAGGAAAAATGTTGTATTTTTTCCCTTTTCAACAAAAATAAAGTTGGGTCTAAGGAGCTGAAAGAGTTCTGCTCAAAAACCTATTCTGAAAAAGGAACTTGTCAAAACATTTTCACCTTAAAAAAAATTCAGGCTGGGCACAGTGGCTTACATCTGTAGTCCCAGCACATTGGGAGGTCAAGGCGGGTGGATCATGAGGTCAAGAGATTGAGACCATCCTGGCCAACATGGTGAAACTCCGTCTCTACTAAAAATACAAAAATTAGCTGGGCGTGGTGGTGCACACCTGTAGTTCCAGCTACTCAGGAGGCTGAGGCAGGAGAATTGCTTGAACCTGGAAGGAGGCGGAGGTTGCAGTGAGCCGAGATCGCACCACTACACTGCAGCAGAGAAAGACTCTGCCAAAAAAGAAAAAAAAGTAGAACACAGCTATACATCTTTGTCATTTTTGCTCTACTCAATTCTTTCTGAAAAAGTTTATTATTATTATTAAGGAAATAAAGTGTGGAAGGATCACAGGAAATACTTGCAGTAAAAAGAATAATCGTTAATGTTGGCAACTGCCACTAGGAAGGCATATACTCCACATACTACTGATAAAAATTGTAGGAACCCGTTGGTGGTTCCCATAATCACCACTGATGTGTTAATTCCTACAACATCAAAAACAAAGAACTAGTTCCATGAGCTGTCTGTCAATAACACTCTGAAGGCAGCCTATTCATCAGCACCAGAATCCCATTGATTTTCTTCCACATGTTCACAATCTTTTGCCATTAGTCATCTATCTATCGGATCCTACAACTGTTTGGGAGTGTCAGGCTAACAAAAGCCAAAACTGGGCATTGACATTAATGGTAGTTTACTGATGTTTCCCCTGCAACCCTCGCATTTTCTGATAGTAAAATTTTGCACAGAAGTTGGATTTCAAAAGGCTAATTGTATGTTCTATTTGAAATCTTATAATTACAGTATTTCTATGAAAAAAGATATCTGGTAACATAAATTGCTTCTGCATCAGTTCCACAAACAAGACAAGGATCTAAAACATCCAAACTGTTCACAGACAGAGACCTACTGGGAAGTAAGCTTGTGATTTCAATTCGATGTTTTGCAGGATCAGTGCTGAGCCAGGAGCTTATGACAGACTGGTGAACATTAGCTTGGTTACTAATGCTCTGAGACAAAAAAGTACTGCTTCTTCCTCCTTGGTGAAAGAGTGACAACTTTTCAGGTACATCTGTAGAAGCATCCCAGTGCCAGAGGGATCCATCTTCAGAGCAGGTAAACAGATGATCTGGGTTGGATGGGTGAAAGTGAACTTCCCACATTTCAGCTTCACGAGCCTTCAGCAGTGATACAGGCATAGTACCTTGTCTAACATCCCAAATACTCAATATTCCATCTTGGCCACCAGTAGCTACACCGTGCTGTTGGTTGGGATGTCTATCAACACAGTGGAGTGGCACTCGGTCACTAGTCAGTGACAATATATGAGAAAGCTCATTTCCTTGTTGTCTGAAATCCAATGTTTTCAACTGTCCAGTTGAATTTACAGTAAGAATCTCAGGAGTTTGAAGAAAGGTTACAGCATGGAATGTATTACTATCTGCATTGTCTATGGTTCTTGTAGCTTCCTTGTGATCAGCTTTTGTTCGACCATGCTCTCCAACTGTAACGATTTCTGGGTTGTTGCACACAACACCTACACATGGTGCACTGCTGTAGGAAGGACTGCCAGGGCCTGCGTGGTAGTGAGCTGTAGTCCACTGCTGGTTGACTGACAGAGTCTGGTTATTCGGATGGTGAAGGAAAACTGTTACACATCCTGTTGATGAAGCATTGACAATTCTTTCCTGGTCAAAAGACGGTAAATCCATGACATCACCATGGTGTCTGATATCACACAATAACTGATGGTCTCCTTCAAACCCTCCATCAGAGTCCAAGTTTCCAAAATCTCCAATAGACCATGGTGAAACATAATTTTCCTCATTGTCCCAAGATCCTGTAGCAAACGTCTCCGCGGTCTGCAAACTTTCCGGAGGCAGCGGTCGCCAGCGGGTTTTGCGGATTTTCTGAGACACAAACTTCGCATAAATTTCCTCCATGCCGAAAACCATAATCTCTTGAGTAAATGAAATGCCTGTGCCACAAGGATGATAGGTTCGTGTTTAACTTTAACAGCCGAACAATTTAAAAACATAGTTGAACCATTTTACATTCCCATAATATGCTACGATACTTATCTCTTCAAATTCTCACTAAATTTTAGTATTGCCAATCATTTTAATTTCAGCCATGACGGTAGGTGTGTAGTGATCCTTCTTTGTGACTTCTCAGATTTCCCTGATGATTAAGTTTTCCCATTTTTCATGTACTGATTCACAATTGGTTTCCTTGTCTGTACAACTCATTGGCCCATTTTTTATGGGGTTATTTACTCTAATTACTGAGTTATACAAGATATTTATATATCTTAGATACTGGTCCTTTGTTAAATATATACTTTTCAAATATTTTCTTCTAATAGATGATTTACCTGTTTCTTTTCTCAACAGTGTTGTTGAAGAGTAGATAATTTTAATTTTAAAAAGTATAATTTATTACTTTAGATTTTTTGCTTTCTGTGACTTGTCTAAGAAATATTTGCTAACCTCAAGATTATAAAGATTTGTTTCTGTTTTTAATAAACTCTATGATTTCAGCTTTTATGTTTAAATTGGTGATCCAATTCAAATTAATATTTGTGTGTGGTGTGAAATAGGGGTGAGGCTTATTTTTAAAATATTTTTAAAATAGTTTTTCCTGCATAATTTGTGTAAAAGACTTACTTTTATCCATTAAATTTCTTTGGTTTCTTTGTGAAAACCCAATGACTGGGTCTATTTCTGGGCTTCTAATTTTCCTTTGTTAATTTATTATTTGTTACTTATGTCATTTCCACACTCTTTTGTGCAGTAGCTTTACTGAAAGTCTTAAAATCAGATAGTATAATTCTTCTAATTTTGTTTTTCATTTTTAAGATTTTCTATTTTTCGTTTTCGTATCAATTTTAAGATTAATTTGTCAATTTCTATAAAAACTCTTCTACAAGTAAGCAAAAGAGTAATGGTGAGGATTATTTGATCTAGAGATAAATTTGGCTATTGGCATCTTAATAATATCGATCACTCTAGTCTATGAACATAATCCATCTTTACATCTATCTTCTGGTGTTTTTAAAATTTTCTCTGCAAATACATAATAAAATATAGCTTTTATTGAGAGACTTTGCATAGATTTTCATGATTATTCATAAGTGTTTTATGATTGTGACCTCATTATAAATTGCTTTTTAAATTTTTTATTTTCTAAATATTTTCTACTCACATATATGAATACAATGTATTTTATTCGTTAACTTCTACCTTGTGAATATGCTGAATTCATTAGTTAGTTTAAAAAACCATTTTATAGATAGGTTCCTTAAAATTTTCTACATAAGCAATTATGTCATCTGCAAATAGAGTAAGTTTTATTTCTTCCTCTATCACTTTTATGCTTTTGGCTTATTTAGTTAGTTATAATGGCTAGGCCATTTAGTTAAATATTGGTAAGAAATAATGGAAGTACTCATCCCTTTTTCCCAAACTGAGGGGAAATTTCTGCAATGATTCACTATTAAGTAAAATGTTACCTTCAGTTTTTTTTTTTTTAATACTTACACTTTATTAAGTCAATGGGATTCCCTCTGATTCCTGTTTTCTGAAGACTTTATAGTGCACCTGAGAGTTAAGCTTTGTTAAATATTTTTACACACTTACTGAAATGATCACATGATTATTCTTTTTATTCTGATATTATGGCAAATTATATTGATCAGCATTGAACATTAAGCCAATCTAGCAGTTTTTAAAATAAATTCCATTTAGTTGTAAGGTATTATCATAGGTAGATTCAACTTGCTAACATTTTATTAAGAGGTAGATTCCTTAGGGTTATTGGCTTGTAATTTTCTATTTTTATAATGTCTTTTTTGAGTTTTGGTATTAGAGTTATTTCTTGTTTCATTTTTGACAGAGTTTGTTTAAAACTGATACTTCTGGTACTGTTTTTTTTGTTTGTTTTTTTTTTTTTTTTGAGATGCAGTTTTGCTCTGTCTCCAGGCTGGAATGCAATAGCGTGATCTCGGCTCACTGCAACCTCCGTCTCCTGGGTTTAAGCGATTCTCTTGCCTCAGCCTCCTGAGTAGCTGGGATTACAGGCACGTGCCACCACGCCCGACTAATTTTGTACTGTTAGTAGAGACAGGATTTCACCATGTTGGTCAGGCTAGTCTCAAAATTCCTGACCGCAGATGATCCGCCCACATCGGCCTCCCAAAGTACTAGGATTACAGGGGTGAGCCACCATGCCCAGCCAAGACTGGTACTTTTTAAATGTTTGATGTAATTCACCAGTGAAAGTACTAGGCCATCTATGGGGTGTGTATGCGTGTTCGTGTGTGTGTGTGTATTATGTGTGTGTGTGTCTGTAGATTTCATTAAGTTGTTCGTATTACTTTATAATTTGTTGTCTGTAGGATCAGTAGTCAGAGATATTTTTTTCATTACTGATATCTGTGCCTTTTCTTTTTTGTTTTCTTGAACACATGGATCTATCAATTTGTGGATCTTTTGAAAGTGCCACTTTTGGCTTTGTTTTTTTGTGTGTTGTTTTGCTTTCTATTTTATTGAATTCTACTCTTACGTTACTTAAGATTTACTTTACTTTCTTTTTTCTGTCTACTTAGGATGAACCATAGATCATGAATTTTAGGTTTTTCTTTCTTTCTATTATAAGAATCTAAAGTTATGAAATTTCTTCTAAACATTTTTAACTGCATGCTGTATATTTTTATATGTAACATTTTCTGTATCATTTAATTTAAAATAGTTCTAATTTTTATGATTTTGTCTTTGAATAATTATTGAAAATTATGCTGTTTAATTTCCAAATATTTTTGTTTTTCTATATATCTTATTTTTTTGTTTTGTTATGCTTTCTTTTGTTTTTTTTGACAGAGTCTTGCTCTGTCACCCAGACTGGAGTGCCGTGGCGCAATCTTGGCTCACTGCAACCTCCTCCTCCCGGGTTCATGCGATTCTCCTGCCTTAGTCTCCTGAGTAGCTGGGAATACAGGTGCACACCACCAGGCCCGGCAACTTTTTGTATTTTTTTAGTAGAAGTGGGGTTTCACCATATTGGCCAGGCTAGTCTCGAACTCCTGACTTTGTGATCTGCCCACCTCTGCCTTCCAAAGTGCTGGGATTACAAGCATGAGCCACCATGCCCAGCCTGTTACTGGTTTTTAATTTAATTTTATTATTGTCAGAAAACATACACTGTGTTATTTCAGCCATTTTTATTATATCTAGCCTTGTTTTGTAAAGTACCATATGATCTATCTCAATGAATTTACTATACACATTTGAAAAGTCAAAGTTATTGTTCTTGTTCAGATCATCTTTATCTTTACTGATTTTCTTCAACCTAACTAGTCTACCAACTACTGAGAAAGTGATGTTAACATCTCCAACTATGATCATGAAAAGGTCTACATCTCCTAAGTCTCCTTTTAATGTTTATGCTTGCTTCATGTATTTAAGAGCTTTTACTAGGCACATAGACATTTATGATTGCTATGTATTCCTAAAGAATAGACGCATTTATTATTAGAAAATAACTCATTTTATTTCTTGTAACACTTTTACTTCAAATTGCTATTATCTGATGTTAATATAGTCACTCCACCGTTCCTGTCTTACCACTTTTCATTCGTCTGCTTTCAACTTATCTGTGACATTATATTCAAGTCTGTCTTTTCTAGATAGTGTATAGTTGGAACATGTCTTTTAACCTATTCTAATACTTTCTGTCTTTTAATTGGAGTGCTATCATATTCATATTTACATACTTTTTTGGCTTTTGAATTTAGATCTAGCATTTTCTGTATATCCGCTCTCGTTTTTTCCCTCTGTTTCTCTTTCCTCAATTCTTTTGGATTCTTTGAAAATGTTTTCAGAAGCTCATTTTCTATCGTCTAATGGATTTTTAGATATGCCCCTTAGCATTAAGTCTATTGTGGTTAAAACAAGGATTACAATATGAATCTGTAACTTTTCGGAGTCTAGTTGGAGTTAACATTTTTCAATTTTACACACTATGAAGAAAATACTTAGCAGCAATGCATGTCAACCCCCTACTCCTTCACTCATACTGCAGTTTCCATATGTACCCATCTGCAATCACGGTGGACTCTGAGATACAATGTGAACATGTTTGCTTTAAACACTCATATTAATCTGAAATCAATTAAAAATAAAAAGGTGTTAAATTTGTCCAGATATTTTGTCTAAGCCTTGCCTTTCCTTCATGTAGATTTCACTTTCAATCTGGTATGATTTTAAAAACTTCCTTTAACATTTTTTTTAATAGTGCAAATGTCTTGGGACCTGATTCTTTCATTTTTATGTGTGTATTTTTAGTTCACTTTCATTTTTGAAGAATAATTTCCAGTTTCTGAGACAGATACAGAATTCTGATTACTTTTTCTCTTTCTTCCCTTCAGCGCTTTAAGGCTGTTGTTCTACTGTTTTCTGACCTTGGTGGTTTTTAATTAGTAATTAACAATGTTTAGAATTACTCTTTCCCTGTACATTATATTCCATTTTTCTCTGGCTTTTTTTTTTTTAAGACTTTTTCTTAATTTTTATTTTTTATTTTTTTGTATTTTATTTGTGATGTGCTTAGTGGTAGTTTTTATAATTATCTTGTTTGAGATTTGCTAATATTTTTGAATCCATAAATTTCTTTCTCCAAACTGAGAAAACTTGCCTTCTAATTCTTCTATATTGGTCATCCTGGGTTTGTATTTCTTGGTTAATCTTTTTCTTGAGAATAAATTATGATTTTCTTCTTAGTTGTGAGATAATTTTGGGGTTATATCTTGTTGTGTCCTAGCCATTGTAACTGCTATGTTGCATAGATTTTTTATTATTTTACATTTCTCCAAAGAACGATTTTTTTTTTTTTTTTTGACGGAATCTCACTCTGTCACCCAGGCTGGAGTGCAGTGGCATGATCTTGGCTCACTGCAAGCTCCACCTCCTGGGTTCATGCCATTCTCCTGCCTCAGCCTCCCAAGTAGCTGGGACTACAGGCGTCTGCCACCACACCCGGCTAATTTTTTTTTATTTTTAGTAGAGACGGGGTTTCACCATGTTAGCCAGGATGGTCTCCATCTTCTGACCTCGTGATCAGCCCACCTTGGCCTCCCAAAGTGCTGGGATTAGGCGTGAGCCACCACCGCACCAGGCCAAGAATGACTGTTTTAAGCAAGGATTTTACTTGGTTTTATTCACATTGAAAACTCTATAGATCTTTTCTTCTCCTATAGTTTTATCTGTCACATGTTGGATTGACTGTAATCTGTCTGTTTAAAGCTGGAAAAGTGGGAAACCACCCATGCTTTTTCCTTCTTCCACTGGTTGGCTTTCCACTAAAGTCTGCCAAATTATTTTTTTCACTATCAAACACCTGTAGGTGATCGTTTTTTATTTTTTCTGAGTTTACCGTTATAATCTGAAGATTGTTTTTCTTTAATTTTAGGCCTTCACTTGGCCATACTGTGAGCAAATCTCTTATAATAGCCTTTTTTAAAATTTTACTCTAAGTTCCAGGACACATATGCAGAATGTACAGGTTTGTTACATAGGTATACATGTGCCATGGTGGTTTGCTGCACCCATCAACCTGTCATCTAGAGTTTTAAGCCCTGCATGCATTAGGTATTTGTCCTAATACTCTCCCTCCCGTCCCCCCTCAACCCCTACAGGCGCTGATTGTGTTGTTCCCCTCCCTGTGTCCATGTGTTCTTCGCCTCCTTGTGTCCATGTGTTCTCATTGTTCAACTCCCACTTATGTTTGAAAACATGTGGTGTTTGCTTTTCTTTTTCTGTGTTAGTTTGCTGAGTTTGAAGGCTTCCACCTTCATCCACGTCCCTGCAAAGGACATGATCTCCTTTTTTTTATGGCTGCATAGTATTCCATGCCACATTTTCTTTATTCAGTCTAACATTGATGGGCATTTGGGTTGGTTCCAAGTCTTTGCTGTTGTAAATAGTGCTGCAATAAACATACATCTGCATGTGTCTTTATAGTAGAATGATTTTTAATCATTTGGGTATATACCCAGTAATGGGATTGCTGAGTCAAATGGTAGTTCTGGTTGTAGATCCTTGAGAAATCACCACACTGTCTTCGACAATGGATGAAATAATTTACACTCTCACCAACAGTGCAGAAGCATTCCTATTTCTCCATATCCTTGCCAGCATCTATTGTTTCCTGACTTTTTAATAATTGTCATTCTGACTGGCATGAGATGGTATCTCATTGTGGTTTTAATTTGAATTTATCCAATGATCAGAAATGATGAACTTTTTTTCATGTGGTTGTTGGCGGCATAAATGTCTTCTTTTGAGAAGTGCCTGTTCATAACCTTTGCCCACTTTCTGATGGGGTTGTTTCTTTCTTGTAAATTTGTTTAAGTTCCTTATAGATTCTGGATATTAGACCTTTGTCAGATGGGTAGATTGCAAATTTCTCTCATTTCTTAGGTTACCTGTTCACTCTGATGCTAGTTGCTTTTGCTGCCTAGATGCTCCTTAGTTTAATTAGATTCCATTTGTCAATTTTGGCTTTTGTTGCAATTGCTTTTGGTGTTTTAGTCATGAAGTCTTTGCCCATGCCTATGTCCTGAATGGTATTGCCTAGGTTTTCTTCTAGGGTTTTTATGGTTTTGGGTTTTACACTTAAGTTTTTAATACATCTTGAGTTAATTTTTGTGTAAGGTGTGAGGAAAGAGTCCAGTTTTGGTTCTCTGCATATGGCTAGCCAGTTTTCCCAGCACCATTTATTAAATATTGGTATCCTTTCCCCATTGCTTGTTTTTGTCAGGTTTGTCAAAGATCAGACAGTTGTAGATTTGTGGTGTTATTTCTGAGGTCTCTGGTCTGTTCTATTGGTCTATACATCTGTTTTGGTACCAATGCCATGCTGTTTTGGTTATTGTAGCCTTGTAGTATAGTTTGAAGTAAGGTAGCGTGATGCCTCCAGCTTTTTTCTTTTGCTTAGGATTGTCTTGGCTATACAGGCTTTTTTTGGGGTTCTATATGGAATTTAAAGTGTTTTTTTTTTCTAGTTCTGTGAGGAAAGTCAATGGTAGCTTGATGGGAATAGCATGGAATCTATAAATTACTTTGGGCAGTATGGCCATTTTCACAATATTGATTCTTCCTGTCTGTAAGCATGGAATGATTTTTCTATTTGTGTCCTCTTTTATTCCCTTGAGCAGTGGTGTGTTGTTCTCCTTGAATAGGTCCTTCAGTCCCTTGTAAGTTGTATTCCTAGGTATTTTATTCTCTTCGTAGCAATTGGGAATGGGAGTTTTTTCATGGTTTGGTTCTTTGCTTGTCTATTGTTCGTGTACAGGAATGCTTGTGATTTTTGCACATTGATTTTTGTATCCTGAGACTCTGCTAAAGTTGCCTATCAGCTTACAGAGTTTTGGGGCTGATACAATGGGGTTTTCTAAATATAGAATCATGTCATCTGCAAACAGAGACAATTTGACTTCCTTTCTTCCTGTTTTAATACTCCTTCTTTTGCCTGATTGCCCTTACCAGAATTTCCAGTACTGTGTTGAATAGGAATTGTGAGAGAGGGCATCCTGATCTTATGCCAGTTTTCAAAGGGAATGCTTCCAGCTTTTGCCCATTCAGTATAATTTGTCTACTGTTATTTTAATTAGAGAGCAATATATTAGTCATTTTAAACTTCCCCCACTTGACATTTCCTTCACATTCAGGGAAGAGAAGATAATTGGAGCAGTGTAATCATTCGAAAGGATTTTCCTTAACATTTTGTTTGTTGCTATGTTAAGAACATAAAACTGGCTCAAGTATTTGGGGCAACATAAATTCTTCAAATCTAGCTAAGTTTAAGGGAGCATAAATTATAATTTAATATATTCCCAATCCTACTTGATTTTCTTCCAAGTATATTAAAAAGAATGGTTGAAAAAAAAATCTGCTCTCTTCCTCCAAATAATAATTCAAAAACCAAACCAGAATCAATTTCAAAACTTTAGGAGAACACAAATGAATTTATACTTAGCTCCTAATGATAAAAGTTAACCAAGAATAATGCTATAGAGTTTCCTGATTCATTTCAACATCTTCTAAACCTAAAACTAGAATAGAATTTGGGTTGTGTGGATGAAAATTTCTTTCAGTTTTAAAAGCAATTATAATAGAAAACTGTAAACTTCTCTGAAATTCTTTTTTAACTTTTCTCTCTTTTTTTTAAATTTGTGTATCTTCCATGAAACATATCTACTTTAGTGAAAGGCACTTATGCTTGGGATTTTGAAGAGTCATCACAAGGATTGATAGCTTTCATTGTATCATTACTGAGAGATGGCTAAAGTCCTTCCATCTGAAATCATTCCTTACATGAGACTAGAATAGTGGCTTATTCAATAATATAAAGGGGAAACCTATACTTTGAAAGGTGAGAGCCATCAGTGGCTGTGTTCGGTTGGAGGCAATTCCATTCCTTGCAATTTCTGCAACAAAATTTGTGTGGTCTTAAAAAGTCTGTGCAATAACTCAGATGTTTAACTTACGATGTAATTTTAATTATTGGTGGCACTCTTGTCAAATGATTTTTAAACTGTGTAAATAAACTCTATAACAACAAATTTGTCATGGTCTGTGCTGGTTATCAATTTACTGCATCTGGTCTGTAAATCCACCCTTAAGTACCAGTTCTATGATAATGTACTGAACTCTCTAAGCATTTCTCCTATACAGGGACCACTATGTAAAGCCTGGTCAGAACTGGGTGCTGTAGTGGCATTGTAGGCGAGAGGGAGATTTTCTTCCTGGTTCTATCAGGCCTTATTTTGTTTTCTCATACTTCTGCAACAGTTAGTCAACAGAGTATGTGGGTGGAGACATCAGACTCAGAGGGCACAGCTCCTCAGTGACTTTACAACCTTGGCCTGAGCGTGGAAATTCCCTTGCCTACAGACTGCCTTCATGCTTGAGGCCTAGAACCTGCTGGGTCACACCAATGCCCTCTGCAAAATCATCCACCAACTTTGACTCTTTGACAATTTTCCTATGGCTCTGAAAGTTGCAGCAGCCTCTGCTCACTTGCAATCCAGAGGGCTGTTTTCTGTTTTCCTCCCAAAACAGATGTCACTTGCTCCTGGTCTCACACTTGCAGCAGCACCCCTACTCCCTTTATGTGTCTGTCTGTTAGCCTCAGCATCTTTATACCCTGAAAATTTTACTTCTGCTTATTCTCTGGCCTAGGAAAACCAGCAAACTTCTTTGCCTTCCAGTGGACATAAAGCACGCCTTCTCCAATGACGTTACGTTGGAGCCTCAGCTTTGGGAGAGACCTCACTTCCAACTTTGTTCTCCCTTGAATACTCTCACTCATCCCTATAGAACCCTTCAGAGTTCTATGTATATTTTGTAGTAACTTTTATCATAATTAAATAATGTTTTATGTTAAACTTCATCTTTTCAAATTACTGTGTGATATCTTTCTCCTGATTGGATCCTGACTTATAGATACTCTAAAAAGATATCAAGCTCCTATTCCTAGAGAAACACCATATTCCATAAAAGATGTATCGTTTATTTTGTCATCTCATCCACAATTCAAATACTGGATCTATCACTTACCTGGAGGGTCACTTTGGATAATTTAACTCCTCATAGCCTTATACCTTACAACCCACAAAGATGTGAAGATTGAACAGTTTCATGCATTTGGGATGCTAGTGCAGTGATTGTTACATAGTATGTGCTACATAAGTGTAGATAACATATTAGCTAAAGGTATTTAAATGTAAGTCAAATTACAAGAAATAAAATTCTACAAAGATTTTTGTATTGCAAAGTTTATTGTTAAATCTATAAGTAGTATACTTCCCTTAACTAATACAGCTACCATATATATATACACACATATATATACACACATATATATACACACATATATGTATATATATAAGATTTCTCTTAAATTACAAATCTACTAAAAGTTTCTTGAGACATTTTACAGACACCAATACTGACGGAATTGAATGGCAATTGATTATGAGATTTTTTTTTAGCCTTAGTATGGATACTAATAATAAGAAGGAAAACTATGAGAGTATCAATCAAATGATAGGTGATTCTGGGAATTTTATGCTTTTCCCTGAAAGAGGGAGGCCTAAAGACTTCAGGGATAATGTTGGGCAAAAATGACTAATGCAAACAAAAAACATCCTACAAACATAATTGACCAAACTTTGAAGATGTCTCACAACTATCCACTGGTAGATCTGGAATTAGACTCCTGTTTTCCTGAGTCCAGTTTAATTTGTTTTGAGACTAATTCAGACATGAGAGTGGTTATGCAATGGTGTAGACAGTTAAGAGTGATTATAAGGTATTTCTCCACTTGGATGTCCTTTGAATAAATTACATTCTGGTTTAAACAACAGATTATAGCTGAAATCATATCTCGATGAAAAAGATTAAAACACCAAAGTCCAAGCAAATGAGGCATCTCCATTTTGAAACTTGTTATTGGGTATAACTTAAAGTAACTACATATTATGTAAAAATGTGGATTACACAACATATAATCAAATTAAATTTCAATCATTAGCTAGTATGTTAACTGATGTGCGCTTATGCTGCTGACATTTTGGGTTTCAGAACTGATTAATCCTAAGTAGTAGTAGTCTTATTGATTATCTGAACTGTCTCTGTTTCTTACCCCACCTCTCAACTATACTGCCCTTCATGGCTATACTAAAATAAAAAGAGCTAATACAGAACTTTAATTTGTGATTTAATATTTTTCTACATTCAGAAGCGGGGCAATAAACAATAAAAATTAAAATTACTACTAAGAAACATTCAATCCAGAAGTTACTTATATGTCTGAGAAGAACATTTTATCTAATAACAGTTTTTGAACAAGACTAAAAAAGCACTAGGAAAATAATTAGCAGGAAAAAACCTGTAAGAGTGGGACAAACTAGAAGACTCTCCTGTGACTAATTTCTCTAAAAGTGAAGATATGCAAATAAAAAGAACCTTGGGATGTAGGCCAACCAGTCTCCATAGTCATTAACCCAACATATTAAGTGTTATGTAGACAGCAGTCTGAAATAGCAGAAAGAAAACAGACTTTAAAATATGTAGTCTCTATCCTGCTGAATCTTCTTTTTTTCCTGCGTGTGATGGGAGTATTATAAGCTTTGTAAGATTTTTCTGGAGATTAAACAAAATAACATATGTTAAAAGCCTCTAACACTTCTCCACCCACACGTCATATGTAAGGTGTTATAGACACTAAATAAAGAATAATAATTAATAAATATAGAGCGAGACATTAAATACATGTTTAAAGTTTAAGATCAGAAAAGAAAAACAAAATGAGTAATGGCTTATATAATTACTAAATAAGTGGGGATGTACTTTTTAAGTTGTGAAGTGCTAATAAAATATTAGTTCTCATTACAATAATGGTATTTTATTATCTTATAGAATATCATTGTCAGAAATCACCTGAAAAGTCAAAACTAATCAATGAAATGTCCATTATTTTGATGACTGTATTGCTTTAAACATAATAGAAAAACATGAACGTAGTGGTCGTATGTGTCATTAGTTTGAGTGAACTAGATTTTCTATAGAAATAAGTAATAACGCTGTAACTAACACTTCTTTTCTTTTTGGTGTTTTGGATTCGTATGTAGTAGAGACAGAAGAAATAGATGGTCTTAGTAACTCTTCTCCAAATCCTGAAGCTCTTTCTAGCGTCTGTTTGACAGAAATTCAAAATTGTGTCTCAAATAGAGAATATGTGGCTCATGACAATTCTAGCTCCATTCATTCATTCATAGATGTTTACTGACCATGTGTTAGATATTGGAGAGATATCAGTGCCGAAAACAAAGTCCCTACCTGCATAAAGTTTGCATCCCAGTGTAAAGGGTCAGGGAGAAGTTGGGAAGTGGGTCAAAGTTCAAGATAAAATGTGCTCATCCCAATGAAGGCTAATAGTAGACGACATTGAGCAGCAGTTTGTACTTGTTTGAAAGCAAATGAATGAAGTAAAATATCTCCAGACATCTAAGAACAAAGAAAGATTGTTGCATCTTCTTATTTTCATCTCTTACCCTGATAAATCCAAAGCATGCACGTAGTGATGAATCAGCCTCTTTGCAGGAGAGTCCTTTTTGCTTTACATGCCCGCCCCATCAAGCTTGTTTCTAACAAATGTAATAGAGGACTGCAAGTACATGCATTTCCACTCTTATTTTCTTTTAATGATGGGATAAAACAAGAAATAATTGCCTTGTGATAAGGTGCATTGCTCAATTTGGAGTGATATGATGTTGGCATCAAAGAGTCCCTTTGTTCATAACATGTGTCTGCCTACACTGCAACACCTGGATAAGGGTGGAAACTCTCAAGCAGCTTCACAGAGAGATAAACCTCAATCAATTTACTCTAGAAATATTTGCATATTTCCCACTGCTAATGAAATCACCGCTAGCAGAATGTTTCCATTTTAATAACATTTCAAATTTCATATAGGCGTGTCTTGCCTTTAGTGATACCTTGACGTTTTTTAAAATAATACTGAGTAAAAATATATTGTTTTATGGAATATTGGGAGAATACTGGGAAAAGAAATCTGTTTAAAAATCTAATTGATTCCACAACCAAAGTATTTATCACTTTCTGTTTTTTTTCAATTCTACAATAAAATAGAGAGCCAGGTATTTATCTGAAAACTGAAATCAGTTGACGTAGAAGTTCTTTTCATGAGGAAAATAGAATAAAAGATGATCATCCAAACTAGTGTGAACACAAGAAGGAACACTCTGTAGAAGACAACTTATGTAAGCCAGAGATACACCAAGTGTGCCACCAAGTGTTGCCTGCTTTGAGAGAGAGGAGAGTTTAATGTAGAGAGATCAGAAATAACAAAAAACAAAAAACTAAACCTAGTACAGCTACTATGGAGAACAGAATGGAGTTTCCCCAAAACACCACAAGAAGAACTCCCATACGATCCAGCAATCTCACTACCGGGCATTTATCCAAAGGAAAGGAAATCGTTTGTGGAAGAGACATCTGCACCCCCATGTTTATAGCAGTCCTGTTCACAATAGCCAAGATATGGGATCAACCTAGGTGTCCAACAACAGATGGATGAAGAAAAGGTGGTATATATTATACACAATGGAATACTATTCAGGCATTAACAAGAAATAAAATCCTGTAATTTGTGGCAACATAGTAAGAACCGGAGGGTATTATGTTAAGTGAAATCAATCAGACACAGAAAGTGAAACACCACATGTTCTCACTTGTATGTGGAAGCTAAGAAAAAGGTGATCTCATAGAAGTAAAAAGTAGAACAGAGGATACTAGAGGCTGGGAAGAGTAGGGGGAAAGAAGCACAGGGAAAGATTTTCTTCAAGGATACAAAACCATAACTAGATGGAAAGAATAGGTTCTAGTGTTTTATAGCACTGTAGGATGACTGTAGTTAACATTAATATATAGTTTCAAATAGGTACAGGGAGGATATTAAATGTTCCCAACACCAAGGGATGACACATGTCTGAGATGGTGAATATGCTATTTTTCTGATATGACCGCTATGTAGGATCGGTTTCAAAACATCACTGTGGACCCTATGAATGTGTACAATTATTATTTGTCAATTTAAAAATTCAGTATGTAATATTTTGTCACAATGTGCTTATATATATAAAATCATATACACACATGTATAAAAATATTTTTTAAATAAAACATAGACTTTCTTGTATTTTTTCGTGGATAGAATAAAGTCTTGATTATTGAAAGGCATGTGATTTATGTTTATGCCAAAACTATTGTAGCTTTGTAAATTAGATGACTCTCTAGATAGTAAAGACTCACATGAAACACTGACAGGCAATTGATTTTGTAAATAAAAACACTAAAATTTCTAGCCTTCAGTATTTTAAAACATTGTTACTATCAAGTGATTTGTATATTTAAGAACACATGGGACTATCTTCTGGTTAAAGTTAACATTATTCTTTTCTGTTTAGGCAAAGCTCAAATAAAGGTGTTGCTACTGCTGATGTGATCATCTTTACTACGCTCACTATTCAATGATGACATGTCATTCCTGGGAGTAAGTAGCTTTTAGCCACCTTGTGTTCAGTTTCGTAATGTAAACGGAATACTGTAAAACATTATGATCTGGGGGGCGGAGCAAGATGGCCGAATAGGAACAGCTCCAGTCTCCAACTCCCAGCGCGAGCGACACAGAAGACCGGTGATTTCTGCATTTTCAACTGAGGTACTGGGTTCATCTCACTGGGGAGTGCCAGACGATCGGTGCTGGTCAGCTGCTGCAGCCCGACCAGCGAGAGCTGAAGCAGGGCGAGGCATTGCCTCACCTGGGAAGCGCAAGGGGGAAGGGAATCCCTTTTCCTAGCCAGGGGAACTGAGGCACACAACACCTGGAAAATCGGGTAACTCCCACCCCAATACTGCGCTTTAAGCAAACAAGCACACCAGGAGATCATATCCCACACCTGGCCGGAGGGTCCCACACCCACGGAGCCTCCCTCATTGCTAGCATAGCAGTCTGTGATCTACCAGCAAGGCAGCAGCGAGGCTGGGGGAGGGGCGCCCGCCATTGCTGAGGCTTAAGTAGGTAAACAAAGCTGCTGGGAAGCTCGAACTGGGTGGAGCTCACAGCAGCCCAAGGAAACCTGCCTGTCTCTGTAGACTCCACCTCTGGGGACAGGGCACAGTAAACAATAACAAACACAGCAGAAAACTTTGCAGACGCAAACAACTCTGTCTGACAGCTTTGAAGAGAGCAGTGGATCTCCCAACACGGAGGCTGAGATCTGAGAAGGGACAGACTCCCTGCTCAAGTGGGTCCCTGACCCCTGAGCAGCCTAACTGGGAGACATCCCCCACTAGGGGCAGTCTGACACCCCACACCTCACAGGGTGGAGTACACCCCTGAGAGGAAGCTTCCAAAGCAAGAATCAGACAGGTACACTCGCTGTTCAGAAATATTCTATCTGCTGCAGCCTCTGCTGCTGATACCCAGGCAAACAGGGTCTGGAGTGGACCTCAAGCAATCTCCAACAGACCTACAGCTGAGGGTCCTGACTGTTAGAAGGAAAACTATCAAACAGGAAGGACACCTACACCAAAACCCCATCAGTACATCACCATCATCAAAGACCAGAGGCAGATAAAACCACAAAGATGGGGAAAAAGCAGGGCAGAAAAGCTGGAAATTCAAAAAATAAGAGCGCATCTCCCCCGGCAAAGGAGCGCAGCTCATCGCCAGCAACGGATCAAAGCTGGACGGAGAATGACTTTGACGAGATGAGAGAAGAAGGCTTCAGTCCATCAAATTTCTCAGAGCTAAAGGAGGAATTACGTACCCAGCGCAAAGAAACTAAAAATCTTGAAAAAAAGGTGGAAGAATTGATGGCTAGAGTAATTAATGCAGAGAAGGTCATAAACGAAATGAAAGAGATGAAAACCATGACACAAGAAATACGTGACAAATGCACAAGCTTCAGTAACCGGCTCGATCAACTGGAAGAAAGAGTATCAGCGATTGAGGATCAAATGAATGAAATGAAGTGAGAAGAGAAACCAAAAGAAAAAAGAAGAAAAAGAAATGAACAAAGCCTGCAAGAAGTATGGGATTATGTAAAAAGACCAAATCTACGTCTGATTGGGGTGCCTGAAAGTGAGGGGGAAAATGGAACCAAGTTGGAAAACACTCTTCAGGATATCATCCAGGAGAACTTCCCCAACCTAGTAGGGCAGGCCAACATTCAAATCCAGGAAATACAGAGAACGCCACAAAGATACTCCTCGAGAAGAGCGACTCCAAGACACATAATTGCCAGATTCACCAAAGTTGAAATGAAGGAAAAAATCTTAAGGGCAGCCAGAGAGAAAGGTCGGGTTACCCACAAAGGGAAGCCCATCAGACTAACAGCAGATCTCTCGGCAGAAACTCTCCAAGCCAGAAGAGAGTGGGGGCCAATATTCAACATTCTTAAAGAAAAGAATTTTCAACCCAGAATTTCATATCCAGCCAAACTAAGTTTCATAAGTGAAGGAGAAATAAAATCCTTTACAGATAAGCAAATGCTTAGAGATTTTGTCATCACTAGGCCTGCCTTACAAGAGATCCTGAAGGAAGCACTAAACATGGAAAGGAACAACCGGTACCAGCCATTGCAAAAACATGCCAAAATGTAAAGACCATCGAGGCAAGGAAGAAACTGCATCAACTAACGAGCAAAATGACCAGTTAATATCATAATGGCAGGATCAAGATCACACATAACAATCTTAACCTTAAATGTAAATGGACTAAATGCTCCAATTAAAAGACACAGACTGGCAAACTGGATAAAGAGTCAAGACCCATCAGTCTGCTGTATTCAGGAGACCCATCTCACACGCAGAGACATACATAGGCTCAAAATAAAGGGATGGAGGAAGATTTACCAAGCAAATGGAGAACAAAAAAAAGTGGGGGTTGCAATACTAGTCTCTGATAAAACAGACTTTAAACCATCAAAGATCAAAAGAGACAAAGAAGGCCATCACATAATGGTAAAGGGATCAATTCAACAGGAAGAGCTAACTATCCTAAATATATATGCACCCAATACAGGAGCACCCAGATTCATCAAGCAAGTCCTTAGAGACTTACAAAGGGACTTAGACTCCCATACAATAATAATGGGAGACTTCAACACTCCACTGTCAACATTAGACAGATCAACGAGACAGAAAGTTAACAAGGATATTCAAGAATTGAACTCATCTCTGCAGCAAGCAGACCTAATAGACATCAATAGAACTCTCCACCCCAAATCAACAGAATATACATTCTTCTCAGCACCACATCGTACTTACTCCAAAATCGACCACGTAATTGGAAGTAAAGCACTCCTCAGCAAATGTACAAGAACAGAAATTATAACAAACTGTCTCTCAGACCACAGTGCAATCAAATTAGAACTCAGGACTAAGAAACTCAATCAAAACCGCTCAACTATATGGAAACTGAACAACCTACTCCTGAATGACTACTGGGTACATAACAAAATGAAGGCAGAAATAATGATGTTCTTTGAAACCAATGAGAACAAAGATACAACATACCAGAATCTCTGGGACACATTTAAAGCAGTGTGTAGAGGGAAATTTATAGCACTAAATGCCCACAAGAGAAAGCAGGAAAGATCTAAAATTGACACTCTAACATCGCAATTAAAAGGACTAGAGAAGCAAGAGCAAACACATTCGAAAGCTAGCAGAAGGCAAGAAATAACTAAGATCAGAGCAGAACTGAAGGAGATAGAAACACAAAAAATCCTCCAAAAAATCAATGAATTCAGGAGTTGGTTTTTTGAAAAGATCAACAAAATTGACAGACCACTAGCAAGACTAATAAAGAAGAAAAGAGAGAAGAATCAAATCGATGCAATTAAAAATGATAAAGGGGATATCACCACCGACCCCTCAGAAATACAAACTACCATCAGAGAATACTATAAACACCTCTATGCAAATAAACTGGAAAATCTAGAAGAAATGGATAATTTCCTGGACACTTACACTCTTCCAAGACTAAACCAGGAAGAAGTTGAATCCCTGAATAGACCAATACCAGGCTCTGAAATTGAGGCAATAATTAATAGCCTACCAACCAAAAAAGTCCAGGACCAGATGGATTCACAGCTGAATTCTACCAGAGGTACAAGGAGGAGTTGGTACCATTCCTTCTGAAACTATTCCAATCAATAGAAAAAGAGGGAATCCTCCCTAACTCATTTTATGAGGCCAACATCATCCTGATACCAAAGCCTGGCAGAGACACAACAAAAAAAGAGAATTTTAGACGAATATCCCTGATGAACATCGATGCAAAAATCCTCAATAAAGTACTGGCAAACCGGATTCAGCAACACATCAAAAAGCTTATCCACCATGATCAAGTGGGCTTCATCCCTGGGATGCAAGGCTGGTTCAACATTCGCAAATCAATAAACATAATCCAGCATATAAACAGAACCAAAGACAAGAACCACATGATTATCTCAATAGATGCAGAAAAGGCTTTTGGCAAAATTCAACAGCCCTTCATGCTAAAAACGCTCAATAAATTCGGTATTGATGGAACGTACCTCAAAATAATAAGAGCTATCTATGACAAACCCACAGCCAATATCATACTGAATGGGCAAAAACTGGAAAAATTCCCTTTGAAAACTGGCACAAGACAGGGATGCCCTCTCTCACCACTCCTATTCAACATAGTGTTGGAAGTTCTGGCTAGGGCAATTAGGCAAGAGAAAGAAATCAAGGGTATTCAGTTAGGAAAAGAGGAAGTCAAATTGTCCCTCTTTGCAGATGACATGATTGTATATTTAGAAAACCCCATCGTCTCAGCCCAAAATCTCCTTAAGCTGATAAGCAACTTCAGCAAAGTCTCAGGATACAAAATTAATGTGCAAAAATCACAAGCATTCTTATACACCAGTAACAGACAAACAGAGAGCCAAATCAGGAATGAACTTCCATTCACAATTGCTTCAAAGAGAATAAAATACCTAGGAATCCAACTTACAAGGGATGTAAAGGACCTCTTCAAGGAGAACTACAAACCACTGCTCAGTGAAATAAAAGAGGACACAAACAAATGGAAGAACATACCATGCTCATGGATAGGAAGAATCAATATCGTGAAAATGGCCATACTGCCCAAGGTAATTTATAGATTCAATGCCATCCCCATCAAGCTACCAATGAGTTTCTTCACAGAATTGGAAAAAACTGCTTTAAAGTTCATATGGAACCAAAAAAGAGCCCGCATCTCCAAGACAATCCTAAGTCAAAAGAACAAAGCTGGAGGCATCACGCTACCTGACTTCAAACTATACTACAAGGCTACAGTAACCAAAACAGCATGGTACTGGTACCAAAACAGAGATATAGACCAATGCAACAGAACAGAGTCCTCAGAAATAATACCACACATCTACAGCCATCTGATCTTTGACAAACCTGAGAGAAACAAGAAATGGGGAAAGGATTCCCTATTTAATAAATGGTGCTGGGAAAATTGGCTAGCCATAAGTAGAAAGCTAAAACTGGATCTTTTCCTTACTCCTTAGACAAAAATTAATTCAAGATGGATTAGAGACTTAAATGTTAGACCTAAAACCATAAAAACCCTGGAAGAAAACCGAGGTAATACCATTCAGGACATAGGCATGGGCAAGGACTTCATGTCTAAAACACCAAAAGCAACGGCAGCAAAAGCCAAAATTGACAAATGGGATCTCATTAAACTAAAGAGCTTCTGCACAGCAAAAGAAACTACCATCAGAGTGAACAGGCAACCTACAGAATGGGAGAAAATTTTTGCAATCTACTCATCTGACAAAGGGCTAATATCCAGAACCTACAAAGAACTCCAACAAATTTATAAGAAAAAAACAAACAACCCCATCAAAAAGTGGACAAAGGATATGAACAGACATTTCTCAAAAGAAGACATTCATACAGCCAACAGACACATGAAAAAATGCTCATCATCACTGGCCATCAGAGAAATGCAAATCAAAACCACAATGAGATACCATCTCACACCAGTTAGAATGGCGATCATTAAAAAGTCAGGAAACAACAGGTGCTGGAGAGGATGTGGAGAAATAGGAACACTTTTACACTGTTGGTGGGATTGTAAACTAGTTCAACCATTATGGAAAACAGTATGGCGATTCCTCAAGGATCTAGAACTAGATGTACCATATGACCCAGCCATCCCATTACTGGGTATATACCCACAGGATTATAAATTATGCTGCTATAAAGACACATGCACACATATGTTTATTGCGGCACTATTCACAATAGCAAAGACTTGGAATCAACCCAAATGTCCATCAGTGACAGATTGGATTAAGAAAATGTGGCACCTATACACCATGGAATACTATGCAGCCATCAAAAAGGATGAGTTTGTGTCCTTTGTAGGGACATGGATGCAGCTGGAAACCATCATTCTTAGCAAACTATCACAAGAACAGAAAACCAAACACCGCATGTTCTCACTCATAGGTGGGAACTGAACAATGAGATCACTTGGACTCAGGAAGGGGAACATCACACACCGGGGCCTATCATGGGGAGGGGGGAGTGGGGAGGGGGGAGGGATTGCATTGGGAGTTATAACTGATGTAAATGACGAGTTGATGGGTGCAGCACACCAACAAGGCACAAGTATACATATGTAACAAACCTGCACGTTATGCACATGTACCCTACAACTTAAAGTATAATAATAAATAAATTAAAAAAAAAAATTATGATCTGGTGTCACTTGCAAATTATATGTTTAGAATCGTTCAAAATAGTGAAGCATATTATTATAGCTGCATATTCCTGTAAAGTTTTCTTTACTTGTGCAATATGAACTTTACCTGAGATGGGTTATTACTAGATTTTTGGTTGAGTAATGATTCATATACCGACCTATCTCTTACCTCAGGCAACTAAGTAGTCACAAGCTATATTCCTCTGTTTTCACAATTTCTGTGTGATATTTTGTGAAATAAATTATTGACTGCCTGCCTTACATTATATGTATAGTCTTAGGCTTTATCTGAAAGCTGAGCAACTAAGTTTGTGTTCCAAAATATTTGCTGGTTTGGAAAAAATAAAGGCCAAACTGTGTGCTGAAATCTTGAAATAAATGGAAGGTAAGAGAATTTTTAGTTGTTTTCTAACCCAAAAATTTGAAAATATTTTCTTATAGGAAAGAAAATTTAAATAAAGTACAATAAAATCAAACAAGATAATTCTTATGTTAAAATTTATTTTGCACTTTTGGGGGAAAAAGAGGAATAAATGTATGTATTTTATTTTTCTGATATAGACAAGGAAAGGCTGCAGTCACAAATAAATCCCCAAATCTCTGTAGAATAAGACAGTCATTGCCTGCTCCCATTGTTATCAGATGGGTCTGGTTGCTGGCCCAGGCAGCTCTCCTCTATGAGTGACGGGGATTTTGCCCTGCTTCCACTGTGCGGCTCAGCTATCACAGATTCCTCTCCCTCCAAGCTTTCTTCCAGCACTTGTATTATACCCGTTTCGTCTTCCACAGAGCCAAGTTCTATTAAAAGATTATTTACTGGAAGACATTTCAAAGCATATGGAAGAAAGCGTGTTTATGAGTGTGCATGTGTGTACCTGTGTTTCTGATCACATTAGATCACAGGTAGATCTACCTTATTCTTTTATAATAACTGTAAATTATTCCACGATGTTAGCCTATCATTATTCTAACGTTTTTGAATCACAGATAATGCCTATATGAAGTTCCTTGAACATGTACATTTTCAAGTGTATTTTTAGGTTAATTTTCTTGATCTAATGATATGTGCATGCTAAAATTTTGTAGATATTGATGCTCCCTACAAGCAAGTTACATCAATTAACAATCCCACCAATAAATCATGAGGTGCATATTTCCTCAAACTAGCCTAAGTAACGCTTGGCTCCATCAAATTGCTTATGATTGATTTTAAAAAGGTTTATTTACATTTTATATTTTATTTTATTTTAAATTTAATTTTATTTTATGCTATTTTTGCCCTGTTTTATGCTATTTTTTTATGCTGTTTATTTATTTTATGCTATTTTATGCTATTTTTGGAATCTTGCTCTGTCACCCAGGTTGGAGTGCAGTGGCGTGATCTCGGCTCACTGCAACCTCGCCTTCTGGGTTCGAGCGATTCTCCTGCCTTAGCTTCCGGAGAAGCTGGGACTACAGGTGCGTACCATCACGCCCAGCTGATTTTTACATTTTATATTTTAAGATTATAAAATTACCCTCGACTTTATTATATTTTCATGTGTTCCTTAACCATTGCACTTTTCTTAAAAAATAATCTGTGTGTCTAGGTGGTTTGCTTATTTTTCCATGGGCCTTTTATTATCATGTTGCTTACCCAGTACATGTATGTTCTCTTATTCTACGAACACACACACACACACACACACAATTGAATTTCACTTTTATTGATTAATGATTTATACATGACCTTTATCAAAGATGAGTGTTAACCTTTTTACACCCTTTGTATAACATTTTGTTCTCTTTTTTTTTTTTTTTTTTTTTTGATTCGGAGTCTCGCTCTGTCATGCAGTGACACGATCTCAGCTCACAGCAATCTCCGCCTCCCAGGTTCAAGCAATTCTCCTGCCTCAGCCTCCCGCATAACTGGGATTACAGGCATGTGCCACCACGCCTGGCTAATTTTTGTATTTTTAGTAGAGATGGGGTTTCGCCAGGTTGGCCAGACTGATCTCGAACTCCTAACCTCAAGTGGTCCACCTGCCTCAGCCTCCAAAAGTACTGGGATCACAGGCGTGAGCCACCGTGCCTGTCCTATTTCTTGTTTTAAATATGATTTTGCTTATGGTTTTCTAATCTATAAAAATGTTTAACTGTTATGATAATTTATCAATATTTTCACGGTATGTGATTAGAATAGTGTGACCTTGCTAAAACATGCTTTCTTGCCCCAAGTTTATTCTTTGAGTAACGTGTTTTCTTCTAGTACCTTTATTAGTTGATGTGTTATTTTCAAATCAACGACAGAGATATCAGAATTGTACTATAGAACAAGGAAATAATGGGATTCATCTTTTCATAACTAATTTTAAGGCAACTTTTAATATATTATACATATATTCATTTGCACTTGAGTCTGTCTTGACTTTCTGTTCTTCCCAACAAGCTATTCATTCACTGGCACTAAATTGTTGTGTTTATTATAGTGTTACTTTAATGTTTAGTAAATGAGCTCACTAATGTAAACAATGATTGTTGACTGTAACTTTTTTTACAATTTGAATTTCCACTTGATTTGGCCAAAAGCAAACACTAAGGATTATTTTATTTAAAATATTCAATTTACACATTAAATCAGGAATATTTTCATTATAATAAAAAATTGTTCAATTACACATTTTATGTTAAAACCATAGAAGTAATTTAAAAATGTATCATATTTCATGCAATCTGAATGTAAACTTTATGAAAGACTTACACACATGCAAATATTATTGCATTTTTTGCTCTAGTGTCCTATAAGTATAAACATATATTTATTTTTAAAGTCAGCTTCCTTTTTATCTCTTCAAAGTATTTCATAATCTCTTTAATAATTGATTTTTTAAACTCTCATAAATGTATCAGATGATTCTTCCTATTTTCATTCTCTTGTGATAACACATACAATTTTCTGTCCTTAAGATAGATCATCGTTTTCCTTTTCAGATTTTAAAACACTTGTATTTCTCTAAATTATGTCTGTAGTTGGGTATTTCGTGAACAAACACATCTTTCAATGGTCTTTATTAAAGATTTCTCAACAAATCCTGTCTTCTCTGGTAAGCTCTCTTTGGTAAGGTTCCCACTGAGTAAAAAGACACTTGATTTTTATTCCTCAGGAAGCCTCCTTCTTTCCGCCTAGCTCTCCAAGTCCTCTTTGCAGAAATTCTCCTTGTCATTTTTATCTTTTTCTTCTTTCTTTACCTCTTTTACTCATTATCATCATCCAGTAATGAAAGAATTATGGGCTGAGTGTTTGATGCTACAAAGTGAATTATTCACTAGGATATTTTTTTTTTCAAAAAATAAGTATGGAAAAATAAAAATGCTATAGATTTTCTTCTTCTCTTCTATAGATTTCTTATGAGCATAAGGAGAAAACAACAACAATTATTATGATAATATAAAGATACATAGAATGAATGACATTTTTACAAAGAGGAGTATTCCATGATATGTGTGGAATCAACATTGCCAGCATCAATATTCCTAGGAACATAACAACAAAGCTTTGCAAGTGAACACCTGTAGTTGATGCTGTGTGTGCTGTAAGTGCTTCCTGCTCCAGCTACTCTGATAGTTGACTGCTAATTCTCATTGGGAGGCCATGCCCCCTCACTTCCCTTCCTCTTCCTAGAGCTAAAGAGCTAAAGACTTACTGGCCTAATTACAAGAGCTCCTTGTCTTAAGGCCGGACTAACTCTGGATGAAAATTTAGCTTCAGAGCTTCCCATAGGATCAGTCTGAAGCCGCAGTACTGCTGAGGCTACATTCTCGCTAACCTTCTTGCCTTCTCAGTGTTACTACCCTGCATCCACTTCCGAAACCGTTCCCCCATTCAATCACATGCGTGCAAGGGAAACTATGCTACTTTTGAGTGGCTGGGTGAATCCATGCCCTCTTGTATTCAGACCCTGTGTAGTTCCCTCCTACTTTGACTTTGAGTTTGCCCTATGTCTAACTTTGGCTCATGGGATATTAACAAGCATAATGCAGAGGCTTGATGAGTCCTCAGGCATTGGAATGTGTCTTCTTTGAATGCTGCTTTTTGTAACCTATTGTTCTCCCAGAGAAGCCCAAACCACATGAAGGAGTCACATGGAAGAGAGATGAGGCTTTCTCAAACATTTCAAGTGAACTGGCTACAGCCAGCCAGCACTAACTGCCAAACGAGTCCAGGAGCCATCTTGGAGCTCAAGTCCAGTCAAGTGACATCACAGGAACCAGAAATCCATCCAGCTAAGCCCAGACAACCCAGAAAATTATGAAAGATTCAAATGGTAATTGTTTTCAGCCACTGAGCTTAAAATGTATTTGTTACATAGCAATAGAAAACTGAAAAAGAATCCCAATTTAAGAAATCCTGGCCGGGCGCGGTGGCTCAGGCCTGTAATAACAGTATTTTGAGAGGCCCAGGCGGGCGGATCATGAGGTCAGGAGATGGAGACCATCCTGGCTAATATGGTGAAACCCCGTCTCTACTAAAAATATAAGGAATTAGCAGGGCGAGGTGGCGGCACCTGTAGTCCCAGCTACTCGGGAGGCTGAGGCAGGAGAATGGCGTGAACCCGGGAGGCGGAGCTTGCAGTGAGCCGAGATGGCGCCACTGCACTCCAGCCTGGGCAACAGAGCGAGACTCCGTCTCAAAAAAAAAAAAAAAAAAAAAAAAAAAAAAGGAAAGGAAAAGAAATCCTAAACTTTGAACAAATGGATGAATGAAGTGGAATATTTTCTTCATGCTGTGGTACATTCTGGACAATTGCTCCTGCCTTACCCACATTAAATCCTCCTAATCACCAGAATTCCTGTGTGTTCCTTTCTCTTTTATACAGAGCAGGATAGTTGTCTCAATTTCTCCTTGCATTGTTGCTTACTTGTCAGTTCACGGAGTGATGGCAGATTCTGTCCGTGCATTTTCACATTTAGTTTCTACAATTTGAAATTACTTTATTTTAGTTTTATTTTAAGCACTTCTGCCTGATTTCTCACTGATTCAGTGAGCAGTAAGTCATACTGTTGGCAATGGAAAGTGGTTATCCAGTGAAAGTTTCCTACTGCCTGCTATTATTAGGACTCGTTCAGCTCCAATCTTGAAACGGCACTTGCTGGCTTTATCTTTATATTTGGTTATACTAATAAAACAAAAGCTTGACACGTGGACATATCTATATTTTTATTACATTGCTCTTAAATTGTTTTTCTGAATTATGCAATAATTTTTATTCCTAAGGTTTTGTAAGACAGGAATTGTGAGCCAGTCATATTTATATTTCCTTTCCCTCAAGGAAGTAGTAAGAAAAAATCCATTCCAATATATTAACAATTCTGATCAATTTCTGGATCCGCATAAAAACATACACAAATATATATATAACTATATATCTATAGTTCATAAATGTGCATGTGTGTATATATGTGCATATATAAATGTATATAATTAAATATTGAGGCAGATAAGCATACTTTTCCTGTTGTATATAGTATTTTTAAATTTTCTAAAATCAGCACTGTTATAGCTAAATGTATGTAATATGTCACCCACATTTGGGAGATGAATATAGCCTGAAGAACTCATTTCTAACCCACATATCTAAGTAATGAACAACAAATAATCACAGTAAAATTGTTCTGCAAGCATTAACTTGTACAAAAGGCACAACTCTACTGAGCAACAAAGACTGCACTGTGAAATCCTTTTTTAAACGGGAGCTGAAGTAGTAAACAAGTCCTTAGACATCTTTTTTCCCTCAGACAAAGCTTCTGTTGCCACATTATCTTGTCAACCCACATGAGGTTTAGATAGGTCAATACTTATATAGGTAACTTCTAAGGAACACCTGGCCTTCCAGAAGGTGACATGTTAATTAAATAGATAGCATTCTTTTTCTTAATGTACAATTGCTTAAATGCAGGTACTTCTTTCAGATTCTTTCGTCTCCCTTTTAACAGTTTTGTGAGCTTGAGGGCTAAAGTGAGCCAAGAACCCTGGTAAAAAGTAATAATTTTGGAAATATTACTAATGACATTTGGGCTAAAGAAAAAGAGAAAATGCAGATCTTTCCTTTGATCTCTTTTGGCCTTTCTGCATTCCCAGCTCACCACATAAGTATGCTGTGAGTTTCTGAGTGTTAAAACAGACATTTCGTAACTTAATTTGCTTTTGGAAAATATGAAGAACTATCTTATCTAATAACTAGAGTTCTTCTTTAGTGATTTCCTAAGCCAGAATGTCAGATCTGGCTGGTTTATAGATCTTCAGGATTGGAACAGCCTGGAATTAGTAATCACAGTCATACCATGAAAAAATCACCTTTACTCTAACCAGGGGGAGTTAACTACAGAATCAGTCAAGAAAAGGGGCCTAATCTTTAATAAATTATTAATGCAACAAGTTTTGTAGCAGGCATGATTAATACAGAATTTAGAAATAGTGCACACATCTTGGGTCTTTGCCCATTTATTTCATAGTTAGTTGTAGTCATTATTTAAAGCTCATTTTATCCCAGATACAATGTAAACAGTTATTTTTAGGGGCAAAAGTAACTTATTTGGTTTCCTACACAGGATTTACCTTTGGTTTTTGAAATTTTTCTTCCTCTACTCATAGGCAATAAATGATAAAGATATAAAAATAGAAGGTAAAAGCTAGCTGTCTATATGTTCTTCATCATTAGGCATATTGACCTTATTAATTTGTTTCTGTCTTTATATTTTATTACTTTTGAAAATTTACATGTACAAACCTAGATTTTATGATTATATACTGGGTTCTTAGTCATTACTTTCATAATTTCAAAACTGATGTTGAATCATATTGATGTCCTTTTTAAAAGAAATTCAGTGTTTTTTTATTCCAAATAAAATGTGTGACATACTTTTTATAGAAGAAAATAACATTTACGTTCTTCACATGCAAAGAATACATATTTATGACATGTGTACTGTTTATATACCAGAGACATATTCTGTAACTCAGTATATATGTAATCAATAATATATTTCTTTTATTTGTATATTAGTAAGTGTATATATTAATACCTTTTCATTTTATATATAGAAATATATTACTTTTGTAAACAGAGACAATATAGCTCAATCTATCACTAAATATATATATATATCCATGCATACATACGTATTCCTGATATCAAAAGATGCAGCTTTATATATTAAACAAATTATAGTTTCTATTATTAGCCTCTAATTTAACTTTGTGCTCACAAAGAAACATTTTAAAGAAATTATATTTGGGAAAAAAGCTGTTTCACCTTAAACTGGAAATATTTGACTCAGTACTAAAATTCAGCTTTATCATTTTTAGTATTTTGAAACTTAAATAACAATTCTATACACTTGAATACAGAAATATCATTCACTTTTATTGTGACTTATGAGCATCAGACATCAAAGCTTTAGATGATGTCGGTAGGGAGACTGTGATGTGGCTTTTAAGTAGAAATAAACCTAGAAACAAAATTGGATTAAGATTAAAAACAATGTTTAAGTTTATTGAATGTCTTCAACTAATTTTAAACTATTTGTGGCTCAGTAAAATTTATATATACTGGTTTTTGCCCTGTCACTTTTATAATATTATTTGTATTTTTAGGCAAACATCTTTTTTAAATTAACTATATTAATCCATTATTGATTCTTGTTTATCATCATTAGAAATTCTTAATTTCTAAGAAGGTAGTTCTTAAAAAAGACATGTTCTCTGTGACCGCATATACTTTTTACCATGGAAATAAAAATAAAACCATTATTTATATTTATATAAAGAACATAAAATTTGAAGTCATAATTGATGTTGAATAACATTGATGCTACATTGTAAATTAAAAATCTGAAAACTTTACTTAAACTTTCTGATATTCTCATCTACAACAACAGCAAAATCCCCAAATGTTTATAAGAGTATATAGTACATGGCCAAAAATGTTACTTTTCTTTTTTTTATTCTTGAAAACTAGCATCACCATTTGGTTTCATAGGATAGAAATGACTTTCATTTGCATTTTTAACTGGCAAATTTGTATTATAATCCTTGAAATTCAAATAAGTAATAAAATAAATGATTGTTACTTTTTTAAATATGCAAGAAGTTGTTAATCAGTTTTACTTATGATTAATCACCAATAATTGATGATAGCAAATTGAAAGTGTGTCATAAACAAAGATTTGAAACAATAATATTCTGTTAGAATGGGTAGAAGGAGATATACACTCAAGAAATACTAATGAAAGCTTTTATTTGTATGAGTCTTTCAGAAAATAGTTCATTAGCAAGTAATCATCACCTTCAAAGAGTTTATATCCTTTATCTCTCCTACTGAATCCAGCGAAATTCTACTTCTAGGAATCTCTCTTAATAAATTAATTAAACATACAGTATAGACATTGGATTCTGTACAAAGATATTTATTACTCTTTTGTTTATTATGCCCAAAATGTGTAAATAAAAATTCTGTAACACAATTGGATTTTTAATATCAGTGATGGTCCATCTCTATGTCAAACATTTACATAGCCCATAAAAAATTTTCCAAAAAGAAAAAGAAATAAAATGCTCATGGTACAGTGTCAAGTTGAAAAGGAGAGAAGTGTGCAAAATTATTTACATGTAAAAACTCATATATATTTGTTCCACCATCAAAAAAAGGAAAATAATCAAAACCACTGTTGTCACGGATTTTTTTCTGCATTAATACATGCTAATTCAATTAGCATTTGAAATAAACTCTTCTTCTCTTAAACTCCATATACTATTTTTAAAAATCTAACTTTCTGTTTGTTTAGTTTGTTTATGTTTTTAACTGTGAATCATTTCCAGCCAACTCTAGACATAGCAAGCTCTACGAAGGTCTTCTAACTTCATTATAGAGACACACAGAAATTACCTTGTTAATACTTCCTTGAAAGCCTGGTGGCAGTTATTCCTCTTCCAAAACTGGGCAGTCCCTTCTTTATTATTATTATTATTTTTGTTATACTTTATATTCTAGGGTACATGTGCACAACGTGCAGGTTTGTTGCATATGTATACATGTGCCACATTGGTGTGCTGCACCCATTAACTCGTCATTTACATTAGGTATATCTCCTCATGCTATCCCTCCCCGCTCCCCCTAGTCCACAACAGGCCCCAGTGTGTGATGTTCCCCTTACTGTGTCCAAGTGCTCTCATTGCTCAATTCCCACCTATGAGTGAGAACATGCAGTGTTTGGTTTTCTGTTCTTGCGATAGCTTGCTGAGGATGATGGTTTCCAGCTGCATCCATGTCCCTACAAAGGACACGAACTCATCCTTTTTGATGGCTGCATAGTATTCCATGGTGTATATGTGCCACATTGTCTTAATCCAGTCTGTCATTGATGGACATTTGGGTTGGTTCCAAGTCTTTGCTATTGTGAATAGTGCCGCAACAAACATATGTGTGCATGTGTCTTTACAGCAGCATGACTTATAATCCTTTGGGTATATACCCAGTAATGGGATGGCTGGGTCAAATGGTATTTCTAGTTCTAGATCCTTGAGGAATTGCCACACTGTTTTCCACAATGGTTGAACTAGTTTACAGTCCCACTAACAGTGTAAAAGTGTTCCTATTTCTCCACATCCTCTCCAGCACCTGTTGTTTCCTGACTTTTTAATGATTGCCGCTCTAACTGGTGTGAGATGGTATCTCATTGTGGTTTTGATTTGCATTTCTCTGATGACCAGTGATGATGACTATTTTTTCATGTGTCTGTTGGCTGCATAAATGTCTTCTTTTGAGAAGTGTCTGTTCATATCCTTTGTCCACTTTTTGATGGGGTTGTTTTTTTTTTTTTTTCTTGTAAATTTGTTTGAGTTCTTTGTAGGTTCTGGATATTAGCCCTTTTTCAGATGAGTAGATTGCAAAACTTTTCTCCCATTCTATAGGTTGCGTGTTCACTCTGATGGTAGTTTCCTTTGCTGTGCAGAAGCTCTTTAGATTAATTAGATCCCATTTGTCAATTTTGGCTTTTGTTGCCATTGCTTTTGGTGTTTTAGACATGAAGTCCTTGCCCATGCCTATGTCCTGAATGGTATTGCCTGTGTTTTCTTCTAGGGTTTTTGTGGGTTTAGGTCTAACATTTA